>NW_027412505.1:937654-1250206 GCF_048565385.1 Saimiri boliviensis
AGGCTGAGGCATGACAATTGCTTGAACTCGCTTGAGTTTGGGAGGAGGCGGTTGCAGTGAGCCAAGATCGGGCCACTGCACCCCCAACCTGGACAACAAAGCCAAACTTTGTCTCAAATAAATAAATAAATAAATAAATAATAAACCATAGGGAAACTCCCGTCGCCAGAGAACTGCTCGGGGTCCCGAGTGTGGGCAGCACAGGGAGGTGCCGCGCTCCTGCAAGGGCTGCACAGTCCACAGTGGCGCAGAGCGCAGGGAGTCGTGGGTGCTGCCATCGACTGAGAGCCGGCGGGGGTACGGGGGACAGGATCTCCGATGCCTCCGGGTGCCCTCAGTGCTGGGCAGAAGCTCCTCCTGGCTAAGATTCAGTTGGGAGCGTGGAGCCAGCAGCCTCTAGGCCCACGCTCCCTCCAGAGGCAGCCTGGCAGCGGATCCGGAACCTGGCTTCCGCCTGCGGCGTCCAGATGCGGAAAGCAGGGAGCCTGAACCCAAAACTGCGATCAGAGAATCGAGGACTGTGTATGAAGAGTTTCTCTCGCGTCCTGAGTGTTCTCCTGTAGAAAGAGTGGAGGTGCGGCGAGCTCACACACAAGATGCTCTCAGGAGACCCGGAGTTCCCTTTGTGCCTGTGAAAGGAAAATTTCTTGAGCCCCCCAAATCACTCAGTTAAACTTTAGCTGGGGATTGCTTAGGGCAAACCTGCCTCCCATTCTATTTAAAGTCACTCGTCTGCTCGCTGAAATAGATGCGTATCTGATTTGCCTCCTTTGGAAGGGTATTGGTGCTGAGCAGCTCCAAGGCGTGGGGCAGGGAACCGTTCAGGACGGAGGGCAGATGCAGGCCAGGGCGGCGTCCAGGAGCGGCCAGGCAGGTGCTGCTGTGTGGTCCGCGGCACCGGGGGCAGTGGGGGCTTGGGTACCTCCAGGTCATGCTTGCGTTTCTCCAGGGCGCTCTCAGGCACAGGGTCTCCAGGGGACACCGCTGAGAGTGGTCTGTCAGAGCGTCCAGAAGGCATGTTGGGCATACAGCATCTGTTGGGGGAAGGCTTGCACCTGCCACACCAAAGGCTCCGTCTGTGACTGTGACTGTGGCGGGAGCTGCGGTGGTGCGCTCCGAGCAACTGGAGGCTGCCGGGACTCTGGCAGCGGTCAGTGGTGCTGTGGGTGACGTATCTGCTGCGGCTGCTGGGGCGGGACCTGGGAGGCGGCAGGCTGCAGCTACTGCATTGGTGGCTCTGTATTGACACTGGGCCCGCAAAGCCTGCTGCTGCTGCTGCTGCTGCTGCTGCTCCTGTTGCTGCTGTAGCCGCAGCTGTGCCCTGTGCTCCTGCAGCAGCATGAGACTGCTGCTGTGTCTGTTGCTGCTTTTGACGATTCACTGTAATTGGACGCTGCTGCTGTCGCAGCACCTGCACCGCTGCCTGGAACTGCTGCTGCTGCGCATCACTCTGCTGAGCCTGGAACCGCTGCGGCTGTAGCGCCGCCTGCTGGACGCAACGTTGCTGCTGCTGTGCCACCCATGGAGTGGCAGCCGGGTCTGAAGACCTGCCTTAGGCACCACAGTCATGCCAAGGGGCCTCCCCGAGGTTCCCCGGGCAGCTGCCCGAGAGGAGCATCGGCTGCCCAACAGCGCCAAGGCCGCCCACCGGCTGTCCCGTCCGGGGAGGCCAATTCCCGTGGCTCCTGCAGCCGGCCAGCGTGGCAGGCTCTGGAGAGCGTTCCTAGGATCACTGACGGAAACTTGAGGTTTCTTGTCAGGAATGTCTGGAAAATACATGATGAGCCTCACCACGAGAGAACAGTATCGGTCCCGGGTTTTGGCCTTCGGGGACACATGGCTCTGCATTTCCTTGCTGGATGTGCTGCAGGCCATGCCAGCTTTCCTCCTGGCATCCTCGGTTCTACTGACCAGCTCCTGCTGGTCGGACATGTATGTACCAGACTTTCTTTATCCATCCAACCAATGATGGACACAGGTCAATCCTTAATCTGGGTTACTGTGAATAGTGCTGCAGTGAACATGGGAGTACAGATGTCTTCAATGTACCGATTTCCTTTACTTGGGGTATATACCCAGCCGTGGGATTGCTGGATCCCACTGTTTTTACATTGTTGAGGAAGCTCCAAACTGTTCTCCATAGTGGTTGCACTAATTACATTCCCACCAACAGTGTACAAGGCTTTCCTTTTCTGCACACCCTCGATAGCATTCACTATTCCCTAGCGTTTGGGTAAAATCCATTTTAACGAGAGTGAGATGCTATCTCATTGTAGTTTTGCATTTTTAAAAATATACATAATTAGTGACACTGAGGATATTTTCACATACCCGTTCGCCACTTGTATGTCATCTTTTGGAACATGTCTCTTTAGATCTTTTGCCCATTTTAAATTGGATTGTGGTTTTCTTACTACTGGATTGTTTGAGCACCTTATATATTCTGGTTATTAGTACTTGTCAGATGTGCAGTTTGCAAGTATTTTTTCCCATTCTATGGGTTGTTTCTTCACTTGGTTGTTTCTTTTGCTGCGCAGAAGCCTTTTCACTTTATGTAATGCTATTTGTCTGCTTTAATTTGATTACCTATGCTTTTGAGATCTTACACAAAGAATCTTTATGCAGACCAATGTCGTAGAGCATTTCCCCAGCGTTTTCTTCTGGTAATTTTATAGTGTCAGGTATTAGATTTTAGTCTTTAATCCATTTTTATGTGGTTTTTTATTTGGTGAGAAACTATCTATAATAGTTTCATTTTTTGCCTATGGATACTCCATTTTCCCAGGACCATTTATGTAAGACATGATCCTTTCTCCAATGTATGTTCTTGCACCTTTGTCAATAATGAGTTCACTGTAATTATGCAGATTTAGTTTTTGGTTTTCTATTCTGCTCCATCAGTCTATGTGTCTGTTTTTATGCCAGTACCATGCTGTTTTGGTTATTATGGCTTTGTTGTATAACTTGAAGTCAGGCAGTGTGATGCCTCCAACTTTGTTCTTTTTGCTCATGATTTCTTTGGCTATTCTGGGTCTTTTGTTGCTTCATATACATTTTAGAATTATTTTTTCTGTTTCTGTAAAGAACACCATTGGTAGTTTGATAAGGATTGCATTGGCCTTGTAGATTGCACTAGGTACTATGGAAATTTTATTGGTCTTTTGTATTTTTTTGGTCTCAATTTCATTTTTTTGTTTTAATTTTTTTTTTTCAGATGAAGTCTTGCTCTGTCACCCAACTTGGAGTGCAATGGCACAATCTCAGCCCACTGTAACCTCTGCCTCCTGGGTTCAAGCAATTCTCCTCCCTCAGCCTCCCAAGTTGCTGGGATTACAGGCTCCAGCCGCCATGCCCAGCTAGTTTTTGTTTTTATAGTAGATACTGGGTTTTGCCATATTGGGCAGGCTGGTCTCAAACTTCTGACCTCAGGTGACCTGCCTGCCTCGGCCTCCCAAAGTGCTGAGATTACCAGCATCAGCCACCACGTGTGGCCTCTGCTCTGGTCTTTGTTGCTTTTCTTCTACAGATTTGGGGTTTGTTTTGCTTTTGCTTTGCTATTTCTCTAAGATGCAACATTAGGTTGTTTATTGGAAGTTTTTCTACTTTTTTATGTAGGTGTTTATTACAAATAAACTTCCCCCTTCATACTGCTTTTGTCATATCCCATAGAAAAACATATTTAATGTAATTTCATGTTTTAAAAAAATGTTTTGTGTCCTACCATACGGTCAATCTTTGAGACTGTTGTATGTGCTGGGGAGAAAGATGTGTATTCTGAAGCTGTTGGGCAAAATATTCTGTAAATATGTATTAGGTTCATTTAGTCTATGGTGTAGACTAAGTCTGATGCTTCTTTGTTGATTTTTTTATTTAGATAATCTGTTCAGTGCTGAAAGTGGGTGCTAAAGTTCCAGCTATGATTTTATTGGGGTTTGTCTCTCTAATAATGTTTGCTTTATATATCTGAGTGCTCCAATGCTGGGTACATATATATTTATAATAGTTATATTCTCTTAAAGAATTGATGATTATATAATAAACTTTATTGCCTCTTTTTACAGTTTTTGTCTTGAAATCTACTTTGTCTCCTATAAGTGTAGCTCCTCCTGCTCTTTCTTGGTTTCCATTTGCATGGAATAGCTTTTCCAATCCCTTTATTTTCAATCTCGATGTGTCTTTATAGGTGAAGTGCGTTTCTTGTAGGAAGCCTATAGTTGGCTCTTACTTGTTAATTTGTTCAGCTACCCTTTTTTAGAAGATTGTTTAGGAACAGCAAGAAGATTGTTAAAAATATGTACATGTTTGGCTGGGTGCAGTTGCTCAAGCTTCTAATCCCAGAACTTTGGGAGGCTGAGGTTGGCAGACCATGAGGTCAGTAGACTGAGACCATCCTAGCTAACACGGTGAAACCTAGTCTCCACTAAAAATACAACAAAATTAACTGGGCATGTTGACACATGTCTGTAGTCCCAGCTACTCTGGAGGCTGAGGCAGGAGAATCGCTTGAACCCAGGAAGCAGAGGTTGCAGTGAGCCAAGATCTGGCCACCGCACTCCAGCATGGGTGACAGAGCAAGACTGTCTCAAAAAAATGCATGTACAGCTGCTTTTTCTTCCTGCAAATATTTTTTATCTGAGATTAGTTGAATCCATGGGTATGAAACCCATGGATATGAAGATTCAATTGTGATTCAAATGGGAAAATGAGACGAGAGTCCTCATGGTATTATTGTTAAACAAGCAGTGCTCTCAATCATTCCCAATTACTTAGACAAGCTTAAATCCTGGGAAGAGGGTCAATGTGGGGATGCGTTCTGAGTCACTTATATAAGCTGATTAATGAAGAAGCACATTCTGAATCTCTTCCTGTCTCTGTCATTCTATCTCTCTCAAAGATTCCATGATGATAATATACGAAAGACACTTAGTATCTACGCTATTATTCTACACTCCCTGCCTCCAAACTCACCTGTGAAGTTTTCTTAGACAACTATGAATAGGTTTTATCTAAGATTGATTAATCAATCAAAGTGGACTTCAACTGTCAACTCCCAAAATTATCATTCATTGAATTAGTCCTTTTAGATTTAACATCAAAACTCTTCCTTTCAATAAATTGAATGTAAATAATGTCTTAATTTAGAAACTTTTCCATAGTCAATTCAGATGATCAGAGAGAACACTTTCACATTCTGAAATAGTATTTAAACTATAATAGCAAGAATTCATAAAGAACTAATAAATTATCTTCTAAAATAACAAAAAAGTGAAGACATGCTTTAGGTTTTCTGTGCTCAACTAGAAAATTCAGAAATGCAGTTAATGGAAGTGTAGCCCCCAATTCTTCTTCCTTCCTTCCTTCCTTCCTTCCTTCCCTCCTTTTTTGTTGCAACCTTGCTGCAACCTCCAGCTTTCAGATTTAAGCAATTCTCCTGCCTAAGCCTCCCAATTAGCTGGTATTACAAGCACCCACCACCATGCCAGGATAATTTTTTCATGTTTTCAGCAGAGACGGTTTTCCACCATTTTGGCCAGGCTAGTTTCTAACTCCTGACCTCAAGAGATCTCCCAGCCTCGGCCTCCCAAAGTACTAGGACTACAAGCATGAGCCAGCACACTAGGCCAGTTAGATCTATTTTTAACAGCTTTCAAGTGTAGTCTGCAAACTGAAAATTGTGAAGAGACAGCAAATAGGACTTTTCCAACAAGAATTTTCAAAGCAATTCAACATTTTAAAATTTTACTGTGGTGAACATAATAACCATTACTACATTCCCACATTTCAATGAACATTTTAGGTATTTGATGGGTTCTATCACTGCATGAAACCCTGGAAAGATATCTTTTCATACCTAAAAAATCCAACAATACAGAAAAAAAAATCAAATAGCAAGGGTACAAAAATGCTGTTCCAAATAAAAGACACTTTATCTTGATTCGATGTAAAATCACTAGGACAGCTACTTGTTTGCTTAGAAAAGACCCAAGCATGCTGTCAGGTAAATTTAAAGTATTTTTAAGAGAAAAAGTAAGCATGATGGGTTTACTGTAAATTTGATACTCACAAGACTACTATGAATGGTGTCTTTTTAGAAGCTCTGTCGATAACCAGATTAGAAGTAACTCCTGGTGCTCCAAAGCCCAAAAGCCAGAAATCCAGTGGGTCCTCACTGAAGGAGAGGTCCGTGGATGGGCATCCTTTTAGTGTGTAAGGGCCCACACAAGACCACACCCACTTCCTGAAACTGATTAGATTGCACAGGAAGGGGTAAATTGGCTGATTAGATTATATAGTACAGAAAACCACACTTGGGGGCTCAAAGCTCAACAGACAAGTTTGGGATGCAAGAAAGTTGACTTTACACAACTTGTTCAAAGAAATATTTCATGTAAAACAATTATTTCATTAAATATGTTTTTATTTTGCACATGCTAACTTTTATTTATTTTTGAGACAGTGTCTCATTCTGTTGCTCTGGTTGGAGTGCAATGGTTGAATCTTGGCTCACTGCAACCTCCCCCTACCTGGTTCAAGTAATTCTTCTGCTGCCTCAGCCTACCAAGTAGCTGAGATTACAGGTGCCCATCATTACACCCAGCTAATTTATGTATTTTTAGGAGAGAAAGGATTTAACCATGTTGGTCAGGTTGGTCTGGAACTCCTGACCTCAGCTGATCCTCCCACCTCAGCCTCCCAAAGTGCTGGGATTACAGGCATGAGCCACCGTGCCCAGCCACATGCTAACTTTTAAAATTTTATTTCTTACTGTGAGTTTTAAAATTATAATTGCTTAAGTGCCTAGCCATTATTTAACAGAATATGTCCAAAGATAAAACATTAACTGGGATTACAACACATCTGTACTGTGTAACTCCCTTGTTTAAAAAAGTGTTGGAGGAACTCAATTGTGTTTCAAATAATTGTATATATAATGCTTAGTGGAATTAGTTGTATTAAGCTTTTTTTCTTATTTTTACTATTTTATGACCATTTCATAATGATTGTTTTATATAAAAATAAAATCTTTTTTCAATTCATACACCTTTTTGAATAATTTCACTACAGATACTTTACATATATGTACACAAATATCTAAAGCAATGTATGTATTCATATTTTTAAAATTATATAATAGTTATTTACAGAATAATAATCATTATTGTTACCTTTTTTTGAGACGGAGTCTCCCTCTGTCACCCAGGCTGGAGTGCAATGGCATGATCTCAGCTCACTGTAACTTCTGCCTCCCAGATTCAAGCAATTCTCCTGCCTCAGCCTCCCAAGCGGCTGGGGTTACAGGTGTCTGCCACCATTCCTGGCTAAGTTTTGTAATTTTAGTAGAGATGGGGGTTTCACCATGTTGGCCAAGCTGGTCTCAAATTGCTGACCTCAGGTGATCTATCTGCCTCCAACTCCCAAAGTGCTGGAATTTCAGGCCTTAGCCAAGGCACCCAGATGCTATTTACAGAATAATTACATGCATAATTATCTTTAATAGTGTATAAAAGATATTTTTAACACAGTCGCCATACTAGCAGATTTTGTTGTTGTTTACCATGATTTAATAAATCACCAATGTTTACACATACTTGTATTAACAGATTATCTAAAGTTTGCGGATTTCGGTCATTTCTATAAACTAAAAATTAACAAACCTTGCTAGAAACTGAAAAAGTAAAAATCTAAATAAAAGTCACCATTTACATATTAACAGACATTAAAACAATTATAAACCTTATAAAAGCATGTCCTAGTAAAAGATGCAGTGGCTGTCTTTTTAATCAATCCATGGCATTGCAAATTAGTATGTTTTCTGAGGTGTCATTTGATCAGCATTATGCTTCAAAAGATAGATCCAAAAAAGTTAGAAAAGGTAATCATAGATACATATATGCAGAGTCTTCCATAAATGTTGTTTTTTGAAAACTGCTTCAAACACTTCTTAAAATGTTGTATATTATCTACCTAAGTGTAGAGAAGAAAGGCTTTCTACTACTCTCACTTTTCAGGAAAAATTCAATGCTGTGTTGTGTAGAATGCCCTGAATTAGACAGAAATAAACAATGAGCATTTATGAGATGCATAAAAAAGAATGAGCAATAATTGCAAACTTTAGTGCTAGAGGTTGAAAAAGTTACCATCTATTATACTATAACTGTGTCATCACGCAGAATAGGTAAGAGAGAAAAAGCAGTATTTCATTACCTAACTAAAATATACTGTCATTCAAATGAAAACATCAGACATTTATTAATTACAAATTATATGCTACAAGCTGTTCTAAGTACTAGCTTACTTAATTCTTACAGCAACCCCATGAGATAAATAATATTTCATACTAATTTAAAGATTAATAAATGTAAGAACAGGAAACTTTAATAATTTGAATAGTTATATTCAAATTAAGTAGGGTTTGAACCCAGGCAGTCTGTCTCTGAAAACTGTTTTTCTCTCAGTGATATTAAATATGTTGCCAAAGTATGTTCCTAAGCCTCAGAACTGCATACAATATTTTGCGGGAAATGCTTCTTGCATGCTGGCAGAATTGATTGGAAGTTTACACAGCTTTCAAGTATTGTGCAGGTTTTGGTGCATTTTATAGAATAATAATATTCACCTTGTCCCACATCTATAACACTGTCCAACTCTCTATCAATGACATCACAAAAAGTCTGTTCGTATGTTCAGCCAAACCCCGTAACAAAGGCATTGTGCAATTCCTACAATGCAGTGTAGCTCGTCTGTTCAAAGCCCAGAATGTCTCAGAGGATCTCGTGTGTGCACTTCTCTGGTTACTCACAAAATGAGTGTCTACTATGGACTCTCCATATTGATAGGGATTGGAGCCAAAATAGTAACAAACCTACATGTTCTGCACATGAGTCCCGAAAATTAAATTTTTTAAAAAATTTAAAAAATGAAAACTCAATCCTTAAGGAGCTCATGGTCTAGTAGGTGATACAAAGGAAGGGACAGTCATCCTGAAAGTCTTCCTAAGAGAAGTAACACCTAAATTGAAATCCAACAGATGAGGGTAGTCTTATCTTTTCTGAGGGTAAAGTTTACATGACAGCAGTTGCCATGAGAAAAGATTTTAGGACCTGGAAGAGTGGCTCATGCCTATAATTCCAGCACTTTGGGAGGCCTGGATAGATAGACTAGTCAAGCCGAGAAGTTCAAGACCAGCCTGGGCAACCTGGTGAAACTCCATCTCCACAAAACACACACACACACACACACACACACACACACACACACACACACACAAATTAGACAGGCATGATGGTGCACGCCTGTAATCTCACCTACTTGGGAGTCTTAAATTGGATGATTGCCTGAGCCCAGATGACAGAGGTTGCACTGAGCTGGGGTTGTGCCACTGACTCTAGTCTGGGCGACAGAGTCAGACTGTTTTTCACACACACACACACACACACACACACACACACACTTGTTCTGTTCTCTTGCTGGGTTGAAGCCCTTCTATTTCATCTAGGCCCGAATGCTTTCTGAAATACAAACGTGCCTATATTCCTACCTGCTTAACCTTATTACGGGATTTTGATAAACTACAAGAAAGTAGTTACACTCCTCTGGATGTCTTCCAAAACTTATTTGAAGTATTTGATGCTCAATATATAAATTGTTCTTCCCTCAAATCCCTTGGATTTTATTTTATTTATTTATTTTTTGAGGCAGAGTTTCGCTCCTTACCCAGGCTGGAGTGCAATGGCGCGATCTTGGCTCACCGCAACCTCCGCTTCCTGGGTTCAGGCAATTCTCCTGCCTCAGCCTCCTGAGTAGCTGGGATTACAGGCACGCGCCACCATGCCCAGCTAATTTTTTGTATTTTTAGTAGAGACGGGGTTTCATCATGTTGACCACGATGGTCTCAATCTCTTGACCTCATGATCTACCCACCTCGGCCTCCCAAAGTGCTGGGATTACAGGCGTGAGCTACTGCGCCCCTTGGATTTTAATAAGAGTGAGTTATTTATATTTCTTTAACTTGCCACAATCAACCATACTTCTATTATTTTTATGTAATATGATTACCCTGTTAGTAGAAATATAAATGAAATCACTTTAAAACAGTAAGTGGCATTGCTCAGTAGAATTGACAATCCACAAATTTTATAACCCAGATATTCCACCTATCGGAAGATGCTGTCAGGAAAGAGAATCTCTTGATTATTTGCATGAGCAGACATGCTCACAAAACCAAAATACAAAAATAAATCCAATGTACAACAGCAAAAAATGAATAAATTTATTATGCACCATTTATCCAAACTTGGGTTATCCACTCGCTCTTGATTTTTTACATAAATAGATCTAGACCTTTTAATATATATATATATATATATATATATATATATATATATATATATATATATAAATATAGTGAAGTGTTAAGATGTCAGTCTTTTTGAGTAGAAGACATTGGAGAGAATTCCAAAAACGTGCTTCCAGTCTGCTTTGGAAATGACATCTCCGGTATCTGGCCCAGATGGTATGCAGGGGTACACCAGTTCCCAGATTCTGTAGTTAAGGCTGCTGCTATAGCACTCACTTCTTCAAGTTCATGGTGACCAGGAGACCTCAGCAGCCAAGAGCTTCTTCTGATACTGGCCTTTTTTCAAATTTGCAGTGGAGCACCTCAGAGATGACATTTCTACCTAAACAGCTTTACAAGTGGCCCAGAACGCAAGTTTCCAGGGAGTCCTGAAGTGTGGATTGAAACCAAGTTTTTTTGTTTTGTTTTGTTTTGTTTTCCTTTGTAAGCGGTGTATTTTAAATGACTTTCAAGATACACATATTTTTTTCCTTTAAAAAAGTCTGCTGTAGCAGTTTTGTTCTTGAATTTTGCTGGTCATCCTCATGGTCCCGAGCCCCCAAACTCTGGGTTGTGGAGGCAGCCGAGGCGGAGGCTGGGGGGCCCACACGGCCTGTCCTGGTGGTGCTCGCAGCACTGGCGGGGCAGCTGGGCCCCATCTTGCCACAGCTCACGCATGGCCAGCATGTGAGGGAAAACGTCCATGTATTTCAAAGCAGTAATAATTTAAAATTATGAAAACCTTTCCGCCACTGAACGCTTAGAAGGTGCGGTCAGACAGCGAGGCCAGGGAGGCCGGGGTGCCCCGGCAGGGGCCGTATGGCGCCTGCCTTCCCAAGCCAGGGGTCCCGTGGGCCGGGCTCGGGTCTCGCCCCGGTACAGGCCGGGCCTGCGGTGCCGACCAGCCAGGAGCGGCGCCGCCGGGGCACACGGTCTGCGAGGGCCACGTGGCGCCGGCCGGGGGTGGGGGGCAGAGGCCCCGCACTTTCCCCGGAGCCTCGGGTCCCCCGGGCGGGGCTGGGTGCGGACCGGGGTGGGCGCCGGCAGACGCGGGCTCAGGAGCTCCTTGCGGCGTTCTGGTTGCCGGGCGAGCTGGAGGCGGAGGAGGACGCGGAGACGCTCAGCCCCGCCAGGCCCGGGGCGTTCGTGGCCGAGTTCTGTCCCGTGAGGCTTTTCCGGCAGCCGGGGCAGCCGCCGTGCTTGGCGGGGACAGCGGCGAGGGCGGGAGAAGGGGCAGGTCCGGGCGGGCGCGCGGGCGGGCACCCCCTGCTCCCGCCAGGGCACCCCGCGGCCTCGCGGACCCGGGGGTGCAGGGCAGCCGCCGCCCGCGCCGGCCCGGCGCACGGTCGTCCTCGCACACGGGCGCTCCCGCCCGGAGCCCGGTGCCCCTCGGGGCCGGGGCGGCGGGCAGGGCCTGGGTCTTCTCCGTCCGCCGGTGGGGGCCGCGTTCTCAGACGGATTGAGCGGCCGCGTGAGGACGGCGTCCGGGCCGCGGGCCGCGGGGTCACAGGGCGGAGCTCCCCAGGGACCCGGGCCGGGGACGGCGGCGGGCGCGATGTCCGTCGGCGCCGGGCGACCCCCTCCAGCGTGGGGGCGCCTTCCTGTCGGCCGGTGGCCCGCCGCGGGGGGAGGCGGCGCGGGGCCCCGGGGGCGGGTGCCGGGACTCGGGCTCTCGCTCCCCCCGGCGCTCGGGGTCCCTGCCGTCGTCAGCCTGCGCCCCCGGAGGGAGCGTGGGGGTCTCGACGCCGCCGTCAACGATGCCGAGAGCGAACTGTCTGCGGCCCTGCGGTCCTGAGGTCCTGGTCCACGTTCTCCAAAGGCAGCCGGTTCCAGCGGTTCCAGTCCGTGAGGGCTGCGGAGGGGGCAGAACCATCCTCTGTGCCCCTGGTCTCTTCTGGAAGCTCCTCGATGAAACCAGACTCGCGTCTTGGGCAGATATAATCCGGCAGGCGTGGGACGATCTCCACGGAGCAGCAGTGGCAGAAGCACCGTCCGGGCTGTGGCGACGCCTCGGCCTACTCTGTGCCACCCAGCCCCAGTACTTCAAGTCCAGGAAAGTACACGTATGAGCCACAAAAGGCTGGATTACCAATAACTACACATTTTCTCTCGCAGTAATAAAGTTCTAGCCCAGACACTTTTTAGAGTGATTGTGCTTAACGAAGAGTAGAGTTGATGAATGAAGATTCTGTGTATTGACTTAAAGGAAAAAATAAGTCCTTTGCTTCCTCTTTTTCAGAAAATTTCTGATGGGTGTTCACCGATTTGTCTCTCTCTTTCTCAAGTCGTTCAGTCTCCAGAGACAGCTTATACATCTCCAGGGCCATTTCCACATCATCTGGGCTTGGCAGGCGCTGCATGAGCTTTCTGCCTGTGAGCACCTGCTCGCAGCCTTCAGACACCGCCCAGCCACATCCGGGCACTTCTGGGTACCAGGTACCAGGTTCTTCCCTCTGAGCAAGTGATACTTTTCGGACTGACCAAAAGTTTTTCATGTGCAGCACCACAGCAACTTTCAACATTCAGTGAGGGCAAGATGTGGGGGGACTCTTCATTGGCTTCTCAAACTTCACCCTGGAAACAATGGCAATTCCTTATATGTGCTCATCACATATGATTTAGACTTCTCCTTACACTTTACTAGACAATATTTCATTGCTCAAATTCTATCATAATTAATCATTCTTTATATTAACTTTCCTTATTCACATTATTATGTATTTTCTTTGTCTTGATGGTCCATGAATCTTATTTTCATTTGAATAAATGCTATCTATCTATCTGAACACTTAAAAACCTGTGGAAAAAAATCAAGTACCATAAAAATATACATGGCATGATTGAATTTATGAAAAATAGTAAACTACATAAAACACAAACATAAAACATGTAAATAATATAGCCATGTATGATAAAATCATAAAGAATAACAGGAAATAAACATAACAATTCAAGAAAGTGAAAAAGCACAACTGTCGTGAATACATAGGGGACCCAAAGATATTGAAAATATTATTTTCTTAATATAGCTAGTAGGTTCACAAATGTTCACTTCATTACTATTTTTCTCTACCTTGTGTGTTATATGATAGTGTTTTATATAAAATACTTTTAATAAAAAATTATTTCTTATGCTATACAGTGATTACATTTACTAAAAGTGTAATTTAATTAGTTTCTCAACCATGTGCTGAGCTAGTGATCCTCTGAGCCCTGAGGGGCCAGGCAGGGTGTGAGGCCTTGGAGCAGTTGTGCATGTTCCCCAGTGCGCTCTAGGACACACTGATGCTTTCCTATGTGTGAAGTGACATGAACAGATTAGACTTGATTCCCTGATAATGCCAGATGAGGGTTTTACCATATTTACCCATTCCCCTTGGATGTTTTACTGAGTTTGATTCTTCCATTTCAGAATAACCTTGCCTAAATATTATTTTTTTATTTTTAGTCCATAACAAGGAAATAAAAGAACAATATATACACAGATAAATATATGAAAACTCACATGACTGTATATAATGTCTAGCTTTATTTCTAATATAGTCCTTTAAACTTCACCAATATACCCATCATAAGTCTTTCTGAATGATATACCACAAAAATCTCTATGGATTCTCTAAAGAACCCTCTCAGGCTGCTTCTTTCAAAGCCTCTGCAGCTGCCTGCACTGTGAAGGCTGCAACAGCAGTCTTTCTCTTCACTTCTCCCTTAGTTTTGCAAAGATCCACTTTGGTTTCAATATCAAACAGAGCATCAGAAATTCCTGAAAATGACTCCCTTGAATACTTGCTGTGGCTGCTTGGAGCATGGATGACATGCCTGTTGATAAAACAGTATGGTCTTTATTAGTTACCTAAATGTTACAGAAGAGAAACACAAGAGCATGCTACCATTTTAACATTGAATATTTCTAATTTAACAATTTGAACAAGTCACTTGTCAACTGAACTTCCACATTCAATCATCTCTAAAGACTAGTCTGGCCAGGGAAGGTAGTACAAGCCTGTAATCCCAGCCGCTTGGGAGCCAGAGGTGGGCTGATCACAAGGTCAGGGGTGCGAGACTAGCCTGGAAAGCATGATGAAACTCCGACTACTAAAATTACAAAAAGTTAGCCAGGCATGGTGGCGCATGCCTGTAGACCCAGCTACTCAGGAGGAGGGAGAATTGCTTGAACCCGGCAGGCAGAGGTTGCAGTGAGCTGATTATGCCACTGAACTCCAGCCTGACCTATAGAGAGAGACTGTCTCAAAAAAAAAAAAAAATGATAGTCTATGAAATACATATTAATTAATTATATTTTCACTTTGAGCAAAAACTTAAAGTGGTAAGTGGTTCAGTGCTACAACAGTAACAATATAGAAAACACAGCAATCATTCTTGATAAGAGTATTTAGTTACAATTTTCCAAATTCTTCAAAATAAATTACACACAGTTTGTATTAGTATTTCACAGAGAAGAAAACTGAGGTCTGAGAAATCAAGTGACTGAAGTATCTGTCTCAAGGCACATTACAAATAAGTCCTGATTTTTTAATGCATTATAATAAGTTATAGCACAACAGTGATCATTAAAGTCTTGTTTGTGATTAGCCAAAATTTTTTTGTTCTTTTTTAAAAAGTCACACTATCATGTTAGAATATGTGACATAAAACATGAAGAATCATCAGAAACAATTTTGTAATGTTTCACATGACCACGGCAGAAGAATATTTTACAGTAGGAGCTCAGATAGTTCATGCAATAGACCGGGAAGAGAAGAACAAACTCTGACGTAAATAAATAAGCTCCAGAGCAGTGGCTCATGCTTTTAATCTCATAAATTTGGGAGGCTGAGGTGGGAGGACTGCTTGAGGCCAGGAGTTGGAGACCATCCTGGGCAACATAGGGACACCCTATCTGGACAAATAAAAGTACAAATGTTAGCTGAGCATTGTGGCACGTGACTAGTCCTAGTGATTTTGGAGCCTGAGGTGGGAAGATTGATTGAGCACAGGTGTTTGAGGCTGCAGTGAGCTAAGATTCCACCACTGACCTCCAGCTTGGGAGACAGTGTGAGAACCTGTAGCTTAAGAACAACAACAGGCCGGGCACGGTGGCTCAGCCTGTAATCCCAGCACTTTGGGAGGCCGAGGCGGGTGGATCACGAGGTCAAGAGATCGAGACCATCCTGGTCAACATGGTGAAACCCCGTCTCTACTAAAAATACAAAAAATCAGCTGGGCGTGGTGGCGCGTGCCTGTAATTCCAGCTACTCAGGAGGCTGAGGCAGGAGAATTGCCTGAACCCAGGAGGCGGAGGTTGCGGTGAGCCGAGATAGCGCCATTGCACTCCAGCCTGGGTAACAAGAGCGAAACTCCGTCTCAAAAAAAAAAAAAAAAAAAGAACAACAAAGTAAGTGGGGCAATGGGTAAGTTAAAAATATGCTGCCATTGCCCAGCCAATCAAACTTTCTAAAACATCCTCTTATTCCTGAGCCCAACTCTTTGATAATCCCTGGACAGAAAGACAGAGTCATTTCTGGCTGTCCAATGACCTAACCCCTTCTGCGATACATATAAGATCAACCTGGAGATGGTCAATGTTTGGTAGAAAAAATTGTGATAGTCAAGATGTAGGAGGAAAAGCACCTCTAAATACCAAACATAGAAAAAATATATATATATGTTTATTATATACATTACATATAGAAGGATTTACTGGGTTTTGTGTATACATAAACAAAAATACATTTAAAATAGGAAAGGGGCCAGAATTATACACATAAGAATATAATCCTTTTATGATTTTTCTGATGGAACTAGGGAGATGTTTAATTTCTGCCGTGGCTTTCTTGATCTTTACATTTTCTAAAATAAACATATATTCTTTTAAAATAAGAAACAGAAAGATACTGAAAATAAAGATATGCAAAAATTATATTACGTTGCATGAGAATATATTATATTTATCATTTACTACATATATTTTGAAATGTTCTAATGGCTTGCAAGAAATCAACTATGATATTTTTCCACAGGACAAAAAAGAGGAAAATTGATATTGTAAGAGGGAGTCATTTTTTCTTTTCCTACCTATAAAAAAGTCTATCTGGTAACCCTAAAGATCAATAAATGCTCATTACAGAAACATCAGGTGATCATTAATCATTCTCAAAAATATTGGAAAGCAAAATAAAACGAATATAGTTTTAGTTTCATGAAAATGTATTTCCATACACAAAATAAAATTTCAGAACAAAACTGATTTTAATCAGTCATCTATGGGGATTGGGTCCAGGACTTGGATAAATATCGAAATTTGTGCATACTCAAGTCCTGCAGAAAAGACATGCATATATAAAAAGTTGTCCCTCTTCTGTGGAATTAACAGGCTGACGGTGAACAAGCCACTCAACAAATCAAATTGATATATCAGTATAATAATCCAGATGGTAGTGAAAATTATTTAATATTTCATCTTTTTGAGTGATTTTCAGAATAATTTAAGTACAGCATTCACAGAGCCAGATAAGATGTTCTAGATCACCTTCCCGTGCCTCAGTGAGGAAATGTAGCTGAGTATGTGGAATCTGAAGCCACATCTAGTCCCCTTGGGCTAACTAGCATAATATAACTCTCACCACATGCTTCATGCCCTTTGACATCCTGATCTTCACATTGTTAAGACAGTGAAGTAGGCAATAATATAAAACAGAAAATAATTCCAAAAATCATGTCTAAGAGTCCAAATGGAATGTATCAGTTCTGCTTTATTTTTTTTGTTGTTTTTAGAAACACATTCATAATTCTCTTACCTTACATTTTTTGTTAGTTCTTTATTAGCTACATCTGAGCTTCTCAGATTCAGGCTCATGTCCTGAGTATCATTCTGTGATGAAAGTTGTAACATAACAAAGCTAAATGAAAAATAACTGTTGAGATTTGTTCCACAGAAATAAAGTCACTCACTTTAGAGCCTTTTTACTGGATTTGTGTCTTTTCTACTTTGTGATATTTTTAGCAAAATCATTTTCTGTATGCAATACTAATATTTAAAAATATAAGTTTGAAAACAAAAAAATAATTTGGCAAGTTATAGCTCACCATCTTTAAAAGTAAAATGTTGGCCATTCACATATGTGGTTCCTTGCTTTCAATACTGTATTGTATTCTGTTTTCTTGAGAGATAGATCTCTCACCAGGCTGGATTGCAGAGGCTTGCTCACACCTCACTACAGCCTCAAACTCCTGGGCTCAAGCAATCCACCTTTCTCGATTTCCTAAGTACCTGGGATTACAGTGAATAATACTGTATTTTCTATCCACCCTTACTTGCTGATGCAAAATATACAGATAGAAAGGGCTGACTGTATTTATTTTTAATAAATAATGTGCTTAAGTAGACCTGTACAATTCAAGTCACTATTTTTCAAGCATTAAATGTATATTTTAACATCCTATTATAGGCAAATTAAGAACGATAGCATACACAGGTACCGTATTTTTAAGTCTTATGAAATACTATTGTGCTGAGGCTTTTAAAAGCACAGAAACAGCTGCATATGCCAATGGGAAAAATGATAGTGATTATTATTTATGCCAGAATAATAAATAACTGATAACCCCAGATATGCAAATACTGACAAGACTTTCTTTACCTAGGTGTCCTAGTAATCTACTCACAGAAATGATATCAATATTAAAATAAGATAACCTACTAATGTTTAGTAAGATGCCTGACAAATTATAAGTATTTACCAAATGTTAACTAATAATATTCTTATTTTTAAAGCTAAACCTGTTAGGAACACGCAACATAGCATTTATTTCAGTCTTTCTACAATATTTGGCTGCCTGCTGTGATTTAAACACTTTCACAGAACTCACATTCCAAAAGGAGTGATGGGGTTGCTATTGCCATAAGAGTGATTCAGCATAACAAAGTGTGTCAACATGCCCTGAGTAGATGAACTCTGAGTCACTGAATTCAACATACCAATTCCGTCACAACTTAATTAACCAATGAGAAGCAATCATTCCATTAAGAAAGGATTAATTATGTTATTCATTAATTTAGCACTCTCATTTTGTAATTTAGTTTTATTAACAGTTAGCATTTACAACTGGCTGATCATTTTCTATGAGCCAATTATTGTATTGAATATTTACACAATATGTGATTTTTAATCTTCAGAGCAATTCTGCAAGTTGGGCAGGGCAGAAGCCCCATTTCGTAGCTGAGATTAAAAAAAAGATCAGGAGTTAAGTAACTTGCCTAAATCAGTACTAGTTTTAGAATGAAATAGGAGGTCCATATTGTTAATTCAGTTGTACCCTGTTGACAAAGGAAAAATATAAATAACTAAAACCCCCATAATTTGAATTTTGGCTATGTTCAATATTTATGAATTTAGTATCATGAACTCACATTTTGTAATAGTATATGGTAAATGAAACACAGAATCCCTGTTAGCAGCTCCCATAAACAGATGAGACAATCAAATGAAACATAATTTTAATAAAATGCTATGGGCTTCTGAATCAAAATTACAAGGCATTGCTACAAATACAAAAATTGATGTGGTTACCATATGTAAAGTATGTACACATATAAACACACACACACACACACACACACAAATTCTCTTTCTCTGTATCTTGTGTTAACACGCTGTATCCTTTGTTACAGGGGAAAGAAATGATACAAGAAAAGAAGGATGAAGACACAGTTCTTCCTTTGGTTTCAAAGGTTTGGATGGAAATTCAACATTTAGCTTAATTTACTTAGTGAGAAATTATTATGTGCAATGCACTGCTCAGTTGTTTCAGGAATTGTAAACATCAAATAGAGACACAGACTGGATCTTTACTATTAATTGGAGAAAATGAAACAAATATAGAAATAAGGAAGAAAAAGCTATGTGTCCTAAACAAACCATGTTTCTAATGATGAGGGATTTTGTCAAGGAGGGAAAACATCATTTTTCTTTTCAAGTTAGAAAATCAGCTTCATGGAATACACCGTGTTTGAAATCTACTGAAAGTGTTATTCTCGTTATTGACTTCTTACCCACAAAAAAAAAAAATTGGAAAGAATTATAAACAATAAGGAAACAATTCTCCCAATATTTCCCTAAAGATAACACAATTATTATACTAATTGATTAAATCCCTTTAATTTTTTCTATATTTGTTAAAGTAATCAAATTCTATTTACAATTTTATATGCTTTCTGCTTACTTTATATTTTGTCATAAATATCTTAGTATATTGTATTCCTAATCAATTTTTTTATATTTATTTATTGATTTATGTGTTTTGGAGACAGAATCTCACTATATCATTGCAGTGGCATGATCTCGGCTCCCTGCGACCTCCGCCTCCCAGGCACAAGCGATTCTTCCGCCTCAGCCTCCATAGTAGCTGGGACTACAGGTGCGTGCCACTGCACCTGGCTAGAGCTTTCTAGACTTTCTCCCTATAACCCTTGAGCTGGGATGAGCAGAGCCAGGTAATATAGGAGGGAATCGTATGTCCCACGGCTGCTGAGAGGCCCTTGGAAGGCTTCATCTGCAGCACAAGAAGGAGAAATATTCCTTCTGGAGTCGGGAGGCCAGGAGTAGCCTTAGATTAAATTCTTATATTATCATAAAAGTGAATTGCTGGGGGCTGTGGCTCAGGCTGCAATTCCAGCACTTTTGTAGTCCAAGGCAGGCAGATCACTTGAGGTCAGGAATTCCAGATAAATCTAGCCAACATAGTGAAACCCCCTCCTACTAAAAATGCAAAAAAAAAAAAAAGTTAGCCAGGCCTGGCAGCGGGCACCTGTAATCCCAGCTACTTGGGAGGCTGAGGCAGGAGAATTGCTTGCACTTCAGAGGCGGAGGTTTCAGTGAACTGCGATAGCTTCGCGGCACTCCAGCCTGGGCGACACAGCGAAACGTCATTAAGAAAAAAAAAAAAAAAAAAAAAAAAAAAAAAAAAAAAAAAAAAAAAAAAACCTTTTGTTTTGAAGAAACTTAATCAACTGTGTTAACACCCACCTACGCCCTCTGAAATCCAATTAGAGGAAAGGGGTGTGGTCTTCAGAGACGTATAAAAGGACACCGCAGGAGCCAAGCTCATGCTTCTCCAGCACCCACAGAGTGGCTTTGCAAGTGGCCTTGGAGACTTCCAAAAGCTACCGCCACTGCGCCGTGAGACCCTGATCCCTGAGCTGACTTCATCTTTTTGGACAGCAAACTTAGGTGAGAACGTAGATCTATTTCTGAGGTAAGTGTACACTTTCCAGAGTAGGAGCTGCTATTAGGTTACAAACCAAAACAAACAAAATTTGGGGACTTTATCTGCAAACTTAGATTTTTTTTTTAGATTAAATGATGTCATTTTCTGAGTTTTAAAAACAGCTCCATTTCTTTTTTTAAATTATTTTAAACATAACCCATAGGTTTACAAGCTCCATTTAACCTATTTACAAATTAAACATTTTTGTCATCTGTCTTGCTGCATGATCCTCAAATTAATGTTATGATTAATTTTTTACTTAACGTATTTTTTAGTTGTTTTATAGATTATAATCATTTTGCAGTAGTTTCCAAATATCTAGTAATTCTTTAATCTCTGAAGACTCTGTAAATGGGTTAGGAGTGTTGTAATCTATGTGTAAAAATGTGTTATATTCTACTCTACTAGGGAAAATGTGCCTATGTTGCAATGTATGCCTGTACATAGGTAGAGTGCTTTGAATGATTTGGGCAAACATTTTTTTCTAAAACACGGTAAAAGTCTCTTCAGAAACCTCAGTTCCTCTGTGGAAGAAAGCCAGAAATGGCTATCCATGTAGGAAAGTCTCACGGGCAACTATGCAGAAATATCAGAAATAGAGGGTTTCTGTATTTATACTGTGTAGAAACCAGGATTTTAGATTTTTCCTTTCTTTGTCTCTTTCTTTGTTTTAGACAGGGACACACAGCCTAGAGTGCAGTGGTGGAAATAATCCTCACTACTGGCTCTACTTAATACCTCAAGCAATTCTTCAGCCTCATCCCCCAAAGTAGATGGGACTACAGGCATGGACCACCATGTTGGGCTTTACATATATAATCTATATAGTGTGTGTGTGTGTGTGTGTGTGTGTGTGTGTTTAAAGATGGGGTTTCACCATGTTGGTCAGGCTGGTCTTGAACTCCCGACCTCAAGTGATCCACCTGCCTTGGCCTCCAAAGTGCTTGGATTACAGGCATAAACCACCAGGCCCGGCTGTGTGTGTGTGTTTTTAGAGACAGGCTGATCTAGACACTTTGCCATCATGTCGCCCAGTCTAGAACTCCTGAGCTCAAAAAATCTGCCTGACTTGGTCTCCCAAAATGCTAGGATTACAAGTTTGAGCTACCTTGCCTGGCCTACGTTTTCTTCCCCCACCCCTTCCATTTAAAACACCACCTTACTGTCTAGTGCCTTTTATTATTGCATGATACTGAGTATTTTTCTGACTGTGTGAAAGAGTAATGACAATGCTTCCAAAGGGCTTAGAAAACATTTCTATCCTCTGTATACCCTTCTATATTTTATCAATATATCCCCAAACTAACAGACAGTCCAGGAATAGTAAACATGCCACAAAGTTTTTGTTGATTGAATGAACACAGCAGCCTAAAAAATGATTGTTTGTTCTATCTTGGAGAAGTACCTTTACCTTGGTTTGTTTTGCCTTGGAGTGTAAAGGCTAGCTTTGCCTGATTTTGGACAAAGAATGACCTCTGCTTTATTTTCAAGCAGGGGCCCTCTGGACAACTCTGAGGGATCCTTGTTACAGTTAAATCAAACAATGAGAGTAGAAGAGCTTAGTTAGCATCCCTTCTCCAAAGCAGTCCCTGGCAATTTAGAGTGTAACTACCCCATGAGTTGATAGCTTGATTAAATCCTAGAAGCCCAAGCAACTTGGTGGACACTAACACCTCAAAAAACTGGCATTCTTCTGTGAAAAAGAGTTGGGTTTGGAAAGCTGGTTGTGCGTTGATTGGAGAACAATCACATTTTTCTACAGAGGTTGATGGCTCTTAGTGCCTCAGTTTTCTATTTGTCCTATCTCGGTCATTGCAAATGAAAGCCAATTCTCTAGAAAAAAAAAAAAAGATGTTATTTGATCACAACCTGATTGAAACTTTGCTTGGATCTTTGTCTCTCCAGGGCAGAAGATTAAATTCTTGTGGTTTTCTTCCCTCAGGAAAATGGACTCAGACTTCCCACAGGCCTTCCAGAAGGAACTCAACTGTGTCATCTGCCTGAACTACCTGGTAGACCCTGTCACCATAGGCTGTGGGCACAGCTTCTGTAGACCCTGCCTCTGCCTTTCCTGGGAAGAAGCCCAAAGTCCTGCCAACTGCCCTGCGTGCAGGGAACCATCACACCAAAAGGATTTCAAAACTAACATTTTTCTGAAGAATTTAGTGACGATTGCCAGGAAAGCCAGTGTCTGGCAATTCCTGAGCTCTGAGACACAAGTATGTGGGACCCATAGGGAAACAAAGAAGATGTTCTGTGCCACGGACAAGAGTCTGCTCTGTTCACTGTGCTCTAACTCTCAGGAGCACGGGGCTCACAAACACTGTCCCATTGAAGGGGCAGCTGAAGAACACCGGGTAAGACACAGTGCTGGGATCACCTGCAGGCTGGAGGGTGGAGGAGTTAAAGAGATGAGAAGGGAGATGAGAACCATTGTGGTGATCACTCCATCCTTTACTGAGTGCCAGGTGCTTTTGGAGGTACCAATGATGAAATTTTGAATTCAATATGCAACTATACCTGCCTTCACAAAGCCTGCACCCAAAAAGAGGGTGATTAAGTGAATGTCACTATTACTTTGACTCTACAGTATAACACTAAAGGCATCGAAAAGCTACCAAAACTACAAGAACAAAGAAAATACATTTTGGAAATGTATTTAATCTTACTGGACAAATGACAAAAGCAGGCGGCCAGCATAGTGGAAGGGTGTTTCACTGATCATTACCTAGGTTACAAGAAATCTTCACTCACCAGTTCCCTAAACTGTTATACATCTGAAACCTCAGATTTGAAAATACCGAGGATGAGCAGTGAAAAACCTTGGTTTATTTTCCTCTCTCTAGTCTGTTCATACATTTTAACCCTTGCCTGCGTATCTCACTCAGAGTATGGAATCTATGGTATTTGATTTTCTGTTGCTCACCCTCATAATTCTTTTGCAGGAGAAGCTCTTAAAGCAAATGAGGATTTTATGGGAAAAAATTCAAGAAAATCAGAGAAATCTAAGTGAGGAGGAAAAAACAAGCATGCTCTGGAGTGTAAGTATGAGATCATGTGTCTTCAGGACATGTTTGAGACAGGCATGCCGAGAACATTTATATTAGCAACTTGAGTTGAAATTCTCATATGCCAGATTTTGTCATATATTTATTTATAGCCTGGAAAACAACCTGACCGTTCAGCATAACAATTTTCAGGTGTTCTGGAAATGTTTTTCAGATAAGTAAATATATATATGTATATTTACATACATATATATATATGTAAATTCTGAGAGGCCAGTATGTGCTTAAAATTAATCAGTATTTCAGGCAGAGGTTTCTGTATGAGATGAATTATGTAATACTGATTAAATAATACATAAATGAGAAATAAAGGCATTTAGCAGTAAATATGATGTTGCTCCTAGGGAAAAAAGTGGGTGGAAACAGTAATTTAAGAACTATGCCTGTGCTAGTGAAATCTGGTAGCAAAGGACCCAGACCATGATGCCTGTTTGAGTAGGAGAAAATGTAACATGATGAAAAGCTGAGGAGAAGAAACGAAAATGACGAGGGGAGTGAGAGAACAGTTTGTCAATATTGGGAGGAGAAACACAATGGAATGGGGATTCATGTTCTTAGAATGGTGAGGCGAGACTGTAGCTTTAGACAGAAGAAGGGAGGAGACAGAGCAGAGGTAGTCAGTTTCAGAGATGGGGGCTACAATGTTTATTGAGATCTTTTTTGTGTGATGGCTTCTGACCCTGATTAGAATATACTGACAACATTTACTAAGAATGACTGTTTAGGCTGTGAAGGACAAAGATTTGAGACTACAGACTAATTGAGTAACAAATATATATATTGTTGATGATGATTTAACAATCAATGATAAATTTTACTTGTTTTCTAGTGGTATTTCAGATTTGAGAGGACATATATTTAAACATTTAAATCTAAAGGGCTTTTATGCAGGTGTTCAAGAATTGATGAATTATAAACATTTTGAAGGAAGGTCTTTTTTTAGGTTCTGGGGTACATGTGCAGGTCATGGAAGATTGTTGCATAGGTACATTCATGGCAAGGTGGTTTGTTGCCCCCATCCCCGCATCACCTATAACTGACATTTCTCCCCACGTTATCCCTCCTACCTTCCCTCCCACTATTCCCCCCAGCACCCACAATGGACCTCAGTGTGTGAGGCTCCCATCTCTGTGTCCACATGTTCTCATTGTTCAACATCCACCTATGAGTGAGAACATGTGGTGTTTGATTTTCTGTTCTTGTGTCAGTTTTTTGAAAATGATGGTTTCCAGGTTCATCCATGTCCCAACAAAGGACACAAACTCATCATTTCTTATAGCTGCATAGTATTCCATGGTGTATATGTGCTACATTTTCTTTGTCCAGTCTATCATCAATGGGCATTTGGGTTGGTTTCAGGTCTTTGCTATTGTACACAGGGCTGCAATGAACACATGTGTGCATGTGTCTTTATAATAGAATGATTTCTAGTCCTTAAGTATACACCGAGTAATGAGATTGCTGGGTCAAGTGGAATTTCTATTTCTAGATCCTTGAGGAATTGCCACACTGTCTTCCACAATGGTTGAACTAATTTACACTCCCATCAACAGTGTAAAAGCATTCTTATTTCTCCACATCCTCTCCAGCATCTGTTGTCTCCTGATTTTTTTTTTTTTTTTTTTTTTTTTGAGACGGAGTTTCGCTCTTGTTACCCAGGCTGGAGTGCAATGGCGTGATCTCGGCTCACCCCAACCTCCACCTCCTGGGTTCAGGCAATTCTCCTGCCTCAGCCTCCTGAGTAGCTGGGATTACAGGCACGCACCACCATGCCCAGCTATTTTTTTTGTATTTTTAGTAGAGACGGGGTTTCACCATGTTGACCAAGATGGTCTCGATCTCTTGACCTTGTGATCCACCCGCCTCGGCCTCCCAGTCTCCTGATTTTTTAATGATCGCCATTCTAACTGATGTGAGGTGGTATCTCAATGTGGTTTTGGTTTGCATTTCTCTAATGCCCAGTGATGATGAGCATTTTTCATGTTTTTTGGCCTCACATATATCTTCTTTTGAAATGTATCTGTTCATATCCTTTGCCCACTGTTGGATGGGTTTGTTGGTTTTTTTCCTATAAATCTATTTTAGTTCTTTGTAAATTCTGGGTATTAGCCCTTTGTCAGATGGGTGGACTGTGGATATCGCTCTGGTTCTGTGTCTCACTCAGTGGGAGCTGCACTCCAGAGAAGCTTCCTTTCAACCATCCTGGTCTCCCCTAAGGAAGATCTTTTTAACTTATCCTAGTGTTTGTAAAGAATGAAAATTAAACGAAGGAAAGGTCAGGATGAATTAGTGGGTTCTGTGAGGTGGAAGTCGACCTGGGTATGTAACCTACAAAATCCATGTCTCTCCAGGCCTATGCCCTTCTTCGTGCACAGATGATCAGGGTTGAGTATATGAAGGTGCATCCAGTTCTCCATAAGGAAGAAAAACAACATTTAGAGAGACTGGGCAAGGAACACGAAGAGATATTTCCACAACTCCAGAGAAGTTGCATCAACATGCATCAAAAGAAGAAGCACTTGAAAGAAATGTATCGGGAACTAATGGAAATGTGTCATAAACCAGATGTGGAGCTGCTCCAGGTAAGAACTGAGGATGTCCCTTGAGACACTTCCTATTAGCTGACATTTACATCTTTGCTTTTCATTGGGTACCAAAGACATACTTCATCTCCTGCATTGATGGTGATAGACATTCCCACCTAGTTATAGAGATAAACTACAACTCCTAACCTAATCATAGAAACAAAGCTTTAGGGAGCTGTGCAGATAGATTTCCACAGAACATTTTCCACCTCAAGCTTTCTTCTCCAGTTCATTTCATTAAAACTCTGGAAGAGAAAACATTCATGTGAAAATAATATTTTTGTCTATGTTGGATGATACATAGAAATTATGAAGAAACTAACATTTCCTTCTTCCTTTTTTGGGGCAGTCCTAGGTTTGAAATGCCCTTGACTTGAGCCACATTACCCCTCAGGAACTAGCCCTGAAAAAGACCACATTGTAGACAGCTGCAGCAATGCACAGTCACTACTCAACCTTTCTCTCTCACTCAGATCCAGGGTCCTGAATTTATCAGAAACAGATTCTGTCAATTGGTCTTACTGGTATTAATGTGAGAAATGAGAATACATTTTAAAAGACCTGCAGTGATAGTATGTAGTACTTCGAAAGTTTTCAAAACCTAAAGACTAGACAGGTAGAATCTAACAACTTGTGTGTTCATTTGCTTCCTTCTTTTGAGACAGAGTGTTGTTCTGTCACCCAGTCTGAGTGCAGTGGCCTAATCTCAACTCACTGCAACCTCTACCTCCTGTGTTCAAGCAATTCTTCTGCCACACCCTCCCCAGTAGCTGGGACTACAGGCATGCACCATGACACCCAGTTACTTTTTTTGTATTTTTATCAGAGATGAGGTTTTGCCATGTTGGCCAGGCTAGTCAGGATCTCCTGTCCTCAGGTGATCCATTCACCTTGGCCTCCCAAAGCGTTGGAAATACAGATATGAGCCACTACACCCAGCCAGAATAACAACTTTCTAAAGAAGTATCTTTTTTCTCTCTCTCTTTACAGGATTTGGGAGACATCATGGCAAGGTATGTTTTTGGTCATCATTGCAGGCCGAAGCACAAGGTGTGCTATGAAAAACATCAAGCTGTTTTCAACAAAGTGAAAACATAATTTGTTAACATAATGTGTCAGTGTGATTGTGTGTGTATGTATGTGTACTCAGGTGTTCGTGTGTTATGTTGAATATGTTTTCTTATGCCCTGTATCAGATTTTAATCTTTTCTTACTTTCCCAAGTGACTCAGGGGGTAATGTTTTGAAGAGTTCAATGCAGAAGTTACTAGGATATAGTTGCCTAATTTTAAGATTCAGAATCATAATTAGAAACAAACTATTTGGTGGCAGATAGAGAGAGAGGCAATTATCTTTCAGTGGTAGTAGGTTAGAAATGGAGTGAATCCTTAGAAAGATTCCCTAAGAGAGCCATAAACCCATCCTAGGATTGTGGAGTTACATGACAATATCAGAAGTGGGTTTGAATGAAGGATTTCCTGTTGGAATCTATTTCTTAAACACAGACACCAGAAAGGTTAACCAACTGCACCTGCTTCCTTGCAGGAGCGAGTCCGTGCTGCTGCACATGCCCCAGCCTGTGAATCCAGAGTTAACTGCAGGGCCCATCACTGGACTGGTGCACAGGCTCAACCGCTTCCGAGGTGAGTGTCGCCGTCTTGCTGGGATCAATATGTAATGTCTTCAAGTATAGTTTCTATGGGCAGTTTTCCTAGTGTAATGATATTTCATCTGGAAGAAACTAGTTTGTGAATATGTCTTTATATTTATAGTTTCACTATCATCAAAGAGACTAAACTAAAAGCTGGTAAAATGTAATAAGAATCAGCCATATAACAAATTACTTAGAAAAACATAAAACATGCAGAATGGCTCCTTAGGACTTAGAAACATTCTCTGACAAAATTTCATGTATACAAGTATTACATGAGGTATACAGAACTGAGTTAATTCAGGACATTTCAACTTCAAATTAAGTGCTGTTAATGATTGTGATTTGGTGACAGTGTTTTGTTTTTTTTTTTAAGTAAATTTCAGGTGCATTTGTAAGTTTCATAGCATTTGTAATTTTAATCATGTGCATTTTAATCAACCAAAACACCCCCTATGAGTAACTTAAATAACAATGCAAATCTGAGAATCTGCAAACAATAGGAAAGTGATTTGGTGGTTGATGAGCCCTTAGATAGAACTCCAGGACAGATCATGATCAATCAGGCAGATAAAAGAAGTCTGTGCTGAAATCCAGCATGAAAGTCAGATAATTCCTGCAAGGAATCTGCACTTTCCAGAAGATGGATTCAGATTTTCTCTTTAAGTATGAATTTGCTTACTTAAGTGGCAGATCATATTTCTGGCAAAGTGATAATTTATTTAGGTGTAAGAATGGCTCCCCACCTCGTCTCCTGTCCCCAGCCTCCTGCTCTTCCCTGACAAGGAAGAGGAAATGCACATATATTTTATTGCCATGGACTTGGATGCAGTACAAGAGCTTCCAGTTTTTCAGTTGTTATAAGAAGTAGCTGACTAGACTTAGGCATGACAATCCTCCCCTTATATTTTTGAGTTTATAGAAATTGTGGTCCTTGTAGTTTAGCCGTGTACTTATGCAGGTATCCTAACACCCTCTGATTCCAACATTTTTCCAGACAAAAGTTGCCTTTTAATCTTGACCTGTGGTTTCTAGTGAGAGTCTCTTTCTTATCTGAACCTAAGAATGTAGAAGCTGCTTTTCACTGGAACATTCTCTTTTTTCTACAGTGGAAATTTCCTTCAATTATGAAGTAAGCAATCACAATATCAGCCTGTTTGAGGATGTGAGAAGTTGGATGTGTAGACCTGAACGGGAAGGTGGATCTGTGAATTCTGACAGACCTGACTATTTTGCTGCATGGGGAGCCCAGGGCTTCTCCTCTGGGAAACACTATTGGGAGCTGGATGTGGACGACTCTTGGGACTGGGCTCTGGGTGTCTGTAAGGACTCCCAGATAAGGAAGAATGGCACCATGATTACATCTGTGGACATATTTCTTCTTTTATGTGTGAAGGTGAATCATCATTTCCGTCTCTTGACCAGCTCTCCAATGCTTCCTCACTATGTAGAGAAACCTCTGGGCCGGGTTGGTGTGTTTCTGGATTTTGAAAGTGGAAATCTGAGTTTTTATAATGTAGCCAAGAATTCCCTCATATGGCGTTACCCGGATGGCTCCTTAAATTTCCCTGTCAGGCCTGTCTTTTACACTGGACACAGATGATTAAGATAAAGAAAGCTGACTGTTTGGGAACTGCATGTACAAGGGAGTCCTTCACTGTTCAAGCAAAGGAATCATACTGTTCGGGGTTTTTTTCTGTTTTAGTGTCACTTTATTACAGTTAAATAAAAAATATATAAAACGCAAAATATTTTTGTATGCTTTTCTACAATTAAAATAATCTCTAATGGCCCATTACCTAAAGTGTATATTGTGATTTTCAACTGCTTTGTGAATTTATTGGATGGAATTCTGGAAATATGTGGGTGTGTGATTCCAGCTGAATGATCTCAGGCAGGAACATAATTTGCACATCATGGACAGACAGGATTTTGTACAATGCATTTGCAAGTGTGGGAGCTCCCTCCTATTGATACAATAAAGTCTGCACCTCATCACTTTAGGGGGAACATATATTACACCTAAATTGTCACTGAATCTTTGGGCGAAAATGAGGATTTAACAGGCATGTGTCCTATGGTGACAAAAACACATTCTGAGAAATGCATTATCGTTAGGTAAAAAGGGCCCTTTCCCATACCCGGGATCCTAGCCCATCCCCTCTTGCTACATGGCTCTTCCTTCTTCTTTGTTAGCCTACCCCCTCTTGCCACATGGCTCTTCCTTCTTCCTTGTTTAACCTCCACCAATCACTCCATGACACCTCACCTATACGGGCTACCTCTAGAGTTCAGCCTACCCAGCAACAAGGCAAGCCAATCATCTCCCACTTTAGCCCACCAAAGCTAAGCCAATCCCTGCCCCTATAAAAACTCTCTCCGGCAGCTGCTGGGTGCAGCTCTTCCCTCTCCCACTCGAGTTGCTCGCAAACCCCAATAAACCTAGACTCGGCCCAGCGGTTCCTTGGACTGAATTATTTCGGGAAGGGTCTCTGCGGGTCGCACATTTGGTGCCGAAACCCGGGAGGTGTGGGCGGCTGCTCCACCAGCGGCCCCCTCCCTCTGGCGACCCCCATTCCTCTGAATTGGCCTTCACGCTCCGGATAAGGTAAGTCCGTTTACTTGCCTATCTTCCCCTCTGTGCGTGTGGTGGCCTCTTTTCCTTTCGTGTCTCCCACTCCACGGATCTCTCGCCTAGCGCCGGCCAGCCTGAGTCAGATCCTCCAGTCCAGCTCCAGGAGCCTTGGAAGTCATCAGACGAGGGACGCCTCCTCTGATCCTTCCCACGTTCACGTCCATAATAGGAACAGTTAGAGAGAAGGACGCTTCCTCTAACTCTTCCTATCTCCCTCTAGAGGGGCTGTGAGGCAGACGGGACGCCTCTCCTCACACCACTCTAGCCCAATCCCGCTAAAGGAAAGGTCCTGCCACACGCGCCATGGGGAACACGGAGTCTCAAATTCCTAACAACGCCCCCTCTCGGGTGCTTACTCCTCAACTTTTCTCAGCTAGGCTACTCCCAAATCCTCCTGTCCCAAGTGGCCTGGCCCCAATATCAGCTTAATAACCGGTCACATTGGCCTCCGACTGGTACTTTCGATTTTAACGTCCTACAAGACCTAGACAATTTTTGTCGCCGTACAATTTTTGTCCCTGGCAGGGATCATGAGGTGCCCTACGTCCAGGCTTTTTGGGATTTGCATCCCCACCCGGACCTCTGCTCCTCCTGTTCCACTCATCAAGTTCTCTTAGCTCGCACCCCTCCCAAGGTCAGCTCTCCCCCTCCTTACGAACAGCAGGAGGAGCTGCCTGACCACCTATCCCATCCCCCTCCTGCTCACTCCAACTCCCTTCCTCCGCCAGTTGCAGACCCTGCCCCCACTCCCACAGCTCCTCCTCCTCCTTCCTCGTCCTTCTCCTCCCCTCCAACTGTTGCGCCAGTTGCAGACCCTGCCTCCACTCCCATAGCTCCTCCTCCTCCTCCTTCCTCATCCTCCTCCTCCCCTCCGACCGTTGCGGTGCCGCCCCCTTTAAGTCCTCCAGTTGCGGCCCGTACTCGCTCCCACCCACCAGCTGTCTTGGCACCGCTCTGTGAGGTGGCCAGGGCGGAGGGACTCGTCAGAGTTCATGTTCCTTTCCCCCTCCAAGACCTGGCTCAAATCGAACGCCGACTTGAATCTTTCTCAGCTGACCCCTCCACCTATATTAAGGAGTTTCAGTACCTTACTCAGGCCTATAGTCTCACTTGGCATGATATCCGTGTCATCTGCACCTCCACTCTTTCCGCCGAGGCGTACGAACGCATCCTAGCGGCGGCTAGACATATAGCTGACAGGAACCATGCTATAAACCCCAACCAGGTCCCCGTTGGAACTGAAGTTCTCCCTAGCACAGACCCCCAGTGGAATTATCAGGAGGGGCCAGGATCCCACATCCCAGCTCGTGATCGCATGCTCCAATATCTCCTACGGGGCATGGATACTGTTTCCAATAAGGTAGTAAACTATGACAAACTCAGAAAAATAACTCAGAGGCCAGATGAAAATCCCGCTCTCTTTCTCGGCCGCTTGCAAGATGCTCTTGTCCGTTTCACCCGGCTGGACCCCGCGTCCCAAAACGGGGCAACTGTTCTCGCCTCTCATTTCATCTCACAGTCTGCCCCTGATATCTGAAAAAAAACTAAAAAAGGTTGAGGATGGGCCGGAAACCCCCATACAGGACCTGGTAAAAATGGCCTTTAAAGTTTTTAACGCCCGGGAGGATGCGGCAGAGGCAGCCCGCCAGGCCCAAATGATGCAGAAGGTCACTCTACAAACCCAGGCCTTGGTGGCAGCTCTATGGCCGGCATGAGGTGGGAAATCTGGTGGCAGTCAGCGCCCCCCCCACACTGGGAGCTTGCTTCAAATGCGGAAATGAGGGTCACTGGGCCTCCAACTGCCCACAACCCCGTCCGCCCACTAAGCCTTGCCCCCTTTGTCAGCTCACGGCACACTGGAAGTCAGATTGCCCCAGTGCGTCCAAGGCCTCAGCCGCCCTTGGCAGAGGGATTGGATCACGCGGGGCAACCCTGGATGATCCGGCCTCTGACCAGAGTGCACGGAAGTCGGATTCTTCCGGAGGTTTCTGTCCCGAGTTGCTGGGACTCTTAAACAACTAGAGAGGCCCTGGCTCCTCAACCCCGGTTACCCTTGCCTGGCCCAGGGTGTCACTTCAGGTAGCGGGTAGAGTGTCCCCTTCCTACTTATCACAGGGGGGAAGGGGGGCTGCCCGCCCCACACCTTTAACCGTGGCACAGCCCGTCCTTCCCAGGTTCCTGTTATGGCCGCCATAGTTCCCGCCCACCTCCAACCACCCTCTGTAACCACAAGCACCCCTTCTGTCTCTCGCTCTCTCTCTCTCTCTCTTTCTCTCCACTTCCCCCTTCCTCTACTCATCGTTTAGCCCACCATCTAATCTAAAACATTACCTCCCACCATCTAATCTAAAACATTACCTCTTGTTTACTCCCAAAGTCACTAATGCTGTCTCTACCTCCCTAGGAGTCCAGTAAAAACTCCATGCTGCCTACCATCCTCAATCTTCTGGTAAGGTAGAACGAGCCAACGGGCTCATGAAGGAGCAGCTCACCAAACTCTCCTTAGAACTCCGACAGTCGTGGATCACCCTGCTTCCCCTAGCCCTTGCCAGGTTGCAGGCACGTCCACGGGGCTCATCACAGCTCAGCCCGTTCGAACTCCTTTACGGGCGCCCCTTTCTACTATCCACCCCTCCACCTCCAAACACAACACTCCCTTCTCCTGGATTGCTCTCCTCAGGGAAGGGTTAGCACTTGCTAACCAGTCCGGACTTACTAATTTAACCTCCTGCCTTCTGTGTGCCACTCTAGGACAAACTCCTCTCGTTGTGGTACCGGTTCCCTTTCCGCGTAATACTCTGGAATCATCTAACCCCTTTACTCCCATTCCTAACGTACAACTCTATGCCTTACCTGAGTCTCAGCTCCCGGCCTGCTACTCCCTAGGCCACAACTATTCCTATTGTAACCACACCAAGCGGGTTTCAACCAGCCTAACCGCTCCAAGGGGCATCTTCTTCTGGTGTAATGGCACCCTAACAAAAACCCTGTCTTCCAGCCAGCCTCCAACCCTCTTACGCCTTCCAGTCACCCTAGTACCTCGACTCACTGTCTACTCCCTGGCTGAGTTCCTCTTATTACAAGTCCCGCAGGCTCCATCTCATCGCACCCGAAGGGCAGCATTCCTCCCGGTGGCGGTAGGTCTGTCCCTCGCAGGTTCAGCTCTGGCCGCAGGACTGGGAGGTGGGGCTCTGCTCCACTCTCACCAAGCCCTTGCCCAACTCTCCTCACAACTTCAGGCAGCCATCGAAGACTCAGCAGCATCTCTTGCATCTCTCCAACGACAAATCACCTCGGTTGCCCAAGTAGCCCTACAGAATCGTAGAGCACTGGACCTACTAACAGCAGAGCGTGGAGGAACCTGCCTCTTCCTACAAGAGGAATGCTGCTACTATGTCAACGAATCTGGACTAGTAAAAACGCAAATTAAAAAATCTCCAAAAAATCAAGACCAGCCTCCAAAATTACAAGTTCTCAACAGAAGCCTCCGCATGGTGGTCGTCTTCCATGTACACCCTCCTATCCCCATTACTCGGTCCCTTACTGGTTATCTGTCTTGTTCTACTCATTGCTCCTTGTTTTTTCCAGTTTCTCCAACGGCGGTTCCAAAAACTAACCCGAGTTACCATCAACCAGATGATGCTACAACCAGTCTTCCACGATAACACCATACCAACACCTGCCCCCCAAAACAACCACGTCACTTCCCCACCAACCTGCATGGAAAGCTACGCCCTTCTGCCCACTTCCCAAACTCCCTAAAAAATCAGATCCCTCCGCCGCCCATTTTCAGCAGGAAGTAGCCAGAATGACCTCGTCGCCCTTTTTTCCTTTTTAAGGAGTCGGGAATGTTAGGTAAAAAGGGCCCTTTCCCATACCCGGGACCCTAGCCGATCCCCTCTTGCCACATGGCTCTTCCTTCTTCTTTGTTTAACCTCCACCAATCACTCCATGACACCTCACCTATACGGGCTACCTCTAGAGTTCAGCCTACCCAGCAACAAGGCAAGCCAATCATCTCCCACTTTAGCCCACCAAAGCTAAGCCAATCCCTGCCCCTATAAAAACTCTCTCCGGCAGCTGCTGGGTGCAGCTCTTCCCTCTCCCGCTCGAGTTGCCCGCAAACCCCAATAAACCTAGACTCGGCCCAGCGGTTCCTTGGACTGAATTATTTCGGGAAGGGTCTCTGCGGGTCGCACAATTATTAAGCGATTTTTATCACTGTGTGAACATCAGAGTGAACTTACAAAAACCTAGATAGAACAGCCATCTGCAGACATGGGCCAAATGGTGCAGCCTGAGGAGCCTTGCTTCTCTGAGAACTTGCCAGAATGCCTGAGCTAGAACCCAAAAGGTTTAACCCACATTGACTTCTGTAGCTGTTTAAAAAAGCAAACAGCATCACCCAGGGGAAAATAGACAAGAGGAGCAGACTGTCTGCTTTAAAATGTGTTTATACTTAAAATTCACACAGATTGTGAATTCTCACTGATAACCTAGACCTGAGACATCATCATCACCTCACGTTACAGTGGGAACACATTAGTGTCAGGATAAAAGAAAACAAGACAAAACAAGCAAAACCCAGTTCTGATAAAAACCCAGATTCTAGTGAGTCAACTGAGTCTGTCTACCTACCACATGGTCATTTTCATGATCACCAATTAAATAATGGCAACAGATGTTCCACTCCCAGTCTAGCAGATGATCCTGACTGATGTCTGGGGTTCCTCAGTTGGGGCTGTTACCTCGAATATATTCAAAGGGCCTCTTCACGTAGCCACTTGGGCTTGCTCACAGCATGGTAGTTACCTTTCCACAGTGAAGATTCCCACAGAGTCAGGAGAAGTGTTATTATGCTAGAGTAAAACATCAGCTATAGTCACAACACTACACAAAGTAAAGGGACTAGAACATTCAACAGTAGCAGTCTTGAAGTTACATCATAGGAAGAGAATGTGGGATGGAATGTATCTTTAAGAAGTGGACATTGAGGATCTACATCCAGAGACTGTGGTCCTATAAAACAAGAGCTCTAAGAAGCCCTTTAGATCTGCCCCAGATTCGTGTAAAAGGGCAATCGACAATTGAGACCAAAAAAGAATTAAATATTCTTTTGGAATTTTTTTTCAAGATTTAGTATCAACTGGACAATCATTATGAAAACAACATGGCAAAACCATTGAGGAAGATGCACAAGATACTGAAGTAGAGGGAGTGAAGGATGATCCATCTCCTTCAAGATGACCAGAGACAGACCCACTAACTCTAGGACAGTGAGATGAAAAAGGTCAGTGCACCCTTGGCAGGAACCCCTCTGATGTCTCTAAGTGGCTGGAAACTATTAATGTAGGCCTTCTGAGTGCCTTGTACTTTTCAAGATTTCTTGATGGTAAGAGCCACTAACCAGATTTCATAATACATAGAATACCTTCAGCATAGAGGGTGAGAAAGTCTTTCCTTCAAAAGCCAGAAGTTCAGAAACTTGTAGCCACAGCATCCAATGGACCTTACTGTAAGTGTGGACTAAAGAGAGAGAAGCATTGGCTTTAACCTCAGATAAACGCTGTTCCATTCTCACTGCCCTGTGACTCCCATACTCACAAGGGAAGATGAGGTTAGGTGCTGTGGCTATTCCTTCTTCTGGACTGTAGAAATTTTTGATGCTGACTCAGAGATATGTTCTCTGTTTATTAAAATCTAATGCCTATTAACATTCTGCTGTGAAGGAGATAGGCTGTGTCCTGTCACAGGCCTCTCACCCTGTGCCCATATGTTCCACTCCTCTGGCCCTTAGTGATCCATGATGCCTGCCAGAATCACTGAGATTCTTCTCCACCTCCATCAGTCCTCTGGCCCAGGTCTCAGAACACAGGTCCCTGTCTATCCATTTCTCATTATCTGCCCTTGTCCTTCAAATTCACAACATAAGAAAAGTTGGTCATCAAAATATCCTGGAATGGGAAACAAGGGTTTCCTCTTTGGCCTGAGACCCAGCAATGCAGATGCAGGATTCAAAGGTAGGAGGAGGAAGCAAAAGTGGATGCCCTTGAAACTACTCAGTCACATCCTTGTGACATCTGAAAAGGTAAAAGGTATTTGGGGTTAAACAATTGGAACGGAGAAAGAGGACAGTCACGTTCAGGTGTATATGGAGAAAGAGAGATTCTGTCAGTGCCTTACACAAAGTACAACTCTCTTACTTTAATGGGATGTACCCATGCATGTGTCAGAAAAGTAATCCTAGGTGAGAAAAAGCAAAGTCATAGTGAAGAAGGGATCCAGATAAAGAAGGGAACAGGCAACATTTCCTGCACATTTCAAAATGATCATTTCCCAGAATTAGCATGAAGTGTCTGTTGTATATCAGTATCCAAAGTGAAAAAGACAGCTGAGAGTAATATGGTGTCATGGTTTAGAGCAATGTCTTGAAGTTAAACTGCCTCACTTTGATTCCCACACCCACTGCTTATAAGCCTCATTCCCAGAACAAAGTGCCTTTCTCAAAGCAATGTGTGTGGATGTGGACTCCATGGGTGTGTTATGCGTATATTTACATAATATAGTGTTGATATATACACAGTAATTGTGTGTACACACACACACACACACACACACACACACACACACACACATATCCTGCACCTATATAAAATAATTGGATCAGTACCTTGCAAAATGGTTAAAATTTACTTAAACAAACAGCTATAAGACAGAGAAACTGTAAAGGTAGTTCAGCCAAAAAAAAAAAAAGCAAATAAATGGGAATAAGAGAAATAACAGAAACTTATGAGGAGGCAAGGAAAAAAAGAGCAAATCATTGAGAGAGAACCCAGGTTTAAGATAGCAGTAAGTGAAAGTGCCAGAAAAAGCATTTTAAAACCCAAAGAACTATAAATCGTTCTACTATAAAGACACATGCACATGTGTATTCATTGCTGCCCTGTGTACAATAGCAAAGACCTGGAACCAACCCAAATGCTCATCAATGATAGACTGGACAAAGAAAATGTGGCACATATGCACCATGGAATACCACACTGCCATGAAAAACAATGAGTTCATGTCCTTTGTAGGGACTTGGATGAATCTAGAAACCATCATTCTTAGCAAATTGACACAAGAACAGAAAACGAAACTCCACATGTTCTCACTCACAGGCGGGTGTTGAACAATGCAAACATGTAACTCAGGGAGAGGAGCATCACACACTGGGGGCAGTTGGGGGAGGCTAGGGGAGGGACAGCAGGGGGTAGGGAGTGTGGGGAGGGATAACATGGGGAGAAATGCCACATATAGTATGCACCTATGCAACAACCCTGCATGATCTGCACATGGACCCTAGAACCTAAAGTACAATTTAAAAAAATTAAAAAATTTAACAAAGTTCTTTAAAACTTCTAACATTTGCATTAGAAGATTGATTAGAGAAAGGACACATTTGCATATCACTGGGACGGAGGTTTCATTGGTTCTCACACTCAGGGTTCTAAGATGCCATGATCGTGACATGCAGCAGTCACAGATCTCAAGGATCACTGGAGCTCTCCAACCTGCCTCAAAAGAAAGCAGACAATGCTGAAGGTCTCGGCTAAGGGATTCACAATCTAGGACTTGGGCTTTAGCCTGTGAATCACCTTCCTGTATGTTGTCCTCAATTTGTAGAGTTGTGACACAATGCTACTTTTCAGCTCCCAGAACATCTCAAATGACACCACAGGCTGCTCCCCTAGGCTCCTAAGCCTTGCTGTGTCTCCTAGTCTTAGTTTGGAGAGCCATGGTGGTTCTCAGTCACCCTCAGAGTATGGGAGGCAGACACCCCAGCCAGTTTATAGTGGAGCCACAGAAAAATGGGAGACTTAATGAGGCTGTGTGAGGACACTGGGAATATGAAGTATAAAGGACTGAACCCATATGTTCTGGCTTCAACATTTTTCCCAATCACCCAGGTGTGCACCCACTCAGGACTCAACTTCCCTTTTGTTCAGTGATGCCTGTCAAATAAGCTTTAAATAAACTTCCATAGATTAGGGAGATCTGGCTCTTAGCTTAACAGGTTCAATGAAGGACTTCACATGACTGATTATCTGTGAGAAATGAACCCTGATTTCCTGGGGTTGAGAATATTATAGATTTTATAATGTCTTCACATTTCAGTCCACATTTATTTTATGAATATGCTCCAAAATTTTATTTGCTTTCTTTTTTTTTGAAGACGTGTTCATATTTCAGTCCACCTTTATTCTGCAAACTATGCTGAAAATTATTTTACTACTTTCTAACTCTCTCTCTCTCTCTCTCTTTCTGAGACATGGGTATCTCATTTTACTATAAAAATCTGCATTCTCTATCTACTAGATTATTCTTTCAAATGTAAATAGATTTTGTACTATCCATTCCATAAGTAATTCATACTGCCTTTTACTTTGTAATTTACTATATACATTGGTTTTTACACTTTGTGTTTCTATAACAGAATTCCTGAGGTTAGGTATTTTGTAATAGAAAGAAGTCAATGCCCACAATCCTGGCTACTGAAAGTCTAAGATTGGGCAGATGGACCTGGTGAGGGACTCTGGTAGAGTTCATTTATTCCAGGAAGTGGAGAAGAAGCAGGCAGGTTCAGAGACATTATGTGGTGAGAGAGAAAGCAAGAGAGAGAAACCAGGAAGACAGATTTTTTTAAAAACAACTTGCTCTCTCAGAAACATAATCATTCCTGCTGAAGCTAAACTTCACAACCCCATCTCAGCCCAAAAACATGAAGGCATTCCCATGACCCAAACACCTCGGAGTAGGCCCTACCTCTCCACACTGACAAACTGGAGATCAGTTTCAACATGGGATTTCACAGAAAGGAGCCAAACCATCGAACATATGATAGTTTAAGTGATGGTAGCCTCCTCATTTTAAGTTTTATTTTCTCCTTCCCTATCACTTTATCTTTTTTTAATAAACTGAAGATCCAGGAAAAGTTTCAAAATCAGCACTATGAAATAAAATTTTGTTGTAATTATTTAAAACCTAAACATAATGATATTTTCTTAGACTGTGAATCTGACATTCAATCTATTTCTTGATTTTGTTGGCATTCGTCACTTAGAATTTTCATTCATTATGTTCTTGGAAACTTCAATGCAATATTTCTTTATATTAGATCTTTTATTTGTTCATATATTTGTTAGCTGCACATGTAGTATTTATTATGTTCTAAGAATTGCATTAGAAAGTGAGAATATAGTGGCAAATAAGACCAATTCTGGCCTTACCATTTTAGAATGTACAGTTTCATAGTAATATCTACAAATTGAATGAGAATTTGTTGGATATTATGAGGAGCTAGCATAATATTCTTAGAGTGTGTAATAATAACTGTCTGGTCTACAGATGGTGGGAGGAATTTCCTAAAATGCTTTTGTTTGAGGTTTTCTGAAAAGTAATGAATGATTAGGATTTAGAGACATAATCAGCCAGATACTTGGATCTACCTATCTAGATCAGACTTCAAGAGAAAACTAAGAGCTCTAATGAGTTCAGTAACTGAGATATTCAGCACTGTATTCTTCTACCCCAACTTAGTTTAAATAGGTGAGTAAAACACATTGTTTACAATATGAATGCCTTGGATAAATTATGTGAAATGCCAGAAACAAGACACAAAGAACCACATATTGTATCATTTGATTTGCACAAAATGTCTACAATGCACAAATCCATAAAGATCTTAGGTATATATACTTATTTGTAGCTCTAACTCTCACTATGCATATAAAAATAGAGACAATTATAAACAAGAGACAAGAATAACACAGAAGAGAGAATTCTCAGATTTTTCTCAAGAACAAAAACAAAGGTTCTCTAATAACAATTATATATATGGACTGCAATTCTTTCTTTTTCAGATATGGTTGAGCTTCCTTGAAGAGACTACATAGTTAAGTGTGTTTATTAATGCCCTGCAATGGAGATTGTATTGCTTAGGTAGAGTATCTTTAAGGTCCCATGTAATTGTTTTAAAAGGTATAAACCTTAAAAACTATTTTGAGTTTGTTTCATTTTGTCTTTTAGCCACTCAATAATAAATTTTCTGTGTATTCTTTTCCCAGCGTCGTAGAGACTAGAAGCCCAGAACATCTATTTCTTCATAATTCCTGCCAGCAGAATTTTAGATTGTATTCCACAAATACAAGGCATTAACAAAAGCATTGGAGGGGATAACAGAAGCAAGTATCACTCCTGTTCACGTGGGTGCAGCAAAGAATCACATGGGACAGGACATGCATATGACAGACATAAGGTTTTGCTAGTGACTGTGGACACTGTCTATCAAAATACTCCCACTAGTGCTGCAGAAGTCTGAGAAAATCAACGACTACTTCCCATGTTAACTAAAAAATTTTGATCTTCTAGAAGTCACTGGCAGATTTCCTTGGCTTTTTCTTCCTCAGATTTTCTATAAAACAGCTGTTTTATAAGAGCTGTTTCTAAATTCCTTTATTAAATATCTTTCTGTTTGCTATAGCTACAGTGCTTTCTGTCTTCATGGTCATAGCAAGACTTGTTGAGAAAAAATGTGCAAATGACATACCAATAATACAACATGTTTATAAACAGCAACTTTTAATATAATATGCTATATTTTAATTTCTTATTGGTATCACCATTGATGCCATGCTCTACTTCACATGTCAAAAATATTTTAAATTGGCTATAAATATATATGCTTATATTTAATCTGTGAGAAAAAAAATGAAATCATTAGCTTAAGAGCATGAATTATTGTCACTTCTAGGAATCACTTAAGGAATAACCGTAATAGATTGTTGTAATAATTATGTTTTTTTAATTCACAGGTAGCCTTACTGAAGCATATTCTGACTTTTATTTTCAATGGGCTAAACAAACAAAATTTTATGTCTTGATTTTCTCACTTTCAGTTTGTAATACATATTTAATTTCCATAGTCACTGGGTAACTATAACATGGAAAACACAATATTTCTAAAATTATCTATTTGTGTTTAATATCATTCATTAAATAAAATGTAGTTTTTAAAAGAATTGCCTCTGATGGCAGTGGTGGTCTATCTGGAGCAGCCTCTGTGGGGGTGCCAGCTGCAGTGGGGGAGGCACAGCCAGGGCTGCACACTCCATGGAGCCAGCGGGAGCCAGGAACAGGTGGGAAGCCTGCCCCCTGCTGAGTTGGTGAGGCAGAAGAGCTAGGCTCAGGGACACAGCTGCAGCTATCCAGCTGCAGCTCCAGACTCAGGATCCCTTCACTCTTGGGGACCAGGAAGCGCCTCTCCCCCAAGTGGCTCAGATGTCTCTGTTCTTACTCCCTGGACTCTGCCTTTCCCTTGGCACCTGCAATAATTTTGGAGGAAAGCTGTGGTCAAGCCCGAGTGCTGTTGCAACCCAGCCAGTTGTGCACATACTAAAGACAGCACTGACAATATCCCCCACCACTGCCTTGGTGTCTTCCAGATTTGGGGTGCCAAGGAGCACAGGAGGGAGACTGGAAGGGGCTAATGGCAGCTTGGCACAGGGTTGCAAGTTCTCCTCTGTGAAAACAGAGTGGTTGAGTTGTACTGAATGCAGATGGTGGCAGGCAGACAGGTTCTTGGGCACAAAGGGTGGGTCCCTGTTGAAACTCAACCTTCAAGCCAGGGATGGGTTACCAGTTCCAGGTGGAGTCTGTGGTTTGGAGTGAGAACTTATGGTGCTTTTTTTGGCTCATCCACGGCCACCTATTGATCAATCAGCACTCAATTCCTCCCTTCTGAGCATATAAAAACCCCAGACTCAGCCAGACTCACACAGACATCGGCACTACCAGCTGCAAGAAAGAGCTACTCACTTTGGATCTCTGGTGAGCTGTTTTGTTGCTCAGTGAAGCTTCTCTCTGTCATGCTCACCTTCCAGTTTTCCACTCATTCTACCTGGACGTTGAACAAAAACTCAGGACCTGCCAAATGATGGGACTGAAAGAGCTATAACACAAACGGGGATGAAACATGGCCCCTACTCATCACTAAAAGGAGAGAAGAGAGAAGAGCAGTGGCCCTTTTGGAAGCCTAGATCTAGGTGCTCCCCAAGCCAGGGCTGACACTCTTTGAGGCTCTGCAGTTTCTGGTGTCTCCAAGCTGCCTGGCACCCACAGTGGAAGATAATTTTAACACACCTGATCCAGCCACAGCCTCACTGGGTGCCAGCACCTGTGCCAGGGCCTAGAGCTGCCCACTCTGCCACAGCTGGCACACCTGGCTGTGAGCAGTGGCCAGAACCCAAACTGGCTTACACACACCTCACTGCTCTATGCCTTGCTCACTCTTGGCAGGCACAGAATCTGAGCTGCTAGCATGAGCCAAGCACAGCCTGCTGGGCCTAGTGGATGGAACCAGCCCCGTGACCTGAAAAGAGCTCAAGCAAAGATGCTACCGGCCACAGATGGAAAGGTGGCTGGTTCTGAGCTGGAAAAGTGACACCCTAAGGATCCTGTGACCCTTCCATCATATTTTCTACTTTGAACTCAAGAAAAAATATGTAAAATTAAAAGTCCAGTATTAAAGGTAACTGATTCCATATTTCTGTTAATATCTACAACTGTTATTTAAAATCTGTTCTAAATTTTTAAATTATACCTTGACATTGTTCAATTTTATGTTTATAATTAGGATATGCTTTAAATTATTTACTTTGGCTTTCAAGGAAATTTAAATATTACACAGAAATGTGACACTAATAAAAAACAAATATGCTTTCAGAGTAGTTTGATTATTTAGGACACAGGACTATTTAATTATTATAGTCTCCTAGATAGCAGCTCAATATATTTTTCATACTTTACTGCACCATTCTGTGATACATAAAATGTAAAACTAAAGATATATATTAAATTGTACTTGAGACTATTTTATTTCATTTGATGCATTAATAAAAATTCAGGTTAGCGTATACATGACTATTTTAAGCAACATGAATATGTTTCCATTGTTAATGTTTTTGCAATATAATACATAAGGTGTATCGTTCTCTATGTGAACAGATATAAGTTCAATGTGAGCATTAAATGTCAAATTGTATTTTATTTAACTCATATAATTAAATTTCATGGTAAGGTGTTGAGGTATTATCTGATGATATTAAAATAAATATTAAAATGTTAATGAAACAATTTTCTTTGAAAAGTGTTTAAATAATTTTTAAAAATAGCATGCTCTTCTTGTCTGTAAATGCTATGGAATTTAAAGTTATCTTTTTATGTCTAAATGTTCAAAGACCCTCAAATTAACAATCAATTTAAAATTTGTAGTTTTCTTGAAGGTTTTAGTAGCAGGCAACTTTTATAAAATGCAGAATGTAAATTGAAGATTTATGTGTCTGTAAAACTCATTATGGAAATAGGTTCATAGTGTTCCATCAGAAAACAGCACCTGCTTTTGTTTAAGTTCTATTTTGTGAGAAAACAAATTTAATCTATTGCAGAACTAATCCAGTTACATGCATTTTGTGAAATATAATACATAAAAACAAATTATGGAAAATTTTGACTCAGATATTCCTGTTTCTGTAAAGCTTTGCCTTTCATTCTCAACCAAATATGTTGCTGATATCATGCTTATCAAAAAACATAATGTTTCATGAAGTTTGTATCTTAAAAAGAAACTTTACAATTGTTATTTTTTTTACTTTTATTTTGAAAAACATTTTATAAACTTAAGGAGATGATAATCTGAATGTAATTTACAGGATAATGCACCACATTAAAAGTAGAGGGAAGAAAGTGAAAAATATATTCAATAAACCAACTTGCAATTCTGGATTGTTCCTAAATATAGTAAGCTTTTGTAGCCAAATAAAAATTGATGTACATAACTTTTTTTTAAATCAAACCCTACTCTATATAGAAATCTGAGGTTTTAGAGACTAGAGAAAACCATATATAACAGACAGAATTTTAAAGAATAAATGAGACATTCTCTTTGCGTGGCCTGAGCTATATTTAGTGTTTAAAATATGCATATGTAATATTTTCTCTTAAATTATTAATTTTCACAGACATATACATTATACAAAAATAGGTTCAAGTTTGATTTGATAATCAAATGTTTTTCTCAATTTAAATGAAGGACTTTTTAGGGCTAGAATAATATTTTAGATTAAATCATTGATATCTTTCTAATGACAACATGTCATACTGGTTCATTTTTAGCGTTTTGCAAACATGTTCTTTTAAAATTTTCCAAATGCACATATGAAGTAGAGATTACAATGAACCTCCATGCAACAATTTCCCAACTATCAGCGCTTTCTTCTGTAGTAACAGATGATCTACTAATCTCATCTTAACATCTATATTAGCTTTGACATTCATTCTGAAACCACAATGTGGGATAAAGTTTCCATCTCAGTTTTGAAGCAGATGTTGGAGAAAAGCATGGCCAAACCACAATGAAGCTCTTCAAGTTTCTCTGCAAAATGGTACAAATCAATTTTTCTTACTTTTTTTGGCCAAAGCCGGTTGCCAAAGGTGGCCAGGTTCAGCTCAGTAGGCATGGAAGTCTTCTCCCTCAGTGAAGCACTGCAAGTCCTGTGGCAATGGTTGGGATGTATTAATTATTTTCCAGGGAGCATAGTGAATAAATTACAAATTTGTCAGTTGACTTGAACAAGAGTAACATTATTTTTTGGAGTCTTCCTATCCAAGGGTATAGCATTTATTTTCAATTTGTTCAAATCCACTTTGTGTGTCTTGGGAAGTTTTCTTACTTATGTAGCAAAACAACAACAACAACAACAAAACAACAAAAATGCTTTTGTTACATATACTGTTTAGATAACTTCTCATTATTATTATTATTATTGTTATTATTTTGTTTTTTTGAGACAGAGTTTCACTCTTGTTACCCAGGCTGGAGTGCAATGGCATGATCTCAGCTCACTGAAACCTCTGCCTCCTGGGTTTAAGTAATTCTCCTGACTCAGCCTCCTGAGTAGCTGGGACTACAGGCTGTGCCACCATGCCCAGCTAATTTTTGTATTTTTAGTAGAGATGGGTTTTTACCATGTTGACCAGGATGATCTTGATCTCTTGACCTCGTGATCCACCCGCCTCAGCCTCCCAAAGTGCTGGGATTATAGGCATGAGCCACTGCACCTGGCCTCCTTTTTATTATGTCAGATAGAACTTATGATTGTCTTTTGAATTTAAACCATTTTTATTTTATTGTTTTTATTAACTTTTTAATTGCAGCAGATTTTTTATAAACAACAAGCAGTGTGAGAGGCAATATAAAATGTGCAAATAAGTAAATATGTGTTCATGTTCTTAAGCAGCTCATAATTACAAAAGACATAAGATATATCTAGTTAGTGACACTTTTAATACTACTTAAAATAGTAGGTAACAAATATATAAAATGGTTTGACTATGAATGTGATTGATTTAGACATATGTTCCTCTGTGGAGCAATGTATTTAATTGAGCTAAGTAGATTAACAGTGTGTGGCTCTTTATTATTCCCTAAATACCTCTCATGAACTACAAAATAGTATTCAATAATATAAATACATATGTGAAAAAACATTTTTCTGACCAGTGGCATACTTACAGAGTTTTAAATAAATATGGGATATATACAGGATGCTGCGGAAAAATAAAAATTTGATTAAATTATTTTGTCATTGAGGCTAAAGTTTAGTGCTAAATATTTTATTTTAAATTATCTGAAGATAAGAATTTAATAATATTGGACACTGTTAGAGTAGATCTCAATCATTGGCACTAAAATACTTACCTCTGTCTGCTGAACTCTGAAATCTTACCAGTATTACTTTTCTTGTAAGGTACAGCTTAGGGAAGATTGGCCCCATTGCCATGCAAAGAGAGGTAAAGTGAGATTCTACTCAAAGCAACCTTGAATTTGAAACTGGGTCTTCCACTGTTTCAAAGCTGAACTGTAGGTCCAAATGTGTACATATCTGGACATCATTATCTTCATCAGAATCCTCAGGCATGTGTCCTCAAGGGCTTGTGTGTCGGCAGTACTCAGCATAAAGTTATTTCTCATTATGGCAAATTACAATTAATTTGCCAGTATATAATTCATTATCAAGATACAGTTATTTATCATTATGTCAAGGACAAATTTAGAAGACTTACTAAATTTACTTCTTTGTTTCCCCAGCTGGAAACAGTCAATAGCTACTGATATCACCAGTGTGATACCTTGGCTGAATACCTTGGCTGTGTTAACTGCTTTGACTCAACACGCAGCAGAGGTATTGGTGTACTGCACCTCGAGATGCTGACATATGGCTGAAGTCCAGGGTCACTGGCCCAGGCCATCCACTGAGGTCATCCCATGCGGCATCAGCCACTGGTTCCGATGAACCCACCATCACTACACTTCTCATCAATCACCAGTCACTAGACTGAGAATTCTGTGAAAGCTGGGGTCCTATTTTACTCACCTCTGTGATCACGGTTCTTAGCTAAGGGCCCAGCACAGAGAGGCCTCTCAGCAGTGTTCATCCATGACTGAATAAAATTGATTAGAAACCTCCGACTCTTTCACCTACATTTCTGTTCCCTATGTCTTGTAAGGATGCTCTTTCTCTCAGAAGGCTGCAAATCCCCTTCCCTAAAGAGGCGCCTGCCCTACACCATCGCGGCCCCAGGATCCTCTCCTGTGGAAGCTTGAAGGAAGACAAGCCTGTTCTGAATTTTTTTTTGTTTTTGGAGGTGGAGTGTCGCTCTAGTTACCCAGGCTGGAGTGCAATGGCATGATCTCAGCTCACTGCAACCTCTGCCTCCTGGGTTCAAGCAATTCTCCTGCCTCAGCCTCCCGAGTAGCTGGGACTACAGGCGCACACCACAATACCCAGCTAATTTTTTTGTATTTTCAGTAGAAATGGTCTACCATTTCATGTTGACCAGGATAGTCTCAATCTCTTGATCTTGTGATCCACCCACCTCAGCCTCACAAAGTGCTCAGATTATAGGCGTGAGCCACTGCACCCAGCCAATCTGAAAATGTTCTCTTACACCTCCCCCTGTCATTAGGAGCAATGTCCTCTGACATACCCTCCCATCTTCCAGGCTGCCACAACACCTCAGTTGGGTAGAACTACCGTATCTTATTGAAATGATCTGTGTGTGTTCTTCCACTCACTGGCTTGTGTTTCTTTAGAGACATTAAATACCTGAATCACAAGTCCTTAGCCAATATAAAGAAAAGTAAATAATAAATATTTATGGGAAACTTCCCTCAACTGAAGATGCAGAAGAATAGTATAAGTATCACTGTTTCATATACAAGCAAGGGACACTTACTCTGGCACCTGACCCAGGACAGAGCTGTTTGATTAAGAATGAACATCTCCAACCTTTCTCCAAGCACGGTTATTCCCTCTAACCCACACTGACCTGAAGAGCATCCACTGCTACGGCAGCCCCGAGGTCGAGGCTCCTGGGTCTGGGGTGGGGGCTCACGGTCACATCCTCCCGCTCCTGGAGTTGAAGCTGCCCCTCACTATAAACCAGCTCTGATCTACCCTATGCCTCTCTGGCCAGAGGCAGGAGATTCCCGTGGAGTAAGTTTCCCAGTCCCCACTGCTCAGCTCATGCTGCTCCTTGAGAATTTAAATGATCACAGGCAGTGCCCATTTCCCTTCAGGCTTCTGTCCCAGTTTTCCCTTATTCTCCCATTCTTTGGTTTTCATCTACCAATGGCTTGTCCTTTGGGGATTATTCTCATCTCCTAAACCTGCTGAGTTTCTTTATTCCACCTGTTCCCTGATCTCTGGGATTCCAGTGTGTAGACTCAGCTCAGCCTTCTACAGGAGACACACAGAGTCACGTCTCAGCTGAAGGTCCCAGGCAGTATTGAAAACCATCTCAATTCCTCAGAGATGCAGAGAAAACAGAGCAGGAAGTGACCTCGGAGAGGTACAAAAAGCCCCTACCTTGCCAATGAGGAACCTGAAGCCCAGAAAGACTGAGACTCTCCCAGGCTCCCTCCCTCACCACTTGGTGGCAGCAGATCCCACACAAGCCTTGGCCTCAGCCTCCCTGTGCAGAGCAGGTAACTCACCCTCCAGAAGCTCACTGCTGCCTTTCAGAAACTTTAGATGAAAAACAGCAATGTCCACTGTGATAACAAAAAGAGTAAAAGCCCCTTTCTTTGGACAAACCCTTTATCACAGTTCTATAGTCCTGGTGTTTATACTCGGTCAGCTGTCATTCACTAGCTGCTAGATTGGGGCAGGGAGCACGTAGGATTGAATAGCGTTTCACACAACCCTGCTTTCCCGGCCTGGGCTCTCAGCTCCTCCATTCTTCTTCAGAAACTTTCTTCTGCTCTAACTGCTGGAGAGTCCAGACCCTCATGTGAGTCATTGCTCCATGAAGATCCCTGTTATTTTCTTCCTCTCCTGGAGATAGAGAGGGCAGAGATTGGTTCTGGGACTCCACAGTCTTAGGTTTTCTCCTAAGCCAGCCAGGGCAGCTGAAAGGAATCATGACTGCGAGAGGTCAGGACAGTGAAGAGGAGCACGGGCTCACAAGGACAGCCCCTCGTGGAGATGGTCAGGACCCTGACACCAGCAATATCTGACCAATTCTGCTGGGATGATGCAACAAGGATTAAGTGGAGGATGCCGCCATGAGGAGAAAGGGGAAGAACCAAAAGAGTGGGGGAAGAAGAAAAATAAAATGTTTTCAATAACGATAGAAAAATATGCAGAGCCCAGAGACAAAGCCCCCTGTCACAGAGGGTTAGTTCCAGGCTGAGGAGCCCAATCAAGAAATTCCTGCTGGACTTTGCTCAGCCCCATTTCAAAATGGTTTTGGATCAGTGACTTTGTTCCCTCCACTTTCCCTCTTTTTGAACAAGAATCACTAGCGTCGTTACTCTGTGACTGTCCCACCAGTGCACATTGAGGACAGATAAGCTGTTTGTTCAGTTTCACAGGTCAACAGAGGTAAGGGAATTATATCAAGGATCTGTATTTGGGCCAGGCACGGTGGCTCATGCCTGTAATCCTAGCACTTTGAGAGGCCTAGGGGGATGGATCCCCTGAGGTCAGGAGTTTCAGACTAGCCTGGTTAACAGGGCAAAACCCCTTCTCTACTAAAAATACAAAACAATTAGCTGAATCCAGTGGTGCATGCCTGTAATCTCAGCTACTCAAGAGGCTGAGGCAGGAGAATCGCTTGAACCCAGGAGGCAGAAGTTGCAGTAAGCCAAGATCACACCCCTGCACTCCAGCATGGGTCACAGACCAAGACTCACTTTCAAAAAAAAAAAAAACAAAAAAGAATCCGTACTTAATGGACACCCTCAGAAGCCTCATTCACACTTGGTGTAGATGATTTAAATGAGATTTTAAACTTTTGATCAGATTAGAGCTACATGACATTTTTCACTTTGAACTAATGCATTCATGACACGAAACTTGGAAACCTTAGGTGAAAGGGTGAATGTATTTTGCATCTGTGAGGGATGTGAATGTCTGGGGAATAGAAGTTAAACTGTGATAGGTAGAATTTCTAAAATGGTCTCCAAACATGCTGTACCCTTATCTCTGGAACCTGTTAAGCTGATAAGACATTCCTGTGATTACATTGTTACATGGCAGTCATATGACTTTAAAGAGTGATATGGTTTGGCTCTGTGTCCCCACCGAAATCTCATGTTGAATTATAATCCTGAGTGTTAGAGGTGGGACCTGGCAGGAGGTTATTGGATCATGGGGAAGGTTTCTAATGGCTCAGCACCATCCCCCAAGTGCCATTGCATGAGAGTTTCCATGAGATCTAGTTGCTTAAAAGTATGTAGCACTTCCCCCCGCTCCTCTCTCTCTCTCCCATTGGCCATGTGAAGATCGTGCCTGCTTCCACTTCCACCATGATTGTAAGTTTCCTGAGGCCTCCCCAGAAGCAGAAGCCTGCACAGCCCACAGAACCATGATCTGATTAAACTTCTTTCTTTATAAATCACCCAGGTCATTAATTATACACTGCAAGAACAGACTAATACAAAGGCTGTGCTTTCCTGAGTGCACCAGATCTAATCACATCACTCCCTCAGTGTCAGAGATTTCTCTAGTGGGTAGGAAAAGAAAAAGTCAGAGAGAGGATAGGAGCTGCAGAAGAATTCCATGGGCTGTTGTTGGTTGGAAGATGGGAAAAGTGAGAAAGAATGCAGGTGGCCTCTGGAGTCAGGGTGTCTCCTGGCTGAGAGCCAGGAGCACTGAAAAAGGGATCTCAGTCCTCCACCCACAAGAAGAGGAATTCTGCCGATACATCTGTAGTAAACTTGGAAGAGTAGCCTGATCTCTGGATGAAAAACACAAGGCAGCCCATAACTGGATTTCAGCCTCCTAAGACCCTGATCAGAGAACCCAATCTTTCCTGATTTCTGTGGTTTCAAACCACTAACTTGTTATAATGCGTTAATAGGTAGCAACAGAAAACTAGTTACAGGTGCCTATCTGTACTCTTTTTATATTTTCACATACATGTATGCTAATCCCTATAGGCACAAAAAAGAAAAAAAAAAAGCAAGGGACTACATTAAAATGTTATACTTACCTTTGTGGGAGCACTGTAAGGGCTGTTCCAGAGCCCGTGCAACTAGAAGAAGATAATGAAGGGCATTTCAGGCAGGTGAGAAGTGTCTTTTCCATGTTACCAATCCAAATTCTGAAAGAAAAAAAGATGGTAAAATATTTAACTCCCAGCCAGGTGTGGTGGCTCATGCATGTAATTCCAGTATTTTGGGAGGCTAAGGTGCGTGGATCACCTGAGGTTTGTAGTTGGAGAGCAGCCTGACCAACATGGAGAAACTCTTTGTCTACTAAAAATACAAAATTTGCCGGGCGTGGTGCTGCATGCCTGTAATCCCAGCCAACTCGAAAGGCTGAGGCACAAGAATCACTTGCACCCTAGAGGTAGAAGTTGCAGTTAGCTGAGATTGCACATAGCACTCCAGCATGAAGGCTCATGCCTCCAATCCCAACACTTTGGGAGGCTGAGGAGGGCAGATCACCTGAGGTTGGGAGTTCAAGACCAGCCTTACCGACATGGAGAAACCCTGTCTCCACTAAAAATAGAAAATTAGCTTAGCATGGTGCTGCATGCCTGTAATCCCAGGTACTCAGGAGGCTGAGGCAGGAGCATTGCTTGAACCCAGGAGGCAGAGGTTGCAGTGAGCTGAGATCATGCCATTGCACTCCAGCCAGCACAACAAGAGTGAAACTCCGGCTCAAAAACAAACAAATGTAACTCTGCATAACATTATCTGCAAATTCATCATCTACATTTCTAATAGAAGGATTTTTTTTTTTTTTTTTTTTTTTTTTTAGCGCTTTCACTTGTGCCCACTGGACAAGGTTTGATTGCAACTATCTGCTACCAGCATAGACGAACCAATTCAAGGAGAGCAATAAATGGGACTAACTACTAAGTTCCCATAAAGAAAGTCCTTAAGAATAAAATATTTCCTCTAGTTGACACAAGATTAAGACAATGGTCCATTACATAAAATCCCAATCTAATAAAAGCTGAAATGTAATGTTGTCTGTTTCCCAAATTTTAATTTTGTTCAGGCTCTGTCATGGTGACCAGGGATTGGAAAATGACTGTAAAGAGCCTCTGGGGAATCTGGGGAGGGAAGAAAGGTAGTCTGTATTCTAAGAGGGGACTGAGGTGATGGCTACAAAATTCTACATATCTACGGAAATTATTCAATTCTGCATTTGTGATTACTGACTTTCATTACAAGTAACTTGTTCAATAAAATTTCTGGTTTCTACTCCAACCTGCAAGGAGCCAGGAGGTCACCACTTGTCCTTACAACTAGAAAAAAGCTGAACAAACTGAAAATTATCAAATCTTATTAGCGGGCCTAGAAGAGAGGTCACAGGGCAAATTGCCATGCTGAAAACAAGACAGACAGGCAAATACAAGGAACAGAAGCTGCTGAAGCCAGCACTTAAATGGTACTGACAGATTACTAGAAACTGAGGGTGGCCTGCCTTGAGCATTCAAAACTCCTTGGGGCCCAGATTTAGTGGGGATCTCACATTTTTCTAAGTTTTATCACCTGGAGCCCAACCAGGTTCTCATAGTAAAGATCAGAAGAAAAATGCCCACAGAACTGACACTGCCGACTTCAGCACTAATTATAAAGCTACAGTAACCAAACAGTGTGGAAATTGGTGAAGAAAGAAAAAAAGCAGACAAATAGGTCACTAGAAAAGAATACAGAGCTCGGAAATAGACTAACCTTTGAGAAAGGCACAAAGGCAATTTAACAGGCAAAGGATAGTCTTTTCAACAAATGGTGCTAGAATGACTAGATATTCACATGTAAAAAATAAATAAATCTAGACACAGATTTTACACCTTTCACAAAATGGATCTTACACTTCAATGCAAGGTACAAAACTGTAAGACTCCTAGAGGATAACATAGGGGAACATCTAGGTGACCTTGGGCATAGTGATGACTTCTCAGATACAGTGTCAAAAGCACAACCCAGGAAAGAAAAAAATTGATCAGTTGGACTTCATTAAAATTAAAAACTTCTGCTCTGGGAAAGACATCGTTAAGAAAATGAATAAACAAGTGATAAACTGGGAAAAAATATTGGCAAAATACAGCTCTGATGAAAGACTGGTGTCCAAAATACATAAAGGACTCTTAAAACTCAATAATAATACAGCAAACAACCCAATTTAAAAATGGGCAGAAGATCTGGATACTCCACCAGAAAAGACATATGGATGGCAAATAAGCATAGGAAAAAGATGCTCAAAATCATGTGTCACTAGGAAATTGCATATTAAACCAAAGAGATGCCACTACACTATAATATATACCTAATAGAATGGCTCAAATCCAAACAAGTGACAATACCAAAGGCTGCCAAAGTTGCAGAGCAGCGGGAACTCTCATTCACTGCTAGTGGAAATGCCAAATGCTAGTCACTTTGGAAAACAGTTTGGCAGGTGTTTTTGTTTTGTTTTGTTTTGTTTTTGTTTTTGTTTTTTTGCAAAGCTAAAAATAGCCTTGCCACATAATCCTGCAAATAGCAGTTTTAGGTATTTACCACAGTAATGTGAAAACATGTTCACTCAAAAACTTGCATCCAGGTATTTACAACAGTTTTCTCATACTTGTCAAAAACTGGAAATAACCAAAATGTCCTTTACTAAGTTAATGGCTAAACAAACTGTGGTATATCTGTGCAACAGAATATGATTCCGTTATAAAAAGAAATGAGCTATCAGGCCATGAAAAGACATGGAGGAATTTTAAATACATAATGCTAGGAAGAAACGAGTCTAAAAACTCTACACACTGTATGATTCCAACACTAGGACATTCCAGGAGAGTCAAAATGGTAGAGATAGTAAAATGATCAGTGATTGCCAAACGTGGAGGAGGGATGAATTGGTTGAACACAAGGAGGTTTTCAGTAGTGAAACTCTTCTGTGTGATACTGTACTGAGGATTCATGACACTAGGTAATTGTGAAAACCCACAGAACTATAAAACTCAAAGAATGAACCCTAACGTAAACTATGGAGTTTAATTAATAATAACATACCAATATTGATTGATCAATTGTAAACATCTATCACACTAATGCAAGATACTAATGATAGAGGAAATTGTGTTCCAGAGGACAAGAGAGAATAGGGGAATTCCCTGTGCTATCAGCTCAATTTATCTGTAAACCTAAAAGTACTCTAAAAAATAATATCTATTAAATTTTATTAAAATTCTGACATGACAGCCTCAAATCAAAATGTTGGTGGCATCCTGTTACTGTGTGGTTAATAATGGGCATTGGGGTGGATCAACCTGGAGTCAGAACGGTCAGAGATAGCAATGCCTGTGCCTTCAACCTCTGGCTCTGCGGGTGTCCCTGGAATCCAGAGAGCAGATCAGCTGGCTTGAGACAGCCTCAGTGCTCCAGATAGTGCAGGCTTCTGGTAAGGACAGGGAAAAATCATCTCAGGGCAGTAATATGGCTGATATAGATTTTATTTTGGACGTGGGTGAATCTTGCAGTCTAAAAAGTATTTAACTTAGAAGACAGATACTCTCTGCTCATGATGTTAAGAACAAATTTAGAATTGTTGTTAAACTTACATCTTTATTTCCCTAGCTGGCCAGGACCTCATTAGTAGCTACTGATGTCACTAGTGTCCTCTGATCACCTTGGCAGTGATAACTGTTTTGACCCAACAGAAAACTGAGGTGTTGCTTGTACCTAAGATGCTGACACCTGGCAGAAATCCAGGGTCACTGTCCCAGAGCAAGTCAGCCAGCTGTTGATTAACAACCAGAAGGGGGACCCGGTCATCCACTGAGGTCATCTCCATGCAGCATGAGCCACTTGCTCTAATGAAGCCACCATCACTACATTTCTCATAACTTGCTATTCACTAGACTGAGAGTTCTGTGAAAGCTGAGATCATATCTACTCATCTCTGTGTTCATGATTCCCAGCTTAGGGTCTGGCACTAAGGAAGGTCTCGGCAGTGTTCACTGAAGATAGGATAAAACTGACTATAGATATCCAATCCAATCACCAACAATCCTCTCCAAAATGTCCTACCAGGGATGCTATAATTTCTCCCAAGATGCAGCAAGCCCCCTTCCTACACCTGTAGACCCCTGCTCTACACCAGTCACATCCCAGCATCTTCTGTGGGACACTGGAGGAAAAACGGGACTACTCTGAAGAATTCCTCTTATGGTTCCCCTTGTCATTAGGAGCAATGTCTTCACCTACACTCCCATCCTCTGGGCTGCCATGACACCCCACTTTCAGAGAACTACTATATTTTCTTGAAATCATGTCATTGTGTTCTTTCTCTCATGAGCTTGAGTTGCTTGGGGAAACACTACTATTTGAACCCCAAGTACACCCAGTAAATACTCATATCATATAGAGACCTTCCTCAATGAAAGTGCAGAGGAATAGTGTAAGTATCACTGCTTCAGATACTGGCAAGAAACACTTACTCTGGCACCTGACCTAGGGCAGAGCTGTTTAATGTAAGAATAGACATCTCCAACCCTTCTCCAAGCATGGTTCTTCTCTCTAACCCACACTGACCTGAACAGCATCCACTGCTATGGCAGCCCCGAGGTCCAGGCTCCTAGGTCTGGGGTGGGGCTCAGGGTCAAATCCTTCCCCTCTTGGAGTTGGTGCTGCCTCTCACTATAAACCAGCTCTGATCCCCCCTTTGGCTCTTCCTCACCAGGGTCAGGAGACTCCTGTGGATTAAGTGTCTTGCCCAGTCCCCGCTGCTCAGCTTGCGCTGCTCCTCGACTGGTTGAATGATCACAGGCCCATTGCCCATTCCCCTGAGGCCTCTGGCCCAGTTTGTCCTTATTCTCCCCTGCTTTGTTTCTCACCTGTTCTAGCGCTGACTTGTCCTTTACAGGTTCTTCTCTTTTCCAAAACCTGCTGACTTTCTTCCATCTGTTCCCTCAGTTCTCAGCTTCCCAGGTGTGAACTCAGCTCAGGCTCTGAAGGAGAAACACAGGGGCCAGAGTCAGGAGTCAGACCCAGAGAGATCAGAGGCAGGTTACAGGTCCAGGCAGTGTTAAAGACCATCTCAGTCCCTCAAGGACTCAGAGAAAACTAAGCAGGAAGGGACCTCAGAGAGGTACAATTAGCACCTACTTTACTGATGAGAAAACTCAAGTCCAGAAAGACTAAGACTCTCCCAGGCTCCCTCATCACCCAGTGGCAGCAGATATACCACGAAAGCCTTGGCCTCACCCTCCCTGTGCAAAGCAGGTAACTCATCCTCCAGAAACTCGCTGCTGCCTTTCAGAAAACTTTAGATCAAACACAGCAATTTCACCTTGCAAACAGAGTAAAAGGGTCTTTCCTTGGACAATTCTTTATCATGGTTCTCTAGGCCTATTACTTACTCCCAGTCCGTTGTCATTCACTGGCTAGCAGTTTGGGGCAGGGAGCATGTGAGGATTAAACAGTGGTTAACACAACCCTGCTTTCCCAGTCTGGGTGTTCAGCTACTCCATGCTTCCTCAGGGAGTTTCCTCTGCTGTAACTGCTGGAGAGTCCAGGCCCTCACGTGGGTCATTTCTCCATGAAGATCCCTGTTATCTTCTTCCTCTCCTGGAGATAGAGAGGGCAGAGAATGGCTCTGGGACTCCATAGTCTTAGGTTTTCTCCTGAGCCAGCCAGGGCAGCTGAAAGCAATCATGACTGAGAGAGGTTAGGACAGTGAAGACGATCTCAGAGGAGCACGGGCTCACAAGGACAGCCCCTCGTGGAGACAGTCAGGACTGTGACACGGGCACTATCTGACCAATTCTGCTGGGGGCGATGGACCAAGGACTAAGCAGAGGATGCTGCCATGAGGAGAAAGGGGAAGAACCAAAGGAGTAGGGGGAAATAAGATAGACAATAATGGTTTCAAGAAATGCAGAGCAAAGATCCCAGAAGCAAAGTCCCACAGGATGGAGGGTCAGTCTCAGGCTGTGGATCCTACTTAAGTACCTCCTGCTGGATTTTGCCCAGCTCCATTTCCAAACTATTTTGGATTGGTGACTTTTTTCTCCCTTCCATGTTCCTTCTTTTTGAACTAGAATCACTGTAATTGTTATTCTGTGCCTGTCCCGCCATTCCACATTAGGAGCAGATAAGCAGTTTGTTCAGTTTCACAGGTCGACAGACGTAAGGCAATTATGTCAATAATCTGTACTTAATGGACACCCTCAGAAGCCTCATTGACACCTGGTGTGGATGTTTTAGATAAGATTTTAAACTTTGGATCTGATGTGGCCTACGTGACATTTTTCATGTTGAACTAATGCTTTAATGACATGAAATTTGGAAACTTTAGAGGAGAGGATGAATGTATTTTGCAGATGGGGAAATGTGAGTGTCCAACTGTGGTAGATGGAATTTCTGAAATGGTCCCCAAACATGCCATACCCTTGTCTCTGAAGCCTGTTAAGGTGAAGAGACACCACTCCTGTGATTATGTTTTTATGTGACAGTTACATGACCTGAAGATGATGAGGTTACCTGCATGAAGTGGATTGAATCACATCACTCCATACATGACAGAGCTTTCTGTGGCTGGTTGGAGAAGATGAAGTCAGAGAAGGAAGGAGCTTGAGAAGGACTCCATGAGTTGTGATTGGTTGAAAGATAGAAAAGACAGGTAAAGAGGAAAGCAGGTGGCATCTGAAGTCAGAGTATCTCCTGGCTGACAGCCAGCACAGAAAAAGGGCCCTCAGTCCCCCACAAACAAGAATAGAAACATTTTCCAATATCTGCAGTGAACTTGGAATAAAAGCTTGAGCTCTAGAGAAACAGCATAGCTAGTCCATTTCTGGATTTTAGCCTCACATGACCCTGATCAGAAAACCCAGGAAGGAAGGAAAAGAAGGAAAGAAGGGAGGGATAGGGGAACAGATAAACTTACATGAAGATGAGGAGATCCAAGGAAACTTACACCACCGATATGTTCAATTAACAGGAACATGCTAACTAGTTATTAGAGAGACACACTACTATAAATCCATATACTGTTTCCATGGCAGACAATCATTCCGGCTTCTCTGAAACACTTTCTGTCTCCGCCTTGCTGTTGTTAGAGACACTGAGTCTTCCCTTTGGACAAGTTCTGGCACCCACAGGAATGAGATGAGACAGTGAACCCCAGAACACCAGGCCACAATGTTCCCTGCTGCTCCTTGTCCACTCCAGAAGCTGCCCAGCTGCAGGGGAATGTGAGCCTCAGCTCCTGGGTCTGACATCATCCCTTTGCCTTTCTCACTGGGCTTCTCTCCTTGCACTGGCTCCCACTCCCCCAGGAACTGGCAGGTGACCATGTGAAAAGAACACAAACAGGACACGCCCCTTTCTTTCTCCTCTCAATGCCTGCAGTGGTGGGTTCCATGGGGTAGTGATCTGACATTTACTCATTATGGTGCCCCTAGCCCAGAGCAGGGCCTGGCACCTAATAGCCACCATGTGAATGCTCAGTGAAAGAAGGTGACCACCACAAGGTCATGAGGAACCAAGAATTCTACTGTGGCCCATCAATTTTAAGTCCTACACAATTCTAGAATGGGAAATGTGAAAGGCCTTCAAAAGTGGCCACTCTCTGAAACCATTATACTGGCAGCTGAGCCATGTTTCCCCATCCTGGACACATCTAGAGGGCACCGCCTAAATCCAGACACATCTCCCCACACAGGACAGTTCAGGGGCCTTAGCCTGGGAAATGTGGTGGACAGGGAGGGGGGAATCATGAAAGTTGAAGAGGTGAAAGCAGGTGAAAGGGAACAGCAAGGTGGAAACAGAGAGAGAGATGGGGATGGAGACTGGGGGATGAGAGGGGAAGAGAGAGGAGAGGGACGCAGATCCAGCCACTGAGGAAAAGGCCTGAAGAGAACACTGTCCTCTCCTGAAGTCAAATAACTTCCACCTGACCACGCACTGCAGCTCGTGGGTGGCACATGCGGGTCATGCTGCAATGTTTAGGGCCTATGGAATCTTCCCTTCTCATCTGAATCGTAATGGAGAGAGGACTCTCTGACCCCATCCAGCTGGCAGTGCCTCGTGATTTTTACCTGTTAGATCTGGCAGCTCTTCATGTCAGCCCACACCGCATGAGGCTGCTCTTGGTGAACCGAATGGGGAAGATTCTACATCAGTGCCTCGGAGAGTCCACTGGAAGCCCTGGACAGCAGGAGTCAGTGGTGCCCCAGCATGGAGGCCAAGAGCACACAGCACTGAAGCTCCAGACACCCTCAGGAGGACAGTAAAGGACAATGTGCTGGTGAGAGCCTGGGTCAGCAGGAACCTCCGCCTGGGTCTGAACATGATTGGCCTTCATACGAGCTATGACATAAAAGAGAGAAAGCAAGGTTAACATTAAGATTTGGGGCTTGGGGAACTTGAAGGATGGAACTGCCATTTGTTGAGACTGGGAAGACTGAGAAAGGAGCAGATTGAAAGGCGGTGAGGAACTAGAATTGGCTGGGTTTCTGTCATATGCAATCAACAGTCCTGACCAGCCTGGGCAATATAGTAAGACCCTGTCTCTGAAAATAAAAAGTTAGCCAAGCATGGTGGTGCACACGTGCAATCTCAGCTACTCGGGAGGCTGAAACAGGGAGATTCCTGAGTAGCCAGAGAAGTTTTCACAAAATAAGTAATATTTGGGGCAGATCTTAGTGAACAGGAATTCCATTCTTTCTGTTAGGAAATTAAGAGAGTGTGGGTGTGGTTAGTTAATGATGATTGAACTATCTTTGGAATCTCATCCACTGGTCTATCTGGTCTATTTATATATGTATATTCTATCTGCAGTCTCACTGAGCTTTGCTAGTTTATGTTGCAGTAACAAAAGCCCCAAAATCTTAGCAGCTACACATACAAAGGTCTATTTTCGTTGACATTTCCTTTTATGTCAGGTTAACTGTGACTCTATTCTATACAAGCTATTTTATTTGTTAGACAGTGAAAGCTGTGATACTTAGAGAATTGTTGAATGTGGTTCATTCATTCATTTAACAACTATTTATTGAATATCTGTTTCATACCAGGCAAGGTCAGGCACTGAGAATACAGTAGTAAATAATAAACAAGATCTCTAATTTCCACAAGCTTATTTTGAAAATGAGATTAAACACTTACAAAATAATCATAACAATATTACATTCATAAATAATATTTTAAATTAGAAAAATATAAAATTATTAAAACTAAAATGGCCAGGAGTGATGGCTCACACCTGTAATATCAACACTTTGGGATGCCAAGGTGGGAGGATCATTTGAGCCCAGGAGTCTGAAAACAGTCTGGGCACCATAGGAAGACCCTGTATACAAAAAATAAAAACTGAGCCTGGCATGGTGGTGCATGCCAGCAGCTACTAAGAAGGCTGAGGTAGGAGGACTGCTAGAGCCTGAGAGGTCAAAACGGCAATGAGTCATGATCATACCACTGCACCACTGCACTCCAGCATGGGCGACAGAGCGAAACCTTGTCTCAAGAAAGCAAAGAGAAGAAGATATGTTCAAACTATATGCAGGAGAAAAAAGAAGAAGGAAGAAAGAAGAAAAGAGGAAGAAGAAGAAGAAGAAAGAAGAAGAAGAAGAAGGAGGAGGAGGAGGAGGAGGAGGAGGAGGAGAAGAAGGAGAAGAAGAAGAAGAAGAAGAAGAAGAAGAAGAAGAAGAAGAAGAAGAAGAAGAAGAAGAAGAAGAAGAAGAAGAAGAAGAAGAAGAAAGAGGGAAGAAAGAAGAAGAAGAAGAAGAAGAAGAAGAAGAAGAAGAAGAAGAAGAAGAAGAAGAAGAAGAAGAAGAAGAGGAAGAAGAAGAAGAAAGAAGAAGGAAGAAGAAGAAGAAGAAGAAGAAGAAGAAGAAAAAGAAACAATTTCATTGATGTAGTCCTGAAACTATTATGTAGAATACTATTATCTACATTACATCATGTCAGTCCTTTAATGGCTTAACAATTAGATATGATCCATAAAATTTTCCTGGTAATTAGGTATACTTAAGAACAATTAAGTATAGAGTTACTGCCTTGACAGGAAGATGGTAAAATTTTTTAAAAGACAAATAAATAAATAAAATAATAAAAGCTGTAGCTCTGTGAATCTCAAATAACATCTAATTGAAGTCAGTGAACATCTAGCAATCATTCTGAACACATAATTCTCTTAATACATGTTGCCTAAACTCCCAAGAGATCTGACTTACCAACACCTGTATGTAGCCAAAAATTGACAATCATTTATAAATTATCACCTCTGACTCCATCTTCTCTACCCACTTAAAAACATTTTACATCTTTATTTATGATTTTTTGTACAGATGGGATCTCACTATGTTGCTCAGGTTGGTCCAGAAACAGACCCACACTGATTTCATAAATCAGATGATCATACAGCCATCTGATTTATGAAAAAAAGTGCCACACAGTCCAGAAGGACAAGGATGTTCCGTTCAATATATGGTGCTACATTAAACAGTCACATCCATGTATTTTTAGTAGAGATGGCTATTTTTTAGTAGAGTAAAAAGTGAATCATGGCTGGGTGGGGTGGCTCACACCTGTAATCCCAGCACTGTGGGAGGCTGAAGTGGGCAGACTACTTGAGCCCAAGAGTTTGAGACTAACCTGGGAAAATGTTGAATGCCCATCTCTACAAAAAAAAAAAAAAAAAAAAAAAAAAATTAGCCAGGCATGGTAGCACATGCCTATGGTCTCAGGTACTCAAGAGGCTAAGGTGGGAGGATTGCTTGATCCAGGAGGTGAAAGTTGCAGTGAGCTGAGATTATGCCACCACACTCTAGCCTGGGAAATAGAGTGAAAGTCTGTCTGAAAAAAAAAAAAAAAAAAAAGCATAAACTAAAATAAAATTGCTATGAGGTTAACACAGAAAAAAATGTGCTCATATTTTTAGGTTAGGCATTGATTAACAGGACACAAAAAGCAGTCACCATAAAGGAAAAGATTGATCAAGTATAATTTCATTAAAATTAAGAAACTCAGGCTGGGTACACTGGCTCATGCCTGTAATCCCTACACTTTGGGAGGCCAAGGCAGGTGTATCACTTGATCCCAGGAATTCCAGACCAGCCTATGTAACATGTTAAAACCCCATCTCTACTAAAAATACAAAAAGAGCTGAGCATAATGGTGCTCTCCTGCAGATCCCAGCTACTTGGGGGCTCAGGCAGGAGGATCACCAGAGCCTTGGGAGGTCGAGATTGCAATGAGCTGTAATTGTGCCATTGCACTCCAGCCTGGACAACAGAGTGAGATCCTGTCTAAAAAAGAAAAAAAAAAAATAGAGAATCTCCATTCATTTAAAAACACCATTAAAAGAGTGAAAAGGCAAGCTACAGTTTGAAAAAAGAGAAATGCAATACGTATATATCCTAGAAAGGACACATAACCAGAATAAAGTGTTACAAATCAACAGAAAAACAAGCATATCCTGAAAACAGGATACAGAGATTTAACAGGCACTTCACAAAAGAGGACGTATAAATGGTAGTAAAAAATACTCAACCTCAATACCAGGAAAAGGCAAAATGAAACCACACTGATACATTACTGCACCTCTACTCCAATGGCAAAATAACTTTTAACCGACAAGCATCAGTTTTTGGGAAAATGTTCAACTTTGGGAAAATGTTCAACAATATCTGATACCTCTAAAACCAACAATGTGACTCTTAACATATATACCCCAATCTAGCAATGTTCTATTTCTTCATCTGTGGTGAATTTTACTTAGTATAAATTTATTACCTGTACTTTTTTTTTTTTTTTTTTTTTTTAGGTTCTCCCTCTGCCATCCAGGCCTGAGTGCACTGGCAAGATCACTGCTCACTGTAATCTCAGCCTCCCAGGCTCTGACTGATCCTCCCATCTCAGCCTCCCAGGTAGCTAGGGACACACCACCACAGACAGCTAATTTTTGTATTTTCAGTAGAGATGGGGTTTTGCCATGTTGCCCAGGCTGGTCTGGAACTCCTGGGCTCCAGTGGTCTGCCCACCTTGGCCTTCCAAAGCGCTGGGATTACACGTGTGATCCACTGCCCCCCGACCATCTGCACATTTCAAATTGTCAACTTCTTCCACAGACTTCTGTAACTTTTCAAAGATTTCTTTGACACAAAGTTCTCAGAAATCTTAAAGCTAGCATTTTAGAATAGAAAACCGAGCTGCTGGTTCACAGGTGAAATTTTACCAATAAAATTTAACAACAAAAGAAAGCTACTAACGCGTATCAGCTCAGAACAAAGCTTTGAAACGACCAGCAGATCACTTTAACGTCCTCGAGCACTGGGAGTCATTCCTTCGGGCGAACAACACTGTACCCCAAAGAAATGATAGCACTTCAAGAAAAGACTTCCTGTGGAAAGCAGCTTTACCAGAAAAAAAAAAAAAAGGAAAGCGAGGACACCGCTCCAAAAGTCTTGCTGCGCTTCGGTGAAAGGACGCCCGGTGAGATCATCTGAGAAGCCCCAAAGACCCGCTCCCGCCAGCGGGATTCTTCCCGGCGCCCCGAGAGGAGGGCTGCGGCGGCCGCGGGGAGAGGAACCCGGCGCAGGGACTCCAGCCCGGCGGCCGCCCCGGCCGGCTCGCCCAGCAAACGCTGCGGAGGCCCCTGCGCGCGTCAACCCAGCTGCGCGCCGGGGTCCCGAACTCCCCGCCCGCGGCCTGGCGCGGCGCCCTCACCTCACAGACGCTGGTGGACTTCCCGGCAAACCTCCACTTCCCACAGGCATGGCGGCCGCCACGCCCCGCGCCTCCGCCCTCCGCAGCCCGCCCGCCTGTCCTGCGTTTCCAGAAGCGCCGCGCTCACTGAGCGGCTCCCAGCGGCGGCGCCACCCTCCCCTCCCCAGCCCTCCCCTCTCCTCCCCAGCCCTCCCCTCTCCTCCCCAGCCCTCCCCAGCCCTCCCCTCCCCTCCCCAGCCCTCCCCTCCCCTCCCCAGCCCTCCCCTCCCCTCCCCTCCCCTCCCAAGCCCTCCCCAGCCCTCCCCTCCCCAGCTCTCCCCTCCCCTCCCCTCCCCAGCCTTCCCCTCCCCAGCCTTCCCCTCCCCTCCTCAGCCTTCCCCTCCCCTCCCCAGCCCTCTCCTCCCCTCCCTTCCCCTCCCCTCCCCTCCCCAGCGCTCCCCTCCCCTCCCAGGCCCTCCGCTCCCCTCCCTTCCCCTCCCCTCCCCTCCCCAGCCCTCCCCTCCCCTCTCCTCCCCAGCCCTCCCCTCCCCTCCCCAGCCCTCCCGAGCCCTCCCCTGCCCTTCCCCGCCACAGCCCCTTCCCCGCCACCGCCCCCACCGCGCTCCTCCCCTCCCCTCCCGGCCCCGCCCCTCCCCTGCCCTTCCCCTCCCCAGCCCCTCCCCCGCCCCCGCCCCCACCCCCCCCTCCCCTCCCCTCCCCAGCCCCGCCCCGCCCTTCCCCGCCCCTCCCCTCCGGCACCCCCGCTGTCTCAGCCGCCGCCCACCGCCCCCCTGCGGCCGCTTGGTCCTCTGCTCCGGCCCCGCCTCCGAGAGCCCCAGGCGCAGGCGCAGCGGGGCCTTAAAGGGGCCGCCACCTCCACGGCACAGCCGGGTTAGGGCAGAGTGGGCAGCAGCTGGAGCCGAGTCCCAGGAACAGCTGCGCTCCCAGAACGGGAGAGATCCACTCAAAGGTTGTGGGTTCCAATAGAGCAGAAGATGAAGAACAGAGGAATTAAAAGTGAGAATCCCTCCTCAGAGGGTGCCTGGGCCGTGTTCCTTGGCAGTTCGGGGGTATTTGCAGTATTGATCTGAAATGCTGCAGCTCCACGGGACGGGACGTGCTTTCGGATGCCGTCCTTGTCTTCTGCCTTAGACGCGCCCTCGGGGGCAGCCTCGGTTTCCGGCCCCGTCCATTGGCCACCTGCCCTGTCATTGCTTTGAGGGAAGAGGAAACAATTTTCAACATTGAAACTTGCCAGGGTGTCTAAGAACCTGTCTGTAGATGAGCTGCCTAAAGATCACCGGGGAAGACTTTTTTAAGGCAGATTTTCTGTTGCAAGAATTTATAATTCTCTAAATCTACGTTAAGGCCCGGAAAGAATCAAGAAAGCCTAAGGAATCTGCACATATTAAGAGTTTTTCCAAGTTTCCCAGAGAGAAGGAGGGGGCGCGTGGGGAGCAGAGGCCGTGGCAGGCAGCGGAGGCACCAGGAGCCGCCGAGTGACCTCGCCGCCCCTCCGGTCCCCTCCCCACCCACAGGCCCATGACCCGCGCCTGTGGCCTCTGCGCACCCAGACTCCGTGCATCCAGACTCCAGCTCCCCAGACTCCGTGCCCTGCAGCACCCACCAGTTCTCCGCCGTGGCAGCCTCACCGAGTAGCACCTCCTGCCCACTGCCCTGGCCACAGCCCCTGCGCCCACGGCAGCAACCCAGGTGACCATGATAGTGGTGGAGGACGCTGGTGAGTGGAAGACAGGGCAGCCCGGCCACCGGGCCTACTTTCTTGCCTTGCTGATTGTCTATTTTTATAAGATTGTCTACTTTTCTAAGAACTTTGTAAACAAAGAAACTTTTTAAAAAGGATGACTCTAATTTATATTTAATCTAAAGAAGAAGGACGTCAGGCAACTTGGGGGTTTGGGTTTTGGCTTCGTTTCTAAGTCTTCTCTTCGTTGACTTTGGGGCTCAGGTGCCCCAGATGCTTCGGGCTCCTGAGGACCTTCTGGGCCCTCACATTCATGAGGCAGCCACCTGGCGAGTCTGACAGGGCTGTCAGCGAGGCGCTGCTCCCACCTTTCTCCACGTTGGCGTCTGGCCGGGCGGGAAGGGAGAGGACACTGTGTTAAGCAGGTGCTCCAAATAACCCGATTAGCCGCTGGCAGGAGGAGCTCTGCCACATGAAGGACTTCCCCCAATGCTTCCTGGCCACGCCGGGACCTAGTGGTGGCGACCGTGGCCACAGACCTGCCGGAGCCACTGCAGCTTGCGGCGGCAGCAACCTGGCCCCCCTGCCCCGGAGAGAGACCGAGGAGCTCGGCGACCTCCTGGACCTGGGCCTTGTCCTCTCCGATCCGCTGTCCATCAGCAGTCGGCGGCCGCCACTGTACCCTTGTCAGCATCCGCGTCTTCCTCGTCGTTCCCGTCGAGCAGCGGCCCTGCCAGCGCACCCTCCACCTGCAGCTTCAGCTGTCCGGTGCCGGCAGGGCGACCCAGGCGTGGGGACCCCACGGGCGGAGGCCTCCTCTGTGGCAGAAAGTCCGCTCCCCCTCCGACGGCTTCCTTCGACCTGGAGGACATGCACAACATGAGCCCCTCTGGCGGCTCTGCGGCGGACCTGCTGCAGCCGCAGTTGGAGCCGGGGTCCACTCCACCGCTGCAGCTGCAGCTGCCAGCTGTTGGGGTGACTGGCAAGTTCGTGCTGAAGGCGTCACTCAGCGCCCCCGGGCAGCGAGTACACAGCCAGTTGTCATCAGCAGCAGCGAAGACGGCCCTGACAGCAGCCACCTGGTGGTGGTGGTGGCGGCCCCCACAACGGCGGCCCGCAGCGCCCGTACCCCCAGATCAAGCAGGAGGAGTCTCCTCGTGCACCCACTCAGGCGCTGGACCCCTCCCAGCCATGGCCACGGCGGGCTGCACACGACGTCCCCCTGGGCGGCAGCCCCCGACCCCTGGGACCTGAGGAACTGCTGAGCAGCAGGGACTGTCACCCTGCCCTGCCACTTCCCCGGCTTCCATCCCCACCCAGGGCCCGATTACCCATCCTTCCTGCCTGACCAGACTCAGCCGCAAGTCCGCCGCTCCATGACCAAGAGCTCAAGCCGCCGGGTTCCTGCCTGCCGAGGAGCCCAGGCCAAACAGGGGAAGACGATCGTGTCCCAGAAAAGCACGGCCACCCACACAAAGAGTTCCCATCCCAAGGCACACCTGCGAGCCCACACAGGTGAGAAACCTTACCACGGTGACTGCCAGGGCTGTGGATGGAAATTCGTCTGCTCAGATGAACTGACCAGGCACTACGGTAAACACACTGGGCAACGCCCGTTCCGGTGCCAGAAACGCCACCGAGCATTTTCCAGGTCAGACCACCTCGCCTTGCACATGAAGAGGCATTTTAAATCCCAGACAGTGGATATGACCCACACTGCCAAGGGAGAATTCAGGTTTTTGTTTGTTTCTTTACCTTTTCACCTGGTCTTCCCGATGAGGGGCGGAGCCCAGCCAGAAAGCACTACATTCATGGTCAGGTTCCCAGCTGAGTTAACTTGTGAGTGGATAATCAGGAAAAACGAGGAATCCAAAAGACAAAAATCAAAGAATCGATGGCGTCTGTGACTGGATCTTCTAGCATTCCAATTCTAAATCCAACTTAAATATTCCTGGACTTACAAAATGCAAGGGGGTGATTACCCCCTTTCTCTAAGCAAAGTGTAAAAAGGAATCAAGCCCCTTCTTCCGGGCCAAGAGAATTTTGAGCGTTAGCTGTCTCTTGGTCACTGGCAACAAAGAACTCCTGATTCTATCTCAGAGTGTGGCACTTTCCTTACAACTCGCTTGGTTACAACATTAGCAGTGTGAAAACAGACTAACGCCTACACACGTAGGTCTAAGTTAAATGAAAATTGACGGAAGAAGCAATGTCACGTGAACAGTAAGCCTAAGGGGGTTGAAAGCATTATATTGCTACCGGTTATATTACTACCAGTAAAGAAGAGATTTTCAAATGAAATGTATTACCAGAGATTAAAAAAAGAGAGAGAGAGACATTTCACAATAACGAAAGCATCAATCCAACAAAAAGACATGCAATCAGAAATTCGCCCAATGGCTTAACTTCAGAGTTCACAAAAAAATGGATAAAATTACAGAGAGAAATGGAGAATTCTATGAGCATGATTAGATATGTTAAAACTTTAGCAATAAATTTAAAAACTATAGAAAATTCCAACAAAGAACTAGAAAAACAAAAGCATTAACCACACAGACTTTATGTATATAAATACATATGAACATCAGTGAAAAAATATATATTGTCTCAAGTGTGAATTATACATTTACCAAGAGAAACTATATCTCAGGCCATCAAACAATACATTTGAAAATATTGAAACCATACAAGACGTATTTTCAGACCATATGAAAACGCATTAGAACTTGGTAGCAATAAGGTGATCCTGTGGACTGAATGTTTTGGTCATTCCCTAAGTTCATATATTGAAACCTAATCCCTAATGTGATGGTGTTTGGAGGTGGAGCCTTTAAGAGGTGATTAAGTCATGAGGGCAGATCCCTTATTAATTAGGTTACTGTTCTTATAAAAGGGACTTCATTCAGGTCCTTTGCCCCTTCCACCATGTAAGAACACTGAGAAAAGACACCATTTGTGAATCTGGAAACACCTGAATCACACACTCGTTCCGCTATTGTCTTGACCTTGGACTTCCCAGGCTCTGGAATTGTGAGAAATCGATTTCTTTTGTTTATAATCCACACAGACTATGGTATTCTGTTACAACAGCCGAAATGGACTAAGATACATGATTGTAAAAATACCAAGTATTTAGAAATTAAACATCAAAACTCTAAATGACAATTTTGTCAAAGTAGAAATCACAAGAGAAATTAGGAAATCCTCTAAACTGAAGGATATTAAAGTAAAATAAATCAGAATCTATGGGGTGCAGCTGAAATAATAGAGAAAAAATGACATTTTTAAGTACCTCTATTAGAAAAGAAGAAGATGTCAAATTAGTAACTTAGCTTCTGCCATAAGAAATGAAAAGGAACAGGCAGAGGAAGGAAATAATAATGAAACTGAAGTCAATTACTTAGAAAGATAAATAAAATTAACAAATCCTAAACTTGCTTGTACGGGAAAATAATCAGTAAATTTTATAAAACCCTAACTAGATTCATCAAGACAAAAAGATACAAATTAACAATAACAGGAATAAAAGAACATCAGACCACTGTGACCTTCAGGTCAAGAAAAGGAATATTAATAATTTTATGCCAATAAGCTTGACATCCAAATGAACAATTTCCTTGAGAGAGAAAATTCATGAAAACTGATCTAAGAAGAAATAGAAAATGTGACCAGCCATATATAAATTGTAGAAATTGAATTTGTAATTGAAATCCTTCCCATAGAGAATACAGAAGGTCCAGAAGGCTTTGCTGATGAATTATATGAAACACACAGTTGAAAATAGCATCAATTTTACACACACCTTTTTAGAAATTAAAGGAGGCAACTCTTTTCAACTGGATTTATGAGGCCAACATTACTCAGATTAAAAAAAGAAAATGCAGACAACAAAATTAGAAGGAAAAAAAACAAGAACAATTATTTCTCTTGAACAAAGACCAAAAATTCAGTGCAAGAAGTTAATAAATTCAAATACAAATTTAAAAAAAAAATATGTCACTCCAGATTGGTTTATGGGGAAGTGTTTGATTCAAATAAACTGCAAATTAAATAACACAACTCAATTAATACAATAAAAAACAGGCCGGGTGCAGAGGCTCACTCCTGTAATCCCAGCATTTTGGGAGGCCAAGGTGGGTGGGTCACTTGAGGTCAGGAGTTCCAGACCAGCCTGGCCAACATGGCGAAATCCTCTCTCTGCTAAAAATACAAAATTAGTCGGGCATGGTGGTGGAAGCCTGCAATCCCATGTACTCAGGAGGTTGAGGCAGGAGATCTTTTGAACCCAGGAGGCAGAGGTTGCAGTGAGCCAACATCACGTCATTGCATTCTACCTGGGCAACAAGAGCTAAGCTCTGTCTCCAAATAAAAATTAGCAAAGTAATACCATGTTCAGGCATCAATTTTTTAATTGTGTGTATAATTTCTACACTAAAGTCTACAAGCACTACCGACAGAAAGTAAAGAAGATCAAAATTAACAGATAAATTGCGTATTCAAGAAGTGGAATATCCAGTGTTATTACTTCTCCAAGACTGAGCTACTAAATTAAGTGCATTTTCAATTAAGACACCAGTGAGCTTTAAAGGAAATGTTAAAAGAAATTGGCAAGCTGAAGCTACCATTTCTATGAAAATATAAATAAGTTCGAATAGCTGAAATAATTTTAAAAAGAAGGAATTTGGAGGATGCATATTGAGTAATTTCAAGATTTACTATAAACCTCTAGTAATAAAAAGCAGTGCGACATTGTTATAAAATAGGCTTAAATCAATGGAATAGAATAAAAAGCCCATGAATAGACCCACACAGACGCGGCCGATCCCAACCGTGACATGGGGTAGGGGCGCCCTCTTGTGTTCAGACGCCTTTCCTGCTGCCGGGAGCCCAGGGAGACCCAGGGGAGGTCTCGGCTGAGCAGGTGAGGATGGAGCTAAGGGCCACCGTTCTCAGCCCTGTGGCCACAGGGGGGCGTCGCCGCGCAGCTGTCAGATTCTTCTTTTAAAAAATTATCCATGTTTCTGATTATATATAGTATATAATAAGATAACAAATTCAGGAACCATGGGAAAGTAACGTATAAAACCTTAATAGGAAGTAAAATACAGATTACAACACACTTCCATTTGATTTTTATGCAAATGCTTTATTATTCCAATATTTTTACTCACTTGCTAAATAAAGCACACAAGTCAATATGCTCAATAATTCTGTGAGTTTAAATCTTTAAAAAATGCAATGTTAGTGAAAAACCAAAACTGCTTAGTAAGGTATGTATGGCCTTGTTTATTACCTATCATAGACGTCAAGGTGCTCATAGTCAATAGCTATTTAAACTTTACACAATATTATTTTTGGCCCGATATTGATATGTTAAATGAATGTATCAGAGAATCTTATATTTATGGCATCAGGTTATATTATGTTTATGGCATCAGGCTATACAGATCTATTCAAAACCATTTTTGTCAAAGTTTAAACACTGGAACAAAAGTCAAATTGTTTCCAAGTGAGACGCAAAATGACTCTTGCTAATAGTACAGATTTTGTTTCATGGGTAATAATAAAATTTATTTTTATTTTAGATTCAGGGAGCACATGGCAGGCTTGTTAGCTGGGTACACTGCACTGCTGAGGTGTGGGGCACAGATGATCCATTGCCCAGGTAGTGAGCAGAGCACCCGGTAGGCAGTTTTCAGCTCTCACTCCCACCCTCCCTTCCCAGTGTCTATCGTTCACTTGTGTCCTTGGGTATTACTGTGTTCACGTTTTTTTTTCTTTACATGAAACCATTGAAAGCAAAAGAATGTTACTTATAGGTTACTTTGTACATTTATCATTCTATTAATACATGTCTTAAGTAATTAAGTAGCATATTAAGGCCATAAACCAAGTCATTTTCTCATACCAAAGGACTATTGTTATTCAATCATCTAGCAAATTCATTTTAATGGGTTACGTTACAGGGTTGAGGTCAGCCTACAGATACAAAATAGGTTAATTAAATTTTTTTATATCAGCTTTTAATTTTTTCATTGGAACAGGATTTGTGCGTGGGAATGCTAATGTAGCAGGCTTCGACAAATTTACAGTTTATCAAAATAAAGTTCTTAAAGAATACGATAGCATATACTTTAACTCTTATAGTACAAACCCTCATATTAATTGATGGTCACAGAAAAATACTGTAACAATGTAAAGTTTTAAAATACATCAATGATGCAAGTTTCAAACAAAACGTAGCAACCAAAATACTTAATTGTCCTTTCACCAAGCTTTTACAAACACAATCAGTCTTCACTGTCTGAGCAAATCCATTTTAGTTTCTTCATTGTGCCTTTTAACATGACATTTGTCAGGTTGTTGAATTTATACTGCAACAGTACTTTAGATGTTACCCTCACGAAATTTCCTCACTCCAGAGCTTAAATTCTTGTCTTCTTCCCAAAGCCACATCTGTCTTTTTCTAGCTCAGTGCTTTCCAGGAGTCACCAGCTGACCCTTTGAAACAGGTATCGTACTTTCACTGGCTCTTCTGCTTTCTTTTTTCTTTCTTGCACTTTGAAGAGTTCCTACTCTTCTTTCTTTCTTATTAAGGTCTTGTTGTTGGGTTCCATGTTTCAACTTAGATAAGCAAAGATTCTTGTGAGACCTTTTTCTTGTATCCAAATTAGCTTCGGTTTCCATTTCAGCATCATTACCATTGGGTTTCTCTTGAGAAGTTATTGTTCTTGCTCTTTTACTTTCTATGCTTTTGCGGCTGCCTTCATTAGAAAGGTGGATGATTTTTCACTTAGCACATAATTCACATAACTCTTCATTTACTCCATGGAATGAAATGTATCTTTCTGAGAGATTATCATAAGCAATTTCCTTTTTAAAGGCATATAAGAATTTGGATCACCAAATATTCTTTTTTTTTTTTTTTTTTTTTGAGACTGAGTTTCGCTCTTGTTACCCAGGCTGGAGTGCAATGTGCAATGGCGCGATCTCGGCTCACCGCAACCTCCGCCTCCTGGGTTCAGGCAATTCTCCTGCCTCAGCCTCCTGAGTAGCTGGGATTACAGGCACGTGCCACCATGCCCAGCTAATTTTTTTCTTTTTTGTATTTTTAGTAGAGACGGGGTTTCACCATGTTGACCAGGATGGTCTCGATCTCTTGACCTCGTGATCCACCCGCCTCGGCCTCCCAAAGTGCTAGGATTACAGGCGTGAGCCACCGCGCCCAGCCCACCAAATATTCTTTCAAAGACTTCTGCTTCTTTAAAGTTGCCATTTTCCATACAAACAGCGACAGCCTGAATTTCGATTAAATTCTCTTATTTCTTCGTGAAGTTTGTCCTGTTCCTTTTCCACTGAACCCCAGATCATCAGGGCTGTTCCAAGGGTGTCATTCGTTCATCATTTTCAAACTGTGCATCCAGGTTTTTTCCTGCTGCAATTCGTATCAAAAACTGACCTATGTGCGCAGTTCTCAATGGATAAGCGGTTGGACTGGGTGGTCCGTGAAGAACAGCCTCGGTGCTGCCGTGGGCGAGAGTCCTCGGAGCGGCTGAGAAAACAGAGCATGCAGCCTGCAGCCACGGCCTTGGCCTCGGCCACAAAGCCGGGTCCTTCCCCTGGGCGCCCCCAGCCGCGCCTGGCACCGAGCGGCCCCTCTCCGTGTCGCCCCGTTTCTGCCCGGCAGCTCCCCCATCCGCAGGGCCGCGGGCCGCGCTCGGATTCTGCGGAGCAGCGGAGGGAGGAGCGGGGGTGGGTCAGGCAGAGACCCGGAGCCGGGCTGGGCATCGGAGGGGTGAAGCGGCCTCTGGCAGCCGGGGACCCCACCCGCGGGAGGAGCGGGAAGCTCTGGAGCCGCCCCTGAGGTTTCTGTCTCCTCATCCCCTCTCCAGCCCTCCGGGCCCACCCTCCAGAAACCCGGAAAGAAGAAACGTTTTCTTCTGCTCCTTCTTCCTTTTCAGCGCCCCTGCTTCCTGTGACAGCAGTGACACGTGCGCAACTTCTTCCCGGGAAGGGCGCCCGAGGCGTGATCACGCGCTCATTTCTGGCAGAGGAACTGGGGTGTGGGGAGGGCGGAGAACATGGTGAAAAGTCCCTCTCGTGGGCAAGGCCCTCTCCAGTGACCGCCCAGTTTACCCAGGTGCGGCTGTGCGGTGGGGCCAGACCGAGGCCCGCCCAGGCATCACGGTTTATCCAGCACCCCAGGTGTCCATACCTCAGAGCCTCTGCACAGCCACTCCCCTGCCTGAAACTCATCTCCAGGGCTCCCTTCCCCGCCCCCCGCCCCACGTTCTCCTCATGCCCACCGGAGCCTGTCTCTGCACTGCCCACTTGGCACCTCCCATCCCCCTCACCCCACCCTGCTTTGTTTTTGTTCGCAACCCTTTTACTAACATTTAAGAATTCTTTACTTATTTGTTTTGAGAGACAGGGTTGTGCTGTTACCCAGGCCGGAATGCGGTGGTGCAATCTTGGCTCACCATAGCCTCAAACTCCTGGGCTCAAGTGATCCTCCCACCTCAGCCTCCGAAGTAGCTGGGACTACAGGTGTGTGCCATCACACTCGGCTAGTTTTGTATTTACTTTTGGTACAAACGGAGTCTTGATATGTTTCCCAAACTGTTCTCAAACTTCTGGCCTCAAGTGGTCCTCCTGCTTCAGCCTCCCAAAGTGCTGGGATTACATACATTTGTGCCCAGCTATGAATGTGTTTATTTTAATTGCTTATACTCTTTCTGTCCTCTAGCATACATGCTTTATGAGGACAAGGACAGTGATTTTGATTGTTCACAGCTGCCTCGAACAGTGACTGTTACTTTAAATATACTTGTTGAGTGAATAAATGAATGAATGAATGCACACATAGACTCATACACCATTGCCCACAGACAAAAAGATGTTGTCACACATATTGACACACATGCTTACTCAGACACTCTCGACACAATGACACATCCACACACAACTGACATTCTCATGCACATGCTCTTGAATGCTTTGAAAGGCCTGATCTATTTTTTTTTCTTCTCTCTCTCACTTTTTTTTTTTTTTTTTTGAAACATGGTCTTGCTGTGTCACTGAGGCTAAATTGCAGTGGTATGATCACAGTTCTCTGTAACCTTGAACTCCCAGGCTGAAGCAATCCCCCTACTCAGCTTCCCAAGTAGCCAGAACCACAGGCACCTGCCACCAGGCTCATTAACTTTTTAGTGTATTGTAGAGATCGGGTCTCGCCATGTTGCCCAGGCTGCTTTCAAATACCTGGCCTAAAGTGGTCCTCCCAGCTCAGCCTCTAAAAGCTCTGGGATTGGATATGAGTCACCTCAGCCAGTCTTGAAGTTTAATTTTCATTCAACATGACGTTGTGAACATTTCTCATGTGATTATGTAGTATTAGCTTTAATTTTTTCTTCCAAGTTATTTTAAAAATTTCAGAGTCCAAAAGTTGGAAAGAATATAATTGTCACCATAGATCTAATTATTTCCTTTGTGTATGTAATAAATTATATGTCCACGATTTTTGCTGAAACATTAGGCAATCACTTGCCAACAGCATGACCTTCATTTCTAAATACTTTGGTGGTCATCTCTTAAAAAATAACATGTTTCCGACAACAGTATTATTATTACACTGAAGAGAGTTACTACAATTCCCTAATATTACAGAATTTCAAAGTGATGTGAAATTGCCTTAACCATTTCCCGCGCGTCTTTCTAGTGGAGGTGAGCAGCGCTTGGGAGCTCCAGCCCTCTCCGAGTTTCTGTTCTCCCTGCAACTTCTCTCTCCAGCCCCTTGAGACCAACATTCAGGGAAACTGAAAAGTAGGAAAATTTTCTTCTACTCTCCATTGCTCAGTTGTATTTTTTTTTTAGGGTCCCATTTACTTAGTTTTCTTTTATTTGGGAAAAACACCTCCACGTCCACATAATATTCCAAGGTGCGGAGATATATATTGGCATTATGAAATCTGAGCACAGCTCCCCTGGGCCTTGGTCCCCTCAGCAGGGCAGAAGAGGGCTCCTGTGCTGGGATCCACGGGGGACCCAGAAGTGGCACCCCCTGAAGAAGGCATCAGGGTAGACCTGAGACCTAAAATGAGCTCACTTCCTTTCCTTGGGGTCAAGAATCAATCCTCTAAGAAGCCCGCTGTGTCAGGAACTGCAAACTGTCATCAGGTGGTCAAGAAAGGTCCACACAGCACGGAGACCCAACCACTCCACCATCCTCACTTCCATGGACAGAGCCCAGGTGAGAGCCACCCCTTCTCCTCCTTCCCTGTCTCCCACAGCCTCAGCACCATCGTCTTCCTCAAGCCCACCACGACTGAGCTTATCACGCCCTCTCCCTGTTTGTGTCAGTCACGCTGGGTCCCCCACATACTCTGCACTTGAATCCACGAGGCTCTGCACACTCCTCTTCTGTCCACATCATCCTCCCTCCCCAACTCCACAAATCTTCCCACTGCACCCCCTGGAATTCTCAGTCCATGATCAGCAAAACCTCCACATTCTCTCTCAGGATGTCCCTGCACCTCGCAGCTCCAGCAGAAACCTGGGTTTCCCGGAGGACACAGAACCTTGTGTCCTCCTTGAAAATTTGAAGTTTAAAACTATGGACTGCTTCACGAACTTGCATGTCACCCTTGTGTAGGGACCATGTCCTTGTGTGTTCCTTGAAAATTCTGGACATTAGACATTGTCAGATGGATAGATTGCAAAACCTTTCTCTCACTTTGTAGCTTGTCTGTTCACTCCGATAATAGTTTCTTTTGCTGTGCAGGAGCACTTTTATTTAATTAGATCTCATTTGCTAATTTTGGCTTTTGTTGCAATTGCTTTTGACATTTCCTTCATGAAATTGTTGACTTTTCCTACGTCCTGAATGCTATTGCCTAGATTTTCTTCTAGAGTTTTTATAGTTTTGTGTTTTACAATTATGTCTTTAATCCATCGTAGTTAATTTTTGTCTAAGGTGTAAGGAAGGGGTCCAGTTTCAATTTTTTGCATATGGCTAGCCAGTTCTCCCAGCACCATTTATTAAATAAGAAATCTTTTCCCGGTTGCTTGTTTTGGTAAGTTGGTCAAAGATCACATAGTTGTAGATGTGTGGTCTTATTTCTGAGTTCTCTGTTCTGCTCCATTTGTCCATGTGTCTGTTTTTGTGCCAGCACCCTGCTGTTTTGGTTACTGGCCTTGTAGTACAATGTGAAGTCAAGTAGCATGATGCCTCCAGCTTTGTTCTCTTTGCTTAGGATCATCTTGGCTATACAAGCTCTCTTTTTAGTTCCATATGAATTTTAAAGTAGTTTCTTCTAATCCTGTGAGAGATGTCAGTTTCATGAAAACAGCATTGAATCTATAAATTACTTTGGGCAGTGTGGCCATTTTCACGATATTGATTCTTCCTATCCATGAGCATGGAGTGTTTTTCCATCTGTTCGTATCCTCTCCCATTTCCTCGAGCAGCGATTTGTCATTCTCCTTGAAGAGGTCCTTCAATTCCGTCGTTAGCTGTATTCCCAGGCATCTTATTCTGTCTGTTTGTTTGTTTTGACATGGCGTTTTGCTCTTGTTCCGCAAGCTGGAGTGCAATGGCACCATCTCAGCTCACTGCAACCTCCCAGGTTCAATCGATTAACCTGCCTCAGCCTCCTGAGTACCCAGGATTACAGGTGCATGCCACCATGCCCAGCTAATTTTTGCATTTTTAGGAGAAACTGGATTTCACCAAGTTAGCCAAGGTGGTCTCAAATGAGATCTCAGGTGATCTGCCGGCTTCAGCATCCCAAGTGCTGGAATTACCGGCATGAGCCACCACACCTGGCCCTCTTATTCTGTTTGCAGCAATTGTGAATAGGAGTTTATTTATTATTTGACTCACCGCTTTTGTATTGTTGTTGTATATAAATGCTTGTGACTTTTGCACATTGATTTTTGTATCCTGAGACTTTACTGAAGTTGCTTATCAGCTTAAGAAGCCTTTCTGCTGAGACAATCAGGATTTCTAGATACAAAATCATGTCATTTGCAAAGACAATTTGACTTCCTCTCTTTTTATCTGAATATCCTTCCTTTCTCTGACCTGATTGCTCCTGCCAGAACTTCCAACACCATGTTGAAGAGGAGCAGTGAGAGAGGCCATCCTTGTCTTATGCTGATGTTAAAGGGAAATGCTTCCAGCTTTTGCCCATTCAGTATGATATCAGTTGTGGGTTTGTCATAGGTGGCTACTATTATTTTGAGGTATGTTCCTTCAATACCTAGTTTGTTGAGAGTTTAAAAATATGGACTGCTTCACGAACTTTCATGTCACCCTTGTGTAGGGACCATGCTGATCTTCTGTGTATCATTCCAGTTTTATTCTGCATGCTGCCAACGTGAAAAATGATCACAAGCTCTTAAAAGTGGAGATAACTGAAGAAATGTAGGTGAGAGGGAGTGTTGGATTTCATCTACATCTGGTGAAATGGGACCGTCTCTGTCTTTTATTCTTTAATGAAGTGGTAAAATGCATTCCAGATAAGTTAAAGTATTCTTGTATTCCTGGAATACATAACCTGGGCAGGATTTTTAAATTGTTTATAGCTCATTGGTGGACACCGTCTACTGCTGTTTTTCTCAGTATCTTTATGTCTAATTGCTTAGAAGTGCCTATCCTATCATACTTTTCTCTTATCTATTCTCTAGCTGGCTTTAGGATCAGTGTTATTGGTGCCTAAACAATAATGAGTTTTCTAGCTCTCTCTATGTTTCCTTATTCTCTTGGATATTATGTATAAGTTCAGTAAACTTCATTGAAGATTTGGTCAAACTTATTTTCAAAACAGCCTGGATATGCCTGAAGGGAAAAAAAGTTTTAAAACCATTTTAACTTCTTTACTGATAGTAAGTTCTTCCCGTTGGTATAATCTTGTTCATCATTTCAAAATTATTTAAACCTCTACTATATCATTACTGGCATATTTATCTGTCATAATGCCATTTTATTCAGAATTACCATTTCCTGTTTTGTCTCCATCCAAAGTAACAGCTGCTTTTGGCAGGCTGGGCCCTCAACGGTGGCAGCTGCCAGGTCAGCCTTGTCACCAAGGTGGTGATGCGATTGCTGTGCCCATGCAGTGTCCATCCCAGCCACCACGGCCACTTTGTGCAGGGACTCCATGAGCAAGCCCTGTGTGGCTGAGTGGCATCACCCGTCAAGCCATCTCACCAACCTGATCACAGAGAGCCCCATCCTCAAAAGACCCTCTAGTAAGCATCCACACACAACCACTATCTTCACACATTCTCTGTGTAGTAAGAGGTCTATGAGTACCTCTCTCCTCTAAATACCAATTTTTTAACTCTGTTTTCCCCAAGTTCGTGACTTGCCAGCCAAGCCCAGAGCCACTGCCCATGACTCATTCATTCATGCACTCCTGGGGCATCACTTCACATCCTTCACCTCCCATAGGCTTCTCTGTATTTTGATTCCTGGTTCCTAGCTCGACATCCATTCCCAAAGCTTTTGTGGTGTCAGCTCCCAAGCCGACTGCTCTTGTCGTCAATTATCCTCTTTATATGTACTTATTTCCTGGAAAAATTGCACCGATTTTTCAATGCAGCATTTGCAAGGATGTGCAGTAGGAGCAATTCTTCTTATTGTAGATAGAATTGCTTCAAAACATCAGAAATGTATATTTGAGTGAAGGACAACATGCATGGAGAAAAGAGAATAATCCTCAAGTGGGCAGCGGATTTTCACAAAGTGAACCCTGCGGCAAACAACACCCACATCCAACCACAGCAATCACAGCCCCAGGGAAACACTTTTGGGTCCTACTCAGCCATAAACCACCCTCCCCCACCCCAGAGGAGCCACTCTTGATTTCTAACACAAATTTGTTCTTCAGGTTCTGGCCGAATGGCATTACACAGTCACCATCACGCCCCTGGGGCTCATCATCTCTGTCTGTGGTCATAGGCTAGTCATTCTCAAGGCTGTCAAATGCTGCACTTTATAAATAGGTTACACTTCCTGTCCCTTCACTGTTGATAGACGATTGTGTTATATCCAGATTTTACAAATCGTGCTGCTTTGAATACTTTCATGTATTTTAGCACACACATACATGTGCTTCTATTGGTTTATAACCAAGAGTGCAATTGCTGGGTCATAAGGGAGTAGATGCTTGGCTTAGTCTCTCAATGAACAAGTTTCTAGTCATAAACAAACAGTAGAGGAGGGTAAATCTCTTACTTTAGAAATTATTCAGATAATAAATGAGGAAGGAATGAGATACTGAGACTATAAAAACTGTTTTGCAACCCATAAGGAATTAACAGATTTAGCCATTGAACAGCAATGGCAATTAACAACACAATAAAGAAAAAAAAAGCTAATGTTAGGTTCTTCCTCTTGATGGAAGAACGCAGTAGAGTACCAGCAGACAAGAGCAAGTGAAAAGGAAATCAAGCCTGAACTAAGCTAACCTCCATAGCCAGTCACCGACTTCGAGGCAATACAAACCATAGAAATACATAGCCAACTACACCTTGGGGAGCAGTCAGCAAAACGCACACTGTGGGAAACTCTACCACAGAATACATATTTTGAGAAATAATCTACAGAATAAAGGAGAACAAAAGCATAGTTCTAAAGGTAAAACTAAATTATAATTTGGGATTATAAAAATATAAAATACAACAAGAAAGGATGACCCTAAAAGTCAGGATGTGTTTTTATTTGGGGGAGGAAAGAGTTTATTGCTGAGCTGGGGCAAATGATGGAGCTTTTGGTTTGCCCTGCAAACATCTATCCCTGGTGGCTAATGGGCATTTACTTGTTATTAAAGTACACAAATTTTAGACAGTTTTTTTTCCCCTCTGGAGTCCTACATTTTATGACACAAAGCCTACTGAAAAAAATAATTCAGAGAGTATAGTTACTGTTTGGAACAAAGCCTCTTCCTCATCCTGCTCTCTGGACACTGAGCACCCAGAACAACCAGCAGCCCAGGGACCCCCAGCCAGGGTGACCTCACTTCTAAGTGTGCATGCAGTGCACATCACCAGAGGCCATGCACAGGTCTACTCCTTGACTCCTGGAAAAACCTGCGAGGACAGGGCTGAGGGGAAGCCTTCCCCGCGGTCTGCAGGCTCTTGGCTATCAGTGTAGATAAAATGGGTCCTCACCTCTCCACAGGTGCCTTTATGGCCAGAGCCTCCTCTCTGCATGGGGTGGAAGCCCGGGCTCTTCTCCTGAACACGGTGACATGGATCACCCCAAAGGTGGAGATGACACCATTCCTCCCCCAGCAACCTCACGCTTCTTTTGCTTTACAGGAAAGTTGACACAGGCTGGTGTCCACTGAAGAAGTCCCAGGTGCCTAGGAAGGAGAGGGCTGTGCATGATCTGCAAAAGGAAGTGCGTGGACCACCAGGTGGTGCTGCTGCGCTGCTCCTGCTCCCAGGAGGTGGACGCCCAGGATGGGCTTTCAGGTGGGGAGGGGGACGTCATTGCTCAACCTCCAGGTTCCAAGTAGAAACCTCCCTGCCCAACCCATCTTGTTCTCCCTGAATCCTCAGCGCTAATGAGGACTGTCTCCTTCTCACCTCCCTGGACGGGGCTTTCTATCACTGGAAAGTGGATGTGATTTCTAGTTTCAGCATGTCCTGGCTTATTGTGCTGCCAGGAAAATAAAATCAAAATACATGTTGCATAAATAATAAATTACACTATTGCAGTGACAGAACGCAGAGTGGTGGCTGAGTGAGGGAAAGGGGTGAGGGTGGGAGGCAAGGACTAAATAGAAACGGGATGAAAGAAGTTTTTAGGGAAAGGAACTGTTCTCTACAGTGCCACAGTTCAGGGGTGACTGGGCGGTGGGAATTGAGGGGAGAGGAGGGTCTGAGGGGTGACAGGGCAGAGAGAAGGGCTGGGGAAGCAGGGCCTGAGGAAAAGGAGCAGGGGAAGGACACTAAAGCAGAGGAGGAGCCTAGCAGGGGGTTCTTTGCATTCAGTGTTTCTCTACTGGGTAGTGCCCTAGGTTCACCACTATAAATAATTACTGATATTCACCAAACAGCACAACTAAAACTGGTGAATTTTGTTACATGTAAATGCCCTAATAAGAAAAAAAAAAAAAAGAGGGAGGAAGAAGGCAAAAATAAAGATCATCAAAACCATAAAATTCATTTACTTGGGGGCTTGCACTACATATTATTTTAAAGGAAATTTGACAGGCTGAAGGGAAATGATACTAGATGTTGACCCAGATACAGAGAAAGGAAGAATTAAAAACAGAAACGAGGCACATATACGTATCACATACACACTCACTCAATTTCCTGAGGACATATGGCTGCTTGTCTAAAACAGAAAGTATTACACTGTATCATTGAGTTTATAATGCATATTGATATAATACATACAAGAATAATAGCGTAATGGTAGGTTCAATAAAACTACGCTGTTACCAATGTCCTTTATTTCCTTGGACGTAGTTTAATATGACCTGAACTTCACTGTGAAAAGTCAAGGAATAGGGTTTTCACTCTTACAACAATAAAAAATTAGTGGAAAGAAGTGTAGCTAAAAGCCATCAGGATAATTAAAACCATCAACTAAAAAATGTTTGACATATACGAAAGTAGCAAAGGAGGAAACGAAACAAAAATATGAGACAAATTGGAAACAAACAGCAAAATGGCAGACCGAAATCCAACCGTGGTAAGCGAAGAAATGACACGACCTGAGTCACATTAGCAGGACTGGCGAGCACCGTGGGGAGAAGAGACACGGGCAGGAAGTGAGGGACGGTGTTAGTGCCACAATTCAGGAGCGACAGGGTGGCAGGGACTGCAGGAGAGGAGGATGTGAGGGATGAGAGGGGCAGAGAGAAGGACTGGAGAAGCAGGAGGGGAGGAGAGGGAGAGGAAAGAATTCTAAAGCGGTGCAAGAGCCCAGCCGGGGTTCTCTGCATTCGGTATTGAATACATCTTGTGGGAATGCCTAAAAACTAATGGCCTCCCCATGATTTAAAAAAAAAAAAAAAAGTTACAACGATACCAAGTGTCCAAATAAAATATGCACACTGCTTAGATGTGCCTCGTTCACGAAAGCAGGCAGCGCTGGAGCATCGGGGAAGAGCAGTGGGACTGCCCGGAGCACTCGCAATGCTCAGGTGGTGACTACAGGCTCCTGCCATGTACGGGAACGCACCCTGCTTCTTTATATTCAGTAGATGTTCTGGACGCACAGGGGGAAATGCCAGCTAGGGAATGAAGATTGTTTTACATGCAACAACCCAGAGTCACAGATCCAGTCCGGGAAAGTAAAACTTAGAAGCTTTGAGAGTTTAATTGCAATGCTGTTTTCACACAGGTCTTTTATTGATTGGAATCTTAATCATTCAGGGATTACCAATATTGTGCTACCTGCTGTATTAATAAACTAAAAGGAAACTCGTCTCCATGTGAATCTCTATCCGGTGACTTCAGACAAGACTTCACCAGGTTTGAAGAGAAAACCCCTCTTTACGCCTTCACTCCCAGGGCGAGCTCACTCTCCGGCATCAGGTCATCCTGGTGAGTTTCTTTGTACAGGAGTCGGAGGGGAGAGCCACGGGGTGGGAGGCCCCCGTCCGGACGGGGATTCCAGGACGAGAAGGCAAGGGGCAGGGGCTGCGCGCAGCCTGGGGGTCGCTCCCTGGTTTCCACAGACAGATCCTTGCCCAGGCCTCAGGCAGACAGTGTGACAAAGAGCCTCTGTGTAGGAGGAGAGGGATCGGAACAGAGTCCCAGGGGCCGGGTGTGGCTCTCAGGGTCTGGGCTCCGAAGGCCGCGTCTGCACCGGGGAGGCGCAGCGTTGGCGATCCCCACTCCCCTGAGCCTCACTTCTCCCCACCCGTGTCTGCCCCTTCTTCCAGGACACTCTCGACGCGTCCCCAGTTCCCACTCCCACTGGGCGATCTGCGTCTCCGGTCCCGGTTCTGAAGTCCCCAGTCACCCCCGGACTCAGGTTCTCCCAGACGCCGAGGATGGGTCCGTGGCGCCCGAACCCTCCTCCTGCTGCTCTCGGGACACGGACCGAGACACGGGCGGGTGAGTGCGGGGTCTGGAGGGAAACGGCCTCTGCGGGCAGGAGCCAGGGGCCTGCTGGCGGGGGCGCAGCACCCGGGAGCCGCGCGGGAGGAGGGTCGGGCGGGTCTCAGCCCCTCCTCGCCCCCAGGCTCCCGCTCCGTGAGGTGTTTCCGCACCGCCGCGTCCCGGCCCCGCCGCGGGGAGTCCAAGTACCTCGAAATCGGCTACGTGGACGACACGCAGTGCGTGCGGATGGACAGCAGCCCCGCGAGCCCGAGGATGGAGCCGCGGGCACCGTGGGGGGAGCAGGCGGGGTCGGACATTGGGACCCGGAGGCTCGGAGGGTCAAGGCCAGGCGGGGACTTTCCGAGGAACCTTTGGACCCTGCTTCGCTGCTTCGACCAGAGCGAGGCCCGTGAGTGACCCCGGCCGGGGCGCAAGTCACGACCCCTCCCCCTCCCCGGCGACGCCGGGTTCCCTCGAGTCTCAGGTCCGAGACCCACCCCGAGGCCGCGGGACCCCCCAGACCTCCGACCCGGGAGAGCCCCAAGCGCCTTTACACCGTTCATTTTCAGGGGATTCCGGGACGAGAAGGGAAGGGGAAGGGGCTGCGCGCAGCCTGGGGGTCTCTCCCTGGTTTCCACACACAGATGCCTGGCCAGGCCCCAGGCACGCAGTGTGACCAAGAGGCTCCAAAGTCCTCGCGGGGTGGGTGGGGCGGGCGCGGGGCTGCCCTGGGCGGGGCCAGGGTCTCAGGCCGTCTGGTCGGTGACTGGCTGCCGCGTGGGGCCCGAGGGGGCCTCCTCCGCGGGTGTGACCCGCAAGCCTAGGACGCCGAGAACGTCACTGCCCCGAACGAGGACCCGCGCTCCTGGACCTCAGATCACCCAGCGCGAGTGGGAGGTGGGCCGTTCGGCGAAGAGGGCGAGACCCTACTTCGAGACTGAGCGCCTGGAGCGCCGCCACAGATAACTGGAGAACGGGGAGGAGACGCGGCGGCGCGGGGTCCCAGGGGCCCTGGGGAGCCTTCCCCACTTCCTATAGCTCTCCCGGGACGGTCTCCCCGAGGACGGGAGGAAAATAGGATCACAGAGACCATCGCCCTCCCTTGCATGGAGCATGGCATGAGTTTTCCTGAGATTCCTTTGAGGGCTCCCTCTGCTCTCTAGGACAATTAAGGGATGGCGTCTCTCAGGAAATGGAGGGGAAGAGTGTCCCTGGAATACTGATCAGGGACTCCCCTTGAACCCTGCATCCATCTTGAGCTTTGTGACTTTTTTCCTCAGGCCTTGTTCTCTGCCTCACACTCAGTGTGTTTGAAGGTCTGATTTCAGCTTTTGTGAGTCCCTCGACCTCCACTCAGATCAGGACCAGAAGTCGCTGTTCCTCCCTCAGAGACTAGAACTTTCCAAGGAATAAGAGATTATCCCAGGGTCCTGCGTCCAGGCTGGTGTCTGGATTCTGTGCTTTCTTCCACACCCCAGGTGTCCATTCTCAGGACGATCACAAGGACGCTGCTGGGGTGTCCCATGAGAGATGTGAAGTGCCTGACCTGGCAGCGGGATGGGCAGGACCAAACTCAGGGCACAGCTTGTGGAGATCGGGCCAGCAGGGGATGGAACCTTCCAGAAGTGGGCGGCCGTGGTAGTGCCTTCTGGAAAAAAGCAGATACACATGCCATGTGCAGCATGAGGGGCTGCCAGAGCCCCTCACTCTGAGGTGGGGTGAGGAGGGGGATGAGGGTCACATCTCTTCTCAGAGAAAGCAGAAGCCCTTCTGGAGCCTTCCAGCAGGGTCAGGGCGGAGGCCTAGGGTCAGGGACCCTCACCTTTCTCTCCTTTCCCAGGGCCATCTCCCCAGCCCACCATCCCCATTGTGGCCATTGGTGCTGGCCTAGCTGTCCCAGGAACTCTGGTCCCTGGAGCTGTGGTTGCTGCTTTGATGTGGAGGAGGAGGAACTTAGGTAGGGAAGGGCTGAGGGGTGGGGTCTGGGTTTTCTTGTCCCATGGCAGTTTCAAGCCCCAGGTAGAAGTGGTCCCTGCCTGGTTACTGGGAAGCACCATCCACACATGGGCCGACCCTGCCTGGGGCCCTGTGTGCCAGCACTTGGTCTTCTGTGAAGCACATGTGACAGTGAAGGACAGATTCATCACCTTGGTGATTGTGGTGTTGGGGTCCTGATTTCAGCATTCATGAGTCAGGGGAAGGTCCTTGCTAAGGACAGACCTTAGGAGGGTGGGTGGTGCAGGACACACACCTGCTTTCCTCATGTTTTCTGATCCTGCCCTAGGTTCTGAGTCATAATTCTGGAAACTTCTCTGGGGTCCAAGACTAGGAGGCTCCTCTAAGATCTCACGGCCCAGCCTCCTCTCTATACCCTCACAGGACATGTTCTTCCCACAAGTGGAAAAAGAGGGCGTGAATCTCAGGTTGTATATAAGTGGGGGGGCAGGCATGTGGAGGAGCCCACCCACACCACAAGTCCTCCTGTCCCACGGGTCCTGCAGCCTCTGGCCAGGTCCTGTGCTTCTTCCACTCCAGGCACCAGCAGTGCCCAGGACTCTGACATGTCTCTCATGACTCCTAAAGGTGAGACTCTGGGGGTCTCAAGTGGGTGGGGGCGGGGCAGAGGGGAAAGGACTGGGTAAGGGAGATTCTTTGATTGGGCCGTTTCGAGTGTGTGGCTGTTCAGAGTGTCATCACTTACCATGACTGACTTGAATTGCTTCATTGTTTTCTGTAGCCTGAGACAGCTGCCTTGTGTGGGACGGAGATACAGGATTTCTTCACACCCCCCCTCTTTGTGACTTCAAGAGCCTCTGGCATCTCTTTCTGCAAAGGCATCTGAATGTGTCTGTGTCACTGTTAGCATGATGTCAGGAGGTGGAGAGACAGCCCACCCCGTGCCCACTGTGACCCCTGTCCCCACGCTGACCTGTGTCCCTCCCCAGTCGTCTTTCCTGTGCTAGAGACTCAGGGATGGGCATCTCCATCTCTGTCTCAACTTCATGGTGCACTGAGCTGCAGCCTCTTACTTCCCTACTGAAAATAAGAACCTGAATATAAATTTGTTTTCTCAAATATTTGCCATGAGAGGTTAAGGAGTTAATTAAATAAGTCAATTCCTAAAATTTGAGAGAGGAAATAAAGACCTGAGAATCTTCCAGAACCTGCGTGTTTGCTGTGCCGAGTTTGTTGCAGGCGGGGGTGGGGAGGGCTGTGAGGAGCCGAGTGTGGATGGGGCCTGGGCCCAGTTGCGGTTCAGTCCATCATGGGCTTCATGTGGTCAGTCTTCAGCTGGGTTAGCTTCACGGCTCCACTGTCCTTGTCCCTTCAGTGGAAACTTGTCCAGTTGGAGCTGTGATCACAGAGGGTCAGACATCACCCAGGGTCTCCCCTGCACACAGGAGTCTCTGCACTTTCTGAGACAAATGTTCAGACCATTTCAGCTCCTGCCCTTCTTCCAGGGCTCCTCTTCCACTCTGCTCTCCTGCCCTCTGCCTGCGCTGGTTCCAGTATTCTTGCTGCTGGCTCCAATACCCAACTCATGACTCTAATCAGAGTCTAATTTAGATGTAGGTTTGTTTGTGAAATTGGACCCATCCCCAAGAACTGTTCTTCCCTGAAGAGAGAAGGCTGATGGTGAGCTGCAGTGTTGGGGGGAGGGTTGGTGTGGGAGGAGACATGGGGGAGGGGGCCATACAAACAGCCCTGCTGAGAAAAGCACAGGTGGCCTCGATGTCAGTGTGAGGGGACCTTGTGCTGTAGTTGCCACAAAACAGCATTTGGCCTGAGGTTATGTTAATAAAGCTATTGCCTTTAGAACAGGGAGGTCCCCTGCAGTGATCACTCATTCAACTGTCCTTGGTTGTGGGTCAGACACAGGACAGAATGGTTCTGCATCTGGTGAACATAATTGAAGTCAAATGAGAAAAATCTCTTACCTTGTGGAGCATGTGTTCCAGTGGGAAGAGGCAGATGATGGATACACTGCAGCCAGAGCAAAGAAAGAAAGTGCTAGAAGGTGGTGAGTGCTGTGAGGCAGGTGAGCCAGGGTGTGGGGAGTGGGGACAGGGAAGGCGGCTGTTGTGCTGGGTGGACAGCGTGTGCCACATTGCAAAGGTGACCTTTTAGGAAAGAGTTGGCCACAAGGATGTCTGGGGATGTCCTTTCCCAACAGGGGAACCTCCAGTTCAAATGCACTAGTGCAAGAGGGTGTCTGTGTTCCCAGAAGAGGAAGGAACCCAGGAGGGCCGGACAGAGAGAAACTGAGGTGAGGGCAGAGGGACAGCCAGAGCAGGTGGGCCTGCAGGGAGTGGGGAGGCATCTGACATTTTCTCTGAGTCAGCTGGGGTGGTAGAGGACAGTTTTGAGCAGAAGAGGGACATGGTACAACTTCTCCTTTAAAAGATCTCTGACTGCTATGCTAAGAACAAAACTAAGAGGTGAGGAACAAGAGAGGCAGAAGGGAAAACAGCAGGAAGTGAGTGCAGTATTCCAGGCTGGAGATGTCATTACCTTGACTGGGGTGTGAGCAGGGGAAATAGTGGGATGTGAGGGGATTCTGGACGCATTTTAAGATGGACCAACAGCATTTGCCAATGGATTGTATCAGTGGTGTGAGGAAGATGAATCAAGGACACCCATCGTTGTAAAAGGAGTGAGTAGACGGAAGGGTGGAGCTGCTGTCAGTGGACATGGGGAGGCTCTGGCAGAAGCAGACGGAGGAGGGCACATCCCAGGCACTCAGTGGAGAAAATTCTGCTAGGAACGCAGGTGAGGGAGCTCACATGCCAGTCGGACAGACAATTCCAGAGTTTAGGGGAAAGGAAAAATATACTGGGCTGGAGAAATCGATTTAGGAGGTCACACCATATAAATGCTACTTAAAACCTCAAGCCTGGATGAAGGCACCAAAGGAGTGACCCGCTGTGGAAAAGAATGAGCGCAAGGATGGAACCCTGGACCTCCAGTTCTAAGGGATCTCATCAGACTATACCCAGAGCAGACTGCACGGTTCTGACCCCATGTCCAGAGGACACTTAGACAAGGAACTTCCTTGAGCACAGGAATCACCTGGACATGGTGCTGAGATCCAGTAAATCCAGAGCCCAGCAAGAGATTCTGGATTTATGGCAAGGCTGGAGCTCATGTTTCTGGTCTCCAGATCTAGAACACCAGGATCCCACGTGTCTGAGAATTAGCCTCACTTATAGCACTTCTCATATAAGTGATTCCTTGGTCTTGTGCAGAAGACTCTGAGACAGGTGTTCTAGGAAGCTGCCTGAGTATTTTCTGTTTTTGTTTTTTTTTTTGTTTTTTTTTTTTTTTTTTTTTTTTGAGACCGAGTTTCGCTCTTGTTACCCAGGCTGGAGTGCAATGGCACGATCTCGGCTCACCGCAACCTCCGCCTCCTGGGTTCAGGCCATTCTCGTGCCTCAGCCTCCTGAGTAGCTGGGATTACAGGCACCCACCACCATGCCCAGCTAATTTTTTGTATTTTTAGTAGAGACGGGGTTTCAGCATGTTGACCAGTGTGGTCTCGATCTCTTGACCTCGTGATCCACCCGCCTCGGCCTTCCAAAGTGCTGGGATTACAGGCGTGAGCCACCGCGCCCGGCCCTGCCTGAGTATTTTCTAATCCCCGCCAGCAATCCTGTTGCTCAACCAGATTGGGATCCACGGAGATCAGAGATCAGAGTGCCCAGGGTGGGTGGACCAGGTGGGTTTTCAAACCTCATTTAAAAGAGCATTCTTCTCGTAGAAAGAAAAGGGAGGACGTATATCATCAATTATGAGACGTGAGATTCCCTGTTGTTCTCTCCACTATGGAGCAGAGGCCAGGTAGACAATTTAGGATGCAGCTCTCACACAAAGAACACCTCTCAGTGTTGCTCTCTGACACTGGTCTGCAGACTGATTTCTCGCTTACTTCTTGGAGCAAACTACGGAAAACAAATTTCTGTAATTTACACATAAACCAGGATATCTGGTGTTGGGGGCTAATTTTACTGGGGCGAAGGCCACAGAACCAGGCTGGAAACTACACATCCAGGAGCAGAATCCGCAGCCCACACTAGAGCAGGTTCCACCTAGGGACACCTGCCCCTACTGCACAGATACCGCAGCTCAGACCTCTGATATCCTGGGGCTGGACACTGAACCCTGAGGTGAGGTCCGATGTCACTGCTGCATTTGGAAACTGGAGATCACTGCTGCCTCTTAGACGTCTTCACTACAAAGCATTCTGCACAGTCCGGGTTCTCTGTGCCACCTCATTCCGGTTCAGACCCTGTCGGTGATACAGGAGTTAAGAAAACATTATTTAGGCAGACAGTGAGATGGCAGAAGTCCTGGGTAAGGTTTTCCTTTTAATGAAACGCAGCCCCCAAATATTTTCTTTTCTAACAAAGAGCAGCCTGTAAAATTACTACATTTAATCAGAGAGATAGACTCCAATACAATAATAGTGGGGACTTTCAACATCCAAACCTTAGGATTAGACAGGTCATCTACACAGAAAATCAAGAAAGAGCGGGATTTAAACTGAGCTTTAGACCAAATAAAGCTGACAGATATTTACAGTGCATTCTAACACTACAGAATGTACACTCTTTTCATGAACACAAGGAATGTTTTCACGTTTTCCGGCAGAGGGCCTGTGTTCAGCCACAAAACAAGTTTCAATCGATTTTCAAAAACTGAAATCATATCAGATATCTTCTCTGGACACAATGGAATAAAACTAGAAATGTACACCAAGAGAAACTTTGGCAACTAGACAAATACATGGAAATCAAACAACATTAAAGAACATGTTGATTCAATGAATAATCATTGAGTCAACAGAGAAATTCAGATGGAAATCAAAAAGTTTCTTGAAACAAATAAAAACTGAAAGATAACATACCAAAACCTGTGGGATACAGCTAGACAGGGCTAAAGGGAAGATTACAGTCAGCCATTTCAAATCTGCTAGGCCAATGCTTCCTTCATTTTTTATTTTTTTAAGACAGAGTCTCACTCTGTTGCCCAGCCTGGACAATCATGGCTCACTGCAGCCGTGACCTTCCAGGTTCAAATGATCCTCCCACCTCAGCCTCCCAAGTAGCAGGGACTACAGGAGCATGCCAGCATGCCGGGCTAATTAAAAAAATATATATATTTTGAAATGGAGTTTTGCTCTTGTTGCCCAGGCCGGAGTGCAGTGGCACGATCTCACCTCACCGCAACCTCCGCCTTCTGGGTTCAAGTGATTTTCCTGCCCCAGCCTCTCAAGTAGCTGCGATTATAGGCATGCACCACCACACCCAGCTAATTTTGCATTTTTAGTAGAGACAGGGTTTCTCCGTGTTGGTCAGGCTGGCTTGAACTCTCAACCTCAGGTGATCCCCTACCTCAGCCTCCCAAAGTGCTGGGATTACAGGCACGAGCCACCATGCCTGGCCTTTATAATGTTTTTGTAGAGACAGGGTCTCCTCCTGTTGCCCAGGCTGGTCTGAAACTTGTAGGTTCAAGTGATCTTCTTGCCTCAGCCTCCGAAAGTGCTGGGATTACATGTGTGAGCCACCATGCCCAGCCTAGATCAATACTGTAAAATCCAAAAAGGCCCTCCGATAAACTCAGGAAAAAAACTTACATCGTATAATGGTACCTATATTGTAAAATGACACAAGACGATGAGCTTATTATACCTAAGAGGCTATTTGCAAACCTACAAAGTATGAAGTCTTAAACAGCTGCCTGAAATCTGGACGTCCTCACTGCAGTGCCCAGTTCTAATTCCAGCCACCATGCCCAGCCAGTGAAAATCTGCATTTTTAACAAGCTCCCAGATGGTCCTGATGTTGGTGGTCAGGGAAGCACACTAAGAACCACTGCTCCAGCCAGGTGCAGTAGCCCACACCTATAATCCTAGCACTCCTAGCCAAGGCAGGAGGATCCCTTGAGCCCAGGAAATGGAGGTGGCAGTGAGCTATGACTGCACCACTTCATTCCAGCCTGGATGACAAGCAAAGTAAGACCCTATCTGAAAAAAAAGAAAAGAAAAGAAAAAGCCACTACTCTAGATTGACAATTTTTTTTTTTTTGAGACAAGATCTCATTCTGCCACCCAGGCTGGAGTGCAGTGGCATGATTGTGGCTCACTACAGCCTCCACCTCCTGAGCTCAAGTAATTCTCCCACCTTAGCTTCCAGAGTAGCTGGGAGTACAGTCATGTGCCACCACGCTTGGCTAGTTTTTGTATTTTTTGTAGAGATAAGGTTTTGCCATGTTTCCCAGGCTGGTCTCAAACTCCTGAGCTCAAGTGATCCACCCGCTTCAGCCTCGTGAAGTGCTGGGATTCAGGTGTGAGCCACAGCACCTGGCCTCACTTTTTTAAAATTGTGGTACAATATACATAACAATATTTATTATTTTTACTATTCCTAAATATGCAATTCAGTTGCATTAAATAAATTCACATTGCTGTGTAACTGGCACCACTATTTGTAACCCAACACTGTTTTATCATACCTAGCAAATATTCTGTATCCATTAAACAATATCTTCCCCTTTCCAACTTTCCCCAGGCTCTGGCATTCTACTTTCTGTCCCTATGAATTTACCTCATGCTAGTGAAATCATACAACAGCCAGTAGGCACCTCATGCAAGTGGAATCACACAACAGCTGCCCTCCTGTGTCTGGCTTATTTCATGAAGCAGAATGCTTCCAAGGTCCGTCATGGTAGAGAAAATATCAAGACTGCCTTCCTTTTAAGGCTGAACAATATTCCATTAGATGTATATGCACCGTTTTGTTCATCTATTCATCTATTGATGGACACTCGAGTTACTTCCACCTTTGGCTATTGAGAAGATTGCTGCTGACCAGGCACAGTGGCTCACACCTCTAATCCTAGCACTTTGGGAGGTAAAGGTGGGCAGATCACCTGAGGTCAGGAGTTTGAGACCAGCCTGGCCAACATGGTAAAACCCCATCTGTAATAAAATTATGAAAATTAGCCAGTTGTGGTAGTGTGTGCCTGTAGTCCCAGCTACTTCAGAGGCTGCGACGGGAGAATTGCTTGAACCCGGGAGGCAGAGGTTGCAGTGAGCTGAGGTCACACCATTGCACTCCAGCCTGGGCAACGGAGTGGGACTCTGTCGAGAGAGAGAGAGAGAGAGAGAGAGAGAGAGAGAGAAAGAGAGGGAGTCAGAATAGTGCTGCTATGAACATGAGTGTACAAGTATCTCTTTGAGGTGCTGTTTCAATTATTTTAAATATATACCTAGAAGTGAAATTTCCAGGTAATACAGTAGTTCTATGTTTAATCTTTTGAGAAACTGCTAAACTGCTTTCCACAGTGGCTGCACCATTTTGCATTCCTAACAGCAACATCAGCATTTGCTGTCCATTTTGTTTAGTTTTGGTTCTAACCATCCTAGTAGGTAGTGCTGAGCCGTTATTATTATCACAACTTTTGATGTGGGCTTTTGCCAGTACTTGTAGCACTGTAAGGGCAGCACGACAGCAGTGAGAGGTTCTGACCACTTTCCAGCTTCAAACACTTCTAACAGTTCCATTCAAAACACAAGTTTTCACAGTTGCTTCTAATTTTTTTGAAAATTACCTCCAAGGTAATTTTCCAGCTTCATTTCAACTTACCAAGCTTCCTTCCTTCAACTAAGGAAATGGGCTGGGCATGGTGGCTCACACTTGTAATTCTAGCACTTTGGGAGGCCAAGGTGCGTGGATCACCTGAGGTCAGGAGTTCGAGACCAGCCTGGCCAACATGGTAAAACCCTCTATCTACTAAAAATTTTAAAATTAGCCTGGTGTGGGGGCTCATGTCTATAATTCCAGCTACTTGGGAGGCTGAGGCAGGAGAATCACTTAAATCTAGGAGGCAGAATTTGCAGCAAGCTGAGATTACAGCACTGTGCTCCAGCCTTGGCAACAAGAGTAAAACTCCATTTCCAATAAATAAATAAATAAATAAACAAACTTGTTTTGGAAAATTTTCTACCTCAACTTTCTTATAATTGACACAATTTGAAAAAAAAAATCCAGCTTAAAAACAGAAAAGAAAAAAAAAAAAACAGGCAAAATGAAAGTACTATGGAAAAACAATTTCAAAAGCTTTGTCCCAGATATTTCATATACTTTCCCATTACACTCACTGTGGTACTTAAGAGATTAAACTGCACATATATAAGACTATGGCTCCAGCTGGAGTGCAGTGGCATGACCATAGCTCATTGCAGTCTCGAAGTCCTGGGCTCAAGCGATCTTCCCACATCAGCCTCCCAAGCAGCTGGAACAACAGGTACATGCCACCATGCCCGGCTAATTTATTTTTATTTTTATTACTTCTGTAGAGATGGGGTCTTGTTATGTTGCCCAGGTTGGTCTCAAACTCCTGGCCTCAAATATTCCTCCCACATTGGCCTCCCACAGTGCTGGGATTACAGGCATGAGGCACTGGGTCTGGCCAAGATGGGTTTTCATAAAGGGCAACAGCAGAGTTTCTATTCTGAGAGGTACAGCCAGAGGCTTATATGAACCCCCCAACTTCATTAACCTCATTAAATCATATAATTTCCATCATATGGAAATGTACATTAAACAGTGATACCTCAGGACAATAAATGACTGGGAACAATGTAGCCACAACTCTATAGGGAAACTTGTGAATGGCTGAAACCAGGAATGTTGAACCCACACGTGTCCAGGGAGAGCTATTTCCGGGGTGTGTGTGTCGTCCATAAACACACGTGGTTCCTGGCAGATGAAGTGCACTGGAGACAGCACCGAAGTTAACCAGGAGAGTGAGTGTCAGCGTTTCCCCTACCTCGGAATAGCATCCCTGTATCTTACAGATAATCCCCCTAAGCAAAGCAATACCTGCTTTGTACACTATGTGAGGAACAAATATTTTAACAGTTTCACTCATTCTTCAGCAAACATGTTAGTTTTCTTGTTTTCTGTTTTTCTTTCCAACTTTTATCTTAGGTTCGGCGGCACGTGTGCAGGTATTTTACACAGGTAAATTGTGTGTGTCTCAGGTTTTGGTGTACAGATTATTTTGTCACCCAGGTAATAAGCACAGTACCCTATAGGCAGCTTTTTGACCCTCACCCTCCTCCCACTCGCAACACTCAAGTAGGCCCAGGTGTCTATTGTTTACTTCTTTGTGTCCATGTGCACTTAATGTTTAGATCCCACTTATAAGTGATAAAGTGGGGCATTTCCTCCACCTCCTCTTCTCCTTCTCCTTCTTCTCCTTCTTCTCCTTCTTCTTCTTCTCCTTCTCCTTCTTCTCCTTCTTCTCCTTCTTCTCCTTCTCCTCCTTCTCCTCCTTCTCCTCCTTCTTCTCCTTCTCCTTCTCCTTCTCCTTCTCCTTCTTCTTCTTCCTCTTCCTCTTCCTCTTCTTCTCTTTCTTCTTCTTCTTCTTTCTTCTTTTGCCCAGGCTGAAGTTCAGTGGTGCATGATCTTGGCTCACTGCAATATCTGCTTCCCAGGTTCAAGCAATTCTCCTGCTTCAGCCTCCCAAGTGGCTGGGATTACAGGCACCTGCCACTATGCCTGGCTACTTTTGGTATTTTTAGTTGAGACAGGATTCACAATGTTGGCCAGGCTGGTCTCAAACTCCTGACCGTATAGAATCCACCTGCCTCAGCCTTCCAAAATTCTGGGATTACAGGTGTGAGCCAGCATGCCTGGCTGGCATTCAGTTTTCTATTGTCGCATTAGTTCGCCTAGAATAATGGTGTCCAGCTCCATCCTTGCTGTGAAAGATACGATTGTTTTTATGGCTGTGTAGTATTCCATGGTGCATACGTACCACATTTTCTCTACACAGTCCACTACTGATGGGCATTGAAGTTCATTCCATGTCTCAGCAAACATATTTTGAGCTTTCCAATGTGTACTAAGAATTCAGAAGCTCGACTCCCTGTCCTCACTGCACATAACAAGTCCTCCTCCTTGACAGTTACTCTCTAGTTTTATAAGTGCTTTCAAATAAATAGAGGGCAATTCCTCAAGGATAGAGAGCTCCAGCCCTGATAAACAAGGATCTGGCACATACCAAGAGATGATAAATGACTGCCGATTGAACAAACTGTATTTCTGCTTATGATCTACAAACATTTCCTCTCAGTTGACATTAACATGAAAAAGGATTGATACGTAAAAATCAACACTGTGTGATGATTATCAGGAAACAGAGACCCTTCATACCCACACCCAGAAACATTTGGAGGTACACGTACTGAAACATCACAATATGTATAATTATTATGTACAATTATAATTATGTACAATTATGTAAATTAAAAAAGCATAGAGATAGGGTCTCACTCTTTGCCCAGGCTGGGGTGCAGTGGTGAAATCATAGCTTCAGTAACCTCAAACTCTTGGGCTCAATGGATCCTCCTGCCTCAGCCTCTCAAAGTGTTGGAATTAGAGGCTTACACTACCACGCCTGGCCAAAAACAATAATTTTAAAAAAGAGAAACATTTGACGGGGAGAAATTAAAATGAAACCACATTATCATGCCATGGCAAGGCTCAACAGTGTTCTGCCTATAAAATTTCTCTTTGTCCAGTGCAGCAGCTCACACCTGTAATTCTAACGCTCTGGAGGGCAAGGTGGGAGGATCCCTTGAGCCAAGGAATTTGAGACCAGCCTGGGCAACACAATCCATTTTATTATTTTATTATCTATTAAAAATAAATACAGGAGCGCACCGAGACGGCCCAGCCATGGGGCCACGCGGGAACAAAGGCGGGTGGAGAGGAGACCCAAGCTATAATGGCTGAGCAGGGCTAACTGCCTCCCTCCGAGCCTGGCCCCTTGCCCAGCAAGGAGGGACTGCTCCGAGCCTTCCTGCAGAGCCAGCGCACCCTGTTCCACATCCTGGACGACCAGCGGCTGCTGCACTTGCGCAAGATCGAGTCCCACTGACAGAATGCTGACGCGCGCGAGCTGCTCCGCGGGGTGCTCCAGGGTCTGTGCCAGGTTGCCCCGGCCAGCAGCGACTTGATCTTCAAGCACTGCGTGGCCGGCCTGCGCACCTCGCTGCTGAGGCTGATGGAGCCCCGGGCCCCAAGCACGCCACGGCACCCCAGGGTACCAGCCGCGGCTGCCGCCTCTGCCGCGGCTGCAGCTCCTGGTGTCGGTGCCCCCCTACTAGCCATGGCCTGTCCTGGAGAGGAAGGCCCTGCCCCTGGGCATGCGTGCTCTCCGACCGGCCCCAGCAGTGCGGACCCACAGCCCGGAGCAGCTGTGTCACCTGACCAGGCGATGCCCTGCCCCGCAGAGCCCTAGTAGCCCCAGAGCGCGGCGCGCCTGGGCCAGAGCGGAGGCTGCACGGACTTTGGGGCCACAGGGAGTCCCTGGCCACTGGGGGGCTACTGTCCAAGGGACACGAGATGTCCCGGGGCCTGGGGGAGCTGCTGGCTGCGGCCTGTGCCAGCCGGGCCCTGCCCACTCCTCCTCTGGGCCCCCCTGCCCTGCCCTGACGTCCACCTCGCCCGTGCTGGCAGCAGCAGACCATCCTCATGCCAAAGGAGCAGAACCGACTCCTCACCCAGGAGGTGGCCAAGAAGAGGGAGCGCATCACGCAGCTGGAGCAGGAGGAGTCACGCCCATTAAGCAGCTGTTGAGGCCCCATCCTGAGCCAGCAGGACGAGGGGGGCTCTGGACTCCACCTTCATCTAGCCCCAGGGCCCCCAGGGCCGGCCTGGCACTCAGCCCTGCGACAGCAGGCACCCCGTCACACTCATCCTCTCTGTCTGGAGACCCCCGGCAGGCCCAGGCACAGTCCCTGAGTTGGCGCCTTCCTGGCCCCCTTGCCATCGGGCTCCCCAGGCCTGCCCCAGGCTGACCTCGCGCCGAGCCCTGGACTCGGTTTTGGCCCCTGGTGTTGACATGGGCTGGGGCTCTCTTGAGTCTGCATAGCCTGCAGCTACTGCTGCCGCGGTCAGTGGACACGGGGTGGGGTGAACCCTCGATGAGTTAGCAGATCTCTGGCCACCCCAGCGGCTTCCAGCGGTTTCCAGCGGTTTCCAGCGGTGCTGCCCTGGGCCCCCTCTCCAGGGAAAGGCGCCGCTCACGCCAGGCTGCACCTCCGAAAACGGCCCGCAGAGGGTGCGGGAGGCTGCGATGCGGGTCCAAGGCCAGCTTTCCCCTTCCCAGGGCACCAGGACAGGGTGGCTGTTGCTTGGATGGGAGCAGATGGGGGGTGGGGTGGCCTCTAAGCGGGGGTATGCTAGCCTGGCAGGGATGGCCGTCGGATTTCTGGTCCCGGCCAAGGCTGAGGGAGTCTGGCTGCAGCAGATCAGGGAGCTTGGCATGCGTGTGCCTCCCGCAGAGCCCCCAGCCCTGTCCTGGCCTTCCTCATCCTGGCCAGGATGCTGCCCCACGCTGAGTCCCACACAACAACCTGTGAGCCTATCTCCCCAGGAGGGCCCGTCCCCAGGAAGGGGGTCACTCTGTGCCCCCAGACAGCTCCCAGATACATCAGAGGCAGAGCCTGTCTTTCTGCCCCCCACTCAGGATTCCTAAGGTCTGGGGTCCTGCTCACCCCCCTTTTTATGCCATGCCCAACCCAGGTTTCAGGAGAAGCCACTTCCCTGAGCCAAAGACAATGAGAACCCCCAGTGTACAGGAGGATGCTGGGGCAGGTCCCCTTGGGTATCACTCCCTGCCCCCCGCCCAGGCCTACTCCTGGTGTGCTGGGGTAGGTACTGGTTGGGGGCACCTGCCGAGCCCGGCCTGGAGGTACTGAGTGCCACCAGAGCCAGGGCATGGCAACATCACGGATGGGTTCTGCAGTCCAGGATCCCTGCACAGGGACCCTGTGCAGACCACAGGGTCAGTGTGGGGGGTGAAGCAACCCCAATGCGGGCTCAGTGTGTGGGGCGGTACAGGGATTCCAATGCAAGGTCAGTGTTTGTGGGGTGCAGGGACCACAATGAGGGGTCAGTATGAAGGGGACACAGGGACCCTAATGCAGAGTCAGTGTGTGGGGGGTGCAGGGACCCCAGTGCAACATCAGTGTGTGGGGGGTGCAGGGACCCCTCGTGCCCAGGGCACTTTGGAGCACTGTCCCACAAGGCACCCCTGTCTCAGAAGAGGGGTCCTAAGAGGCAGTGGTCAATTCCTTTCCGGAATCCAGCTCCACACTCATCTGCCCACTGCAATCCCACAGAGCCATGCCCCCACCTGCACCCGGTCTGCAGGGGTGTCCCAGAACAGGCCCAAGCCAGCCCAGCATGCAGCTGCCCTCCTCCCCTGAGGATGGTAGTGGGCTTTCCTGGGGACATAAAGACACCAGGACTGGACCTCCTGGCAGGAAAGGAAGCGGGTCCTGAAGGCCTGTGCCCCACAGCCCCAGCACCAGGTGGACGGCAGCACAGTGGGTAGGCCAGCGGCAGACCAGGAGAATCCTCCCTCCCTGATAGGAGGCTGGGGTCTGCCCACCAGGGCCTGCCCACATCTGACTTTGAGGATGCCTCCCATGCCCTGGGGTTTCCCGGCAATTTTACAGGACTGGAAGCAGGAGACAGAACAGTGTCTGTCCCAGGGTGACTTCATCAGGAGACCACCCACACAGAGCTGGACCCTGCAGCTAAAGCAGAAACGTGAGATGAGCTGGCACCTCTGGAACAACTGCCTCTCAGCCTTGGGGTTCCATGCAAGGTGAAGAAAAATTGGTCCTCCAAGTTACAGCTTGAAATCAGGCTACAGTGTGGCCTTGGAGACCATGAGGGGAGAAGGTAGAGTGGTCCCGGGTGGCAGGGTCTAGGTGGCTGGCAGAGGCACAGGCAAATCCTGCCTGGAGCCCACCCTGGTGACACTGGTGGGTCAGTCTTCCTGCAGGATATGAGCAGCATCCCTGGTCTCTATCCCTGAAGTGCCCATATCATGTGCAGGGACATACATGTGTGTGCACACACAGCTGTGACACCCAGAAATGTCTCGGGATGTTGAAATGTGTCCTTGGGGGCAGAAGTGTGCCTGGTTGAGAATCTGCCCCAGGGGTACACAACCCACCAGGCCTCAGGATTTTGTGTTGCTCAAGTTCCAAGGAAAAGGAACATCTCGACTGGGCATGGTAACTCATGCCTGGAATCCCGGCACTTGAGGCCAGGAGTTTGAGACCAGCCTGGGCAATGTAGGGAGAGACCCCCATCTCTAAAAAAAAGAGAAAGAAAAAAGAAAGAAAGAAAAGAAAAGAAAATGAGATCTCCAGTTTTCAAAACTCAAAAACACCGCAAGGAAACAATACACGCTGAGACCCAGCAGAAACAACAGGTAGACTCTGCAGACACAGACACTGGAATTATCAGAGAGAACATAAAGTAACAATGCTTTATAGAGAGAGAGAAACAAAGAGATTTCTGAAAATACGGAAAAAAAATACATAGGCTGGTCGTAGTGGCTCATGCCTGTAATCCCAACACTTTGGGAAGCTAAGGTGGGCGGATCAGGAGGTCAGAAGATCAAGACCATCCTGGCTAACATGGTGAAACCTTATCTCTACTAAAAATACAAAACATTAGCCAGGTATGGTGGCATGCACCTGTAGTCCCAGCTACTCAGGAGGCTGAGGCAGGAGAATCGCTTGAACCCAGGATGTGGAGGTTGCAGTGAGCCGAAATTGCTCCACTGCACTCCAGCCTGGGAGACAGAGGGAGACTCCATCTATAAAAAAAAAAAAAAAAAAAAAAAAAAAAAAAAAAAAAAAAAAAAAAGAGGCAGATTTGCAATACTATTAAAAACTGAGATCTCAGCTTTTAATAGTGTAATCTTAAATGTGTAAAGAACACACAGTACTTTTCACAAAATATTATTTTCACTATAAAACAAAGAGATGGGGCGGTGCACAGTGGCTTACGCCTGTAATCCCAGCACTTTAAGAGGCTGAGGTGGGCAGATCACCTGAGGTCAGGAGTTCAAGAAACATACGGGCTGGGTAGAGTGCTTCATGCCTGTAATCTCAGCACTTTGGGAGGCTGAGGAGGAAGGATAGCTTGAGCTCAGGAATTGCAGACCAGTCTGGGCAATATAGTGAGGTCCTATCTCTATTTATGAGAAAAAAAAAAATAGCTGGACATCATGGCACGTGCCTGTGGTCCCAGCTGCTCAGGAGGTTTTAGTGGGAGAATCGCTTGAGCCTGGGAGGTCAAGGCTGCAGTCAGCCATGGCTGTCACCACGTTCCAGCCTCAGCAACAGAAACAGGATCATTGCACATCATCTAAATCACCCTTGTTTTTCTTTTTCCTCATCTGGAAGCAGGGACGCTGTCTCCCAACACGCACACTTCCCAAGGTTGTCAAGAGACCACGTGAACGTTTGGTAAACTGGGAAGCCCCAGCAGAGATGCTGGAGCCAGATTATTGCCGCCCTGCTGGTTGCCATTATCTTCCAGGCCTGTGTTTCTCTGTGGAGCCAGCAACAAGGCAGGGGGAGGCTCCCAGCTAATCCCGACGAATCTCAGCTGTGGGCAGGAGCGCCCTATCTGGAGGCTCTGCAGACATCTGTGTAGGTGGAGAACAGGGAAGATGGGGAGGAGAAAGAGTGGGGAGATGGGGCCAGTGGAGACCTTCACCCAAATTTTTGATTCATAGAGCAGAAGCCTTCTCTCTTCTTTTTCTCATTCCTGAAAAGAAAGCTCTTTTCCTCCAAACACAGTCTTCCAACAGCCCCTCAGCCCCAGGCCCATATCTGTCCAGTAGTTAGCCCCTAACGAGGACCAAATGTCCTGCTGACTTGAGAAGGAAAAACAAGGGACAAGTTCTGGAATCAATAGCTTCACCGCCACTGAGGCCAGCCTGGCACAGTCTTCATCCCAGGCCTCCCAGGGTACCCGGATGGAAGTACTAGGTTTGCCCAGATCCCCACAGAACAGCAGCAACTGGTTTCTTAGTCAACCACAGCAGGCATTTATTGCACCAACTGTATGCAGCAGCCTCTGGAGGGGAAGGTTCAAGCTTTGCCACAAGGGAGGTGATATGTGGAAAGCTGTATGTAAACCACAAATCATAGGGATGTGCAGAATGACAGAGTCAGAGGAGAAAGAATAAGCATTTATTGAGCACCTACTGTATGCCAGGCCCTGGGCTAGGCACTTGAGGTACATTAAAGCATTTAATCCTCATCAACTCAATTTCACAAATGAGGAAACTGCCACAGAGAGGTGAGGGGACTTCAAGATTTGACAGCCAAATAGGAGAGCTGGGATTCAAACCCAGGTCTCTATGGTTTCAAGAGAAACTATAACCCCGCATGGACCTGGAGCCCGCCCATCACATCTCAAAAGTCCTGTCGCTCAGCCCGCCGGGGTGCAGTCTGGGCTGTGCCCCACCTCCAGCCCCTGCCCTGGCCCTGGCTTGGACCCTGGCTATGATGGCCAGACTTGCATCCGCAGGTGAGTGAGGGGCCTGAGACCCTGATCCAGCCTGGCGGAACTAGAGGGGTTCCTCAGGGAGGGAAAAAGGACAGGAGGAGCCAGAAGTGGCCCCAGATCAGGAGTCAAGCAGGCTGCGCTTCTCTCACCACAGGCTGGGGTTGCCAGGGATCTCCCCTGGGGTGGACACGGACCCCGCTATCTCAGGTTATGGGGTTTCTAGCTAGCCAAGGCTCTCCAGTTGGAGCAAGGGCAGGCGACCCAGGCATGGATGGCCTAGGGCGTTGCTTTGCCCATTTGGAGTGTCTGAGACACCCAGTGGGGCCACCCCAATGCTGGCCAGACTTCATTTGCCAGACAAGTTTGAGGTGGCCATGTTGGAGCCCAAAGGGACCCAGTGAGAAGTGGGTCCTGCAGCCTCAGATGCCCTGGGCCAGGAATGGGCAGTGCTGCAAGGAAGGAAACAAGGCAAGTGTCACCCTACCCTTCCCGTAAGGAGCCCCACACACCCCTCCAGCTGCTCCCCAGCTCTGCCCCTTCTCCCTCCACTTCCTCCCCTGTGGACCGATCTGTCTATCTGCCACTCTGCTCTCTTTCTGCCCTTCTCTCCCTGCTCCTGTTGGTGACAGGCGGGACACCCACTCACCACCCTCTCAGCCTCCTAGAGGCAGAGCTGGTGCCCCTCAGATACCCTGTCCCCCCAGCGGGGGCTTGTCCTACAGATAGCCCTGGACCACCACTGCCACACCTCCTCGTCCCAGCACGGATGCTTGACCCAGCTGAGGCTGAATGAAAGTTTGCTTTTGGAGAGGTATGCCATGAGAACTGCAGCCTCAGGGCACACCCATCATCACCTCCCATGCGTGATTCAGTGCCTCAGCTACCTCTTCGGGACCATTCCCAAGAGCAAGGTGGAGCAAGGAAGGGCCTGAGCCTCCTTCACCAGGGCCCAGGCCACACCCTTCTCCCCTTCAGATGGAGCAGCCAGCTCTCAGAGAGGGCATCACGGGGTTTCTGGAAGGGAAGTGAGTCAATGGAGGACCCCCCCGGGGTGAATCAGTGCTGGATCCTCAGGCTCCCTGTTCCTGTCTGCAGGGACCAGATCCCCTAAGATTTCAGGGCCTGAGGGAAGGGCTGGGCCTCCAGGGAGATGGGAAGGGAGCATCCAGGGTGACCGGGGCGGTCAGCTCATCCAGGCCCAGCCTCCAGCCAAGGAGGGATTCCAACGCTCCCACGTCCTTGGGCTTCAACTGAGAGCCATTCTCAAATCCCTTCTCAGAACCGACAATGTGCAGCACGCCCAGTTCCCAGACGCAGCCTATACACTTCCTCCGTGAGCGCCACACACACCCTACTCCCCTCCCACCGTCATCGCCAGCCGCCAGGCCCACCTGGTGCGGCCCTTCCCCGGGCCCCCAGGGGGCAGCACTAAAAGGCCCTTCTTGTCCTGCCTGGGTGGGCGGGCGTAGGGAGGGAGGCTCAGTTCCACTTGGCTCTGGAACAGTTTTATCGAGTGAGTCTGGGTGGGCTGGGCCAAGGGTGCTGGCCCCGGGGCACTGCCCTGCTCCAGAGGCCTGGGGCAGCACAGAGGTGCACACAAGGCTCAGCACCTGTCCTGATCACTGTTGGTCCCCCCAAGCCATCCTCAGAGGCAGCAGGATCTACCCTGCTTCAATTTCTTGTACCTGGTGCCCCTTTGGCCCTGCTCACTAAGACACGCCCATCAGTTCTGAGCCCCCCCACCCAGTAACACACAAGCCCTCCCTGCCAGGTACACCCATCTGGGTCCCACTTCAACCCCTCACATTCTGCCTTTCAAAGTCAGCAATGCCAGGCCAGGGAAGAGGTGTGGGAGTCACCATCCCTGTATGCCCTGCTCTCACTCTGACCCTCAGACTGGAAGGTCACCTCCTTCCTTCTCTGCCTGTCCTTCCAGCATCAGCTCAAGTCCAGTCTCCTCCCATGCTTGGCTCTCTGTGGGGGCCTCCCACACAGCTCCGAAGGAGCTGGATACCACATCTGTCATCGCGCTCACAGTAGCCCAAGCGTAGCTCCCCACGCAGGCTGGGAGCACCCTCAAAGCAGGGCTTGGGGCTCTTCCTGGGCTGCTGAGGGAGTTGGAAATAGCCATGACGTCCACACTTACTGGCACAGACAGATGAGGGCACACACACGTGCACACGGCCACTCCCACAGACCTGGCCGAGGTGGCGGAGACCAGGAGCCCAGCATGGCTACTGCCGCCGCCTCCAAGTCCCCTACCTTGAAGACCTGGGCCAGTGGCACTTGTGGGAAAGGAAGTGAGCACAGGATGGGGACGGGTGCCACACTGAGCTCTGTTCTATTCAAGGCCAGGAGCAAATGAACAAGAGGCTGTGGGTCTGGCCTGGAGCCTGGTCCCTCCCTGGTCTCTCTGCTCCTTCACTGCCTCACCCTGACTCCCACCCCATTCAGCTCTCCTCTTGCTTCCAACAGGCCCTCTGCCCCAGCTGTCAGTTCTATAGAGGCTTCCAGAGCTAAGACTCTTCCTCCAGCTGCGGGCATAGGCCGGGATTCGAAATTACCGTATTACTCTTCCTACTGAGTTTGTAGGAAAAGTGTTTGAATGAACTGACTTTGTATGAACAGTTTTGTCCTTAGCTTTCCATGGGGCAAGGGTTCCCAGCTCTCTCTGCTTCTTAGGAGGGTCCATAATTCCAAACAGGAGAGGCCAGCTCTTTCCTCCAGGGACATCCCAGCGTGCCACTAACTATGTTGTCAGTCCTGCAGCCCACAGCAGCCCTGCAGGTCAGGAAACGGTCCCCGCTACCCACTCATTTTTTATTATTGAGATGAGGTCTTTCCATGTCCCCCAGGGCTGGAGCAATTTCGGCTCGCTGCAGCCTCAACCTCTGAGGGTCAAGCGATCTTCCCACCTCAGCCTCCTGAGTAGCTGGGACTTCAGGTGCACACCACCACACCAGAGTATTACTTTTTTTAGAGACGAGGTCTCACTGTGTTGTCCAGGCTGGTCTCGAACCCCTGGGCTCAAGCAGTCCTCCTGCCTTGGCCTTCCGAAGTGCTGGGATAACAGGTGTGAGCCACCACACCTGTCCAACATTCCCATCTTACCGATGAGGAAATTGAGGCTCAGAGAAAAGCAGGGACTGTCTCACGTCACTCTTTGGGCACAGAGGTCATGGTGTTCTCACTCACCCCAACAGCAGCGAGCTTCCCCACATCAGGCCAGGGGGCAGTCACCCACCAGTGGCTCTGACGCCAGGAGGGGAGAGAGAGAAGTCTGCAGGGACAGACAGCTCCCTGAGAACACCAGATATTTGTTCCTGTCTCCCGATCTCCCACCCCCCACTGTTCTCTCCCTCTCCAACCCCCCCGACTTTCTCACAGCCTAAGCAAACCCCCTTCAATAAAGCGCCCCCCAAAAGCCAGCATTGCCGATGAAGCCGTGATTGTCTCTGATGTAGGGTCATGGCTGTAGGGCTGCTGTCAAGGTGTCAAGGTGGCCTGGTGGCAGGGGTGGACTCCGCAGGGACAGATCCTGTCCTGTTGAGCATTCCTGCCCCTCACTCAGCTCCTCCCCAGGCCCAGGCCGGCTCCCAGCCTGTGGAAGAGCCCGCCACTGTGCCAGCCCTGGCATTAGCCAGGCCTCCAGCCATTACTCCTGCTTCGACAGGCCCACGTGCAGATCTCCCACGGCCTAACGGTTTGGGTTGTCAGCGAGGCTGCCTCCCTTCCTGGAACTTACTGCAGAAACCCCTGAGCTGCATCAGACCCCCATGGATCCAGGGGAAAGCCCTGGGCTCAGAGAGAGGAGCCTGCTTGTTCAGAGTCACAAAGTAAGTTCAGCAGGTTGGGGGTGGGGCTCTGTCCCTGGTTTGGGTGGAAGCTTCACCCTCGGGACCCACAGCTCCCCAGGAGCAGACATGCCACCTGTTGTTCTCAGGGGTCTCCCCATGTTGTAGGCTCACAGCCCAGCCCCCAGACGGGTTTAGAGATCTCTGAGCCAACCTGGGATTTTCAGGCAAATCCCTGAAAGGGTCCTGTACCTGCACCCCTGGCCTTAGCCTGCAGGGCCCTGCAGAAGGAGGACAGACCTCAAGCCAGGACCCTCAGCGCCTTCTCCTGGAGAGAGCTGTGGCTGTGAGAGGCCCAGGGCTGCAGCCAGCTCTGGGCGCCAGTGAAGGGAGCCCCGGGACTCCCATCTGGGGTTTACACAGAGGAGTCGGGGGTCGCGTGTCAGAAGCACCTCTGCTTTCCACACTGCGTCTGCTTTCTTCCTCACAACTCCTCCGGGAGCTGGAGCTTGTTCTCCCCATTTCCACAGTGGAAACAGAGGCCCTGAAAGAGTCAGTCTCCTCCTGCACCCAACGGCAGGACACGGAGGGTGCTGCTGGGGCCTGACCGCCAGCCCTGGGCCTGCCCCTAGGTGGAAGAGCAGCTCATCCGCTACGTGCATGATGGGAGCGAGACACTGACAGACAGTTTTGTCCTGATGGTGGATGCCTCTGAGACGGACCACCAGAGCCATCCTGTGGCCTTCACTGTCACCGTCCTGCTTGCCAACAACCAACCCCCTGTCCTCGCCACAAACACTGGCCTGCAGGTGAGAGCATCCCTGGGACCACCCCCCCATGTCTGCTTCGAGAAAGAGGCCAGCATCCCCTCCCTCCTGGCACAGAGCTCCCCCTCTCTGAGCCTCAGTTTCCTCCTCTGCAAATGGGGAGCTGCCGCGTGCCTCACACGGTGGCTGGAAGGAGAGATGTGAGATTGTGCTGAAGCAGAGCAAGGCGGGAGGTTTTGCTGTTGGACACTCGCAGGCACGGCAGGCAGACTTCTGAGCGGCCACACGTGGCTCTGCTGTTTCTTCTCCTGTGGCTCAGGACCAGAACACCTGCCAGAATCACTTACAAGCCCTTAAGGGCAGGTGCCAGGGCGGGAGTCGTTAAGCTTCCCACCTTCACCCCAGCAAGTGAAGGCATGGCCTGGCTTCCCAAACTCCTGCCCCTTGTGCCCCAGCAGAGCAGGGCCCCCATTCGGCAGGGGTGGAAGTAGAGGCCCGGACATGGGCTGGAACCTGTCATGACTGCACATGTAGTTCTGCTGGAACAGAAGTGGCGTGCGTTTACTAAGCCCACACGGCAGGGCTTTGACCGTCAGCCTCTTGGGGGCATCCTCCGTGGTCAGGAGCCACTGAAGGTTCCGCAGAGGGCTGACTTGGGCTGTCTCCGATGTGGGGCACTGGGGGGTTTTGGTGGTCTAGGATGTGCCCGTAGAGGGCGGCCTGGTGGTGGGGAGGCCGCTGAAGAGTGAGTGGGACACAGCGCTCAGGAACCACGGGCCGGGACGGCTGTGTGGCAGCGCGGCCACCAGGTGGGGCCATCCACCCGTGTTTGCTCCAGGAGCCCAGCGCTGGGGCCCTGCCCCCCACATTAAGGCCCCTACTGCCAGGGCTGGGCCTGAGGGCTCCCTGGGGCCAGGGGAGAGGGCCCAGGAATGCCAAAGGGCTCCATTCTCCGGGCATGTGAGCCCCATGCTGGCACTGCTGAGCAAGACCAGACCTCAGGACCTCAGGAACTGGCGCCTGCTCTCCTTGCACATGGGAGGCCTGAAGAGGGGTCCCCTTCGCCCAGCATGAGCAGGGCCTGGAACTGCTCTGGAAGCACCCGGCCCATCCCAGCACTGCTTCTGTGCCGAGGACACTGCCAGCCATCAGCCCCCATGCGTCCCACCTCTCCAGACGTCCCACTCTCGGCGCGTCCCACCCCTCCCTCAGCTGGAAGGAGGGCCCATTTCCAAAATCACCATTCCCACCATGCCCAGCCCCTGCCAGACACACATGGAGGGCCTGAAAGGAGACCCCGGCGCCACCAGCGAGGCCAATTAGGAAGCACTGTTGGTCAGAGTTGGTTTCTGGGGGGTGAGAACTTGGTGAGGGTGAGAGCTGGGGCCTTCCTGGGCAGGGGACACAAGCTGGCCTTGAGGGACATGCGGACTAGGCCAGATGGAGAGCAGGGAGGCTGGGCCTGGAGGGTGGCCTTCCCTGGGGCCTTCCCTGGGGTGACAGGGAAGGTGAAGTCGGGGAGGTCCCCTTGTGCAGGGGAGCCGGAGTGGTGCCAGCCTCGATGCCAGCTGAGGCCTGACCTGCAGTGGGGTTGGAGTCCTGGTGGCTGCCCAGGCTGGGGACAAGGGGGTGGGTGAGCATGGCAGGGCAGAACCGTCACAGGCCCGTGTCCCCAGATGTGGGAGGAGGCCACGGTGCCCATCCCTGCGGAGGCTCCGAGGAGCACGGATGGTGACTCCGGGCCTGAGGACCTGGTCTACACCATCAGGCAGCCCAGTAGCGGGCACGTAGTGCTGTGGGGGGTGCCGGGCACTGAGGTGTGCAGCTTCACGCAGGCCCAGCTGGACGGCGGGCTCGTGCTGTTCTCACACAGAGGTGGGTGCTGAGGGCAGGCCCCAGGTTCCTGCTGCCCACGGGGAATCCCCAGGGTGGGGAGCCAGCTCAGGCCAGTGGACCCAATGCCCCCATCCCCAGGAGCCCTGGACAGAGGCTTCTGCTTCGGCCTCCCTGACGGCGGGCACGCTTCCTCCGGACACTTCTTCCAAGTGACAGCCCAAAAGCATGTGCTCCTTTCGCTGGCGGGCAGCCGGACCCTCACCGTCCGCCCAGGTGCCTGTGCTGACTGTGGGCGTTCCTGGCTGCTGGGAGCCCGGGAGGAGCTGAAGGTCGTACGCCAGGGAGACGCTGCCTCTCTGCAGCCACAGGCCTGGGCCTGGGTCCCAAAGGCTGACAGTCTCTTCTGCCTCTGGCAGGGTCTGTGCAGCCACTCAGCAGCCAGAGCCTCAGAGCCAGCTCCATCGCCCAGATGATCCCCAGCTCCTGCTCTACCATGTGGTGCGATGCTGGCCTGGGCGGCTGTTCTGTGAATCCCCAGCCCCAAAGGCAGCCCCCTTCATCTGTGACTTAGTCTGTTGTAGTGGTAAGCTGACACATCCAGGTGTGACCGTCCCTCTCTGTGGCATGCTCCTGCCCTGTTCAAGAAATAGCTATAAATACTCACATATATACACACACCTCCACGTGGCTGACCGCCTCGCCTCTGGCACTGGGAATCAGTCAATGTGATGTCCTTGTGGTGGAGTCATGTGTCCGAACAAGAGAAAGCTGTCCCCTGACACTGCCTCTCCAAAGTGCGCCACTTCCAGTGAGCCTCCCTGTCACCCAGGCCCCACTATCCCTCCTGTCCCCTGACAAGCACCGAGGTGCTGCGCAGGCAGCCCTGTGGCCTGACAGTCTCTACCTCTCCTGCTGTCCCTCGACTGAGAGTCAAACCCATTTCTGGACGATGGGGAATGCGTTCCCTGTGGACTGTGTTCTCTCTGGAGCTCAGGGGAAGGGAAAGGACAAGCCATTTCTGGGGTGCTGTTGGGAGCAGTGAAAAGGCCCCACCCTTTCCAAGGAACACTGTTCCCGGAAAGCCCCTGGAGCTCAGCTGGTCTTGTCCCGTGCAGCCGGCTCTGGCCACTAGTGGGCAGGAGGGCCATGAACTCAGCCTGGAGGGAGCCCGCGGGGCAGCCGGCACTCTGGAGGGACAGACAGCGCAGGCCACCAGGCGCAGACAGGAGAGGGAGGCGGGGGGTGGAAGACAGACGCCTGGGGTGGGCGGAAGTCAGCGCCCTTGGGTGCCGGTACCTGCCTTCCCGGCCACCGCTGATCTGGCTTCTGAGCCTGCTGGGTGTCAGGGCCGGACGTGCCACCGCAGTCCCCGGGAAGTCCCCCAGGTGTCACCAGGCAGCACACAGGTAACAGGCCTGGAAGGTCCCCAACAGCCCGGCTGGACACGCTCAGACACTCTGGGGCTCCTCGTTCAGGGGCACAAACTCCAGGACCCAGTGAGGGAAACGGGACTACACCAGGCCGAGCAGTGTGGCTAAATCCATTTATTCCAAAATAAAAGGCAAAATAAACAGGAGTTGCATCACCAGGGAGCCACGACCCTGTCCCCGCCTCCTTCCTCTGTCCTCTGCTATCAATAAGTAAGTTTCCCAGCTGCAAATAATTATTAAAACCTCCTCCCCCATGTACCAGCTCCAACCTCTGCCAGGTAAGATACAAGGGGCACCCAAAACCGCCAAAATATACGTTACACACATACAATATGTACACTGGGGAAGGAGTGTCACCCCAGCAGCCCGTGCCCTCACCTGGTCCACAGTTAGCGCCACAGTCCTGCCTCAGCTGCCTCTCTGAGTAAGAAGATGGGAGCCCCCTGAGGAAGAAGCTGCTTTGGTGAGAGGAAGGAGGCCAGATCAACTCCAGCAGCCTCTGGCTCTTAAATAACAACCATCATCACCCAGATATTTGAGGATTCAGCCCTGGTGAAGGTGGCAAAGGGTCTGTTTGTCTCCCCCCATTAGACGGGGGGCTTGTCTTGCTACGCTAGTAATAAAGGCATGACTGGGAAGGGTTGAGAGGGACATGGTGGGGCGGAGACTCCAGCTCCCCTTCGGGCCTTGCTGACATGGGCCTGCTTTTATTTTTATATTTTTCCCCATGATGATTTTAAAAAATCTCTTTGTTAGGTAGAAAGGGCCCATTCCCCATGCCCGGGACCCACATCCAGCGGACCGCCTCCGGAGCCCATCCCCTCTTGCCACATGGCTCTTCCTTCTTCTTTGTTTAACCTCCACCAATCACTCCATAACACCTCACCTGTACTCCCCACCTTAGCCCGCCAAAGCTAAGCCAATCCCTGCACTCCACAATACTCCCCCTTCGCCCATGCCCAACCGCCACCAATCACTTCACAACACCTTGCCTAAACAGGCCGCCGCCCCTATAAAAACCCTCTCCGGCAGCTGCTGGGTGCAGCTCTTCCCTCTCCCGCTCCAGTTGCCCGCAAACCCCAATAAACCTGGACTCGGCTTAACAACTCCTCGCTCTCATTTGCTTTGGGAAGGGTCTCTGCGGGTCGCACACTCTTAACTTCCTTTTCATAAATTTTATACTTTTTATAAAATTTTTCCACATTTTATCCACTTTTTTTTACCACAACCTTTACACAATTTTTATCCCATAACTTTTAATCACGTTTTTATTAGTTTGTGTTCTTTTAATAAACACACTTGCATAGCTATATTACAATTTCATAAAAACACATTATCTCATGCCAAGCGTGCCCAGCATTTGCAGAGTCTCCATACCTTTAATACTATAGTCGTCAAGACACACAAAATTTTAAGGCAAAAACAGCACTTTGCAGCAATTGAATAATTTATTACATTACTGGAGCATCACAACAGCAGTCAATAATGTCGCTTTAGACAAAAGGCTCAGGATTTACATCTTACATTCTGTTCATAAGAGTTCATACATTGGTAAAAGTAATTCTTAGAAAACCTGGCAACTAAAGCTTTGGACTGGAATTGGCATTTCTTTCTCTATTTTTCCTTCCCCTGGTTTCTTTTAAACTGTGATATTCATATTTTAAAATGTTTTAAGTAATTTCAAAACATTAAGATAGCAGTTACATGTTTTAATAGTGATTTTAAAATGACTCTTTAAGATAAAGTTTTGGAGCAGCTATATTATGGGTAGGATAGGACTGATTTACATTTTCAAATTTTCTTAAAATCAGCTTTGGTTTCAGAACTGATTTTTATTCATTTCTGAAAAACCTATCAGGTTTAATAAAATCCTTTAAAAATGATTATCATATATTGCAATCTTTAAATAGGTATTTTGATTCTTTCTAAATAAATTCAAATTTATTCAGTCGAACCCACATTTGAAAATTCTATGTATTTTGTAATGACCTCTGAACAGAGAGACGCTGCCATTGAGCAGGCCTCTGGTATAGCAAACATGCTCCATTCAGGAGCTGTCAATATAGCTCTAGGTGAGCCCCTGAATCGTTCATGGTAGATTATGCTAAATAGCGAGATGTTGCTGGAGGTGTGGATGAGGACGTTTGTTGTTGTAATCCTTCTTTGCACCTTATTTTAAAGAATAAATGAAACATTTTTCTGGTTACCTTTTTAAAACTTTAAAATGGAGGGGAAGAATAGGGCAGGGCATTGTTATGTTCCTTCTGACCCTTCGGTGTTATAAATTCAACATATAGACGGACAACCTAAATCAATGGTGGAACACAGTTCCTTTTTTTTTTTTTTGTATCTGTTCAATGAAAATAAGAAGGTACAACCCAAGTTTTATACTCTGACTAGAGGGATTCCACTTCAAGGTCTGAAAGTAGGACTTTTACCTTAAAAAACAACAACAACAAACAAAAACTATCACACAGGATGAATAAGAAGATGCTTTAACAGTTTTGTGTGGATCCTGTTGGTGCTGAACTATGGCATGAGCCTTATAGATTATAAAATAGAAATAGTTGAAGCTAAAGTACAGAACTGAATTTTTTAAACTTTGTTTGCTGTTGAAGTCTGTGAAGTTTCAGTTATCTAAAATAAACAGACACAAATAGGAAAAAAATAAAATTCTGTGTTTTTGATGAATGCTAACCTTCTGATGTTGCCTTCTAAGCAAAGAACAGATACTTGGCTGAATGAAGTACTGCAAAAGACTCACATGCACTTTGAAGAAAGACTTAAGTCACTGTCATATGATTTCCATTCTTTTTAGCTTTCTCTTAAATAGATGACAAAATACCTACACAGAGTGATGTTTCTGTTAATATAGTAAATGTATTTTCCAGACTGACATTCAGCTTAAATACGCCTGTATGTGATTTACTCCATAGGTACCTGATGAACACATTCTTGTCAGATTGGATACAGATGCTAAACACTATGTCAAGGTCATTCCTAGTCATTTATATTTCTTAGGGTAAAAGTGAAGTGGTTTGAACTATCAAAAGACCTTTGAAATAATTTATCAATGTACTAGATAAACTCAGTTTCAGAATGATCAAGAAAAAACGTTAGCCCAGATAATGTGGCTGATTATCAGAGGCAAGATTTCTAGCCCGAGGGCTGAATATGGACTTAGACTAACTGTCTTTAAACTGAACTCACAGAATGCAAAAGCGGCAAGTTCAAAAATAAAACACAAGACAGAACTTTAAGTCCATTTTAAATCCCCCGGCTATAAATTGTACCACTGTTAATTAGCTGCATTATTTGGGCTAACGTTTTTTCTTGATCATTCTGAAACTGAGTTTATCTAATACATTGATAAATTATTTCAAAGGTCTTTTGATAGTTCGAATCACTTTACTTTTACCCTAAGAAATATAAATGACTAGGAATGACCTTCAGATAGTGTTTAGCATCTGTACCCAATCTGACAAGAATGTGTTCATCAGTTACCTATGGAGTAAATCACATGCAGGCATATTTAAGCTGAATGTCAGTCTGGAAAATACATTTACTACATTAACTAAAGTATCACTCTATGTAGGTATTTTGTCATCTATTTAAGAAAAAGCTAAACGTTTTTCCTTGATCATTCTGAAACTGGGTTTATCTGATACGTTGATAAATTCCTGCTTTTTGGAGGAGTCAGCTCAAGTCACCACGAACCAATATTTGCACTCTTTCAGTTAATGCAGACAAATATGTTATTCCATCTGTAAAATCATATTAGTGCTCTCCTGTTAATGTCATATTTATGAAAGTATCATGAAAAATGCTAAACATGGAGATGGTCAGTAACTAGGAATCTCCACTTCAGGGAGCACAAATACATATCTCCCTCCATCCTAACAATGGGACGTATTTTGGCATACAAATATTAGAATTTCATGAAATTTCAACTGTTGATTTTTTTCCCAAGCATCATAAGTTATGATTTAGACAATGTCTGACTGAAAGAATTCATTCATAATGTAGAGGCACATTAACATACATCTTGCACAAAATATGCCTCTAACTGAAACCGAAAGGCACAAAAACATACTTCACTCTTGGTGAAGAACTTGGTGAGGAAATACAACTGTGACTGTATACACGGTTTTCCTGATAATACGCCGACATTCACAAACAGTAGATGGCACTGCAGTCTATACACATTTTAAGCTGCATAAACTCTTTGATTTTCAAACATAGTACAATTCTGTCTACTGAAACTTCTTTTGGTTTCAGCCAAGTATTGTCACATATATTCGTTTATAACGTTTGTGAATATTTTTTGTTTGTGATTATTGTTTAAAGTCCTTTCTATTCAAGAAAAAGAAGGCAATTCCCATGTCAGAGTAACCAATGTGGTTGAAGAATAGGTATTAGCCAGAGAAGTCTGGATGGTCACATCAATCTAGCCTCAAAGAAGCTCCATGAACACAGAGGGAGCCATGTGACACAGAAAGCCAGGTGTCACATGGCTTTCCTGCAATCTAGTTCATTCTTGACAATCTGTATGCCTGTTCCAGGGACCTTTAAACTTCTAAAAATTTTTATTAACATTTTAATTTTATTTTCTGGACATTTAAACTTTAAAGGATTTCTTTTTTGTTGTTGTTGGAGATGTTTTATAAAAATGGACATTTTATCAGCAACTTGCTATGTGAACTGTAATCAATAGCAATTTTTAAAACTGTGAAAAGACACAAAAGAATAATCTCATCTGTCATCTCTTTCTGTGTGCAAAGCACTATACCAAGTGTCCTAAAACATTAACTGTTCAATCATCAATATTTAGTGCCTATCCATTCTAAGATAAACATTTCCATTCATCTTAAAGGATTTCTTATGATCTTTTCTAAATACATTAAGAAGAATGCCAACCAGTGCCCTTTTGTATACTGAGACTTGGAGTCATGTGTTAAAACAGGTAACATGAACTCTGACTTTACAATGTGTTATAGATATAAATGCTCTAGGCTAGGAAAGGTTTTTCACATCCACTGTCAAAGATGGGAGCCCTTTATTCCTCAGAAATCATCCTTTTTTAGGTCATCAAAAAAGAGTACAGCTGCCACAGCTCATGATGCACTATCTTCATGAGCCCAGAGCACAGAAAAACCCTAAAAGAACCGCCATAGCACAGTGCTCATTCTCGGCATGGGAATGAATGAAATACTCTATTCTGCACAGACCTGCCAGAGAAGGTCACTTTCCTCTTCTGTCAGATTTTAAAAGCTCCCAAAATGTTATTACTCTCATTTGCAATGCATAGAACATGGAAGAAAGGCTGTTTCCAGTTCTCCGCCTTTCGACAGCTCTAAATCTCAGTACTCATAGTGGCATCTTACAAAGTAATAAACAGTGTGCACGTGAGGGCAAAGCACATACTGAGCTAACTAAGAGGTCACTGTAATTAGGATTCGATCAAATACCATAGCAGAACATAAGCAAATTGTATCTGAATTCCATAATTAATATACATGCTGCAATAACGTTAAAAACCATGGCAGCCTATTCCAAACTGGCGAGAATGGTTTTGTACCAACAGTGGGTCTTTGTGTGTTTGAACTCCCACCACCTAAGGGCAAACTGGATAGGCATGCTAATGACCTATGATTATCAAATGAAAAATGAAAAACCCTAGGTGATGCTGGGAAGATGGCCACCTAAGAACAGCTCAGGACTTCAGCTCCCAGTGAAGGTGCAGAGGGTGAGTGGACGCCGCATTTCCAGACGAACTCTTATTGCCCACAGACCAGGAGATACCCAGGCAGAGGGGTCGCCAGCGTCGCAGTCCCAGCCGGTGCGGCTGTTCTGGCCCCCGCCCCTGGGGCTGATTCCACCCACGCAGCTGCTGTGACCACTCCCTGTTGCTGCGGTTCTCCCTACAAAAGCCACTGGTCTGGGAGCCCTCTTAGCTGGCGATCAGAGCCCTGAGACGGCAGAGTTGCCCATTCATCTGAAATAGCGAGTCAGGCCAGGAGATTCCTAGGCAAAAAATCCGCCAGGAGCCGGCGCCGCAGTTCAAGCCGACTCCGTGAGTCGCAGCACAGGAGATCCCGGCGCCTTTTCAACAAGCGACTGGAACACGGGGTCGTTCAACTTAAAAGAAAAGACTCTGAGTCAGGGAGCCAGGTGATCAGGCTCGGTTGGTCCCACCCCTCCACCCCCAACAACAACGAAAACAAAAACAGTAATTGGAAACCCTCTGGGTTGAGCCCTTCAAACTAAGCACAGCTGAACCGGGACGGTCCGGCTCCGTGGGGGAGGGGCTTCCGCCATTACTGAGACTCTCCACCGCTACGGAGGCAGGCTGCCGTTGCCGAGGCAACCCGCCGTTGCCGAGGCAACCTGCCACAACAGAGAGAGTCCGCCATAACAGAGGCGGGGCCACCATTGCCGAGACAGTTCTAACTACACCCATATAAAAAGGACTGCAGGGAAGAGCTCAGGGCAGCTGGGCGGAGCCCACAGCAGCTCAGCAAAGCCCCTGCAGGCAGGCAGAGGCTAGGCGTGCTGCTAGCTGGGCGTGTCAGACCTGAAAGAAAAATCAAAAAAGGCAGTAGTGCAACGGAAACTCATAAAGCTCCAACTCCCTTGGACAGAGACAGACAACAGGTGGATAAACCCACAAAAATGGGAAGAAACCAGCGCAAAAAGGATGAAAACTCCCGAAACCAGAACACCTCTCCTCCTAAAAGGGATCATAGCTCCTCACCAGCAAGGGAACCAGACCAGATGGAGAAGGAGTGTGATGAAATGACAGAATCAGATTTCAGAAGGTGGATAGTAAGAAACTACAGTGAGCTAAAAGAACATGTTCTAACCGAACGCAAAGAAAATAGGAACCTTGAAAAAAGATTGGATGAAATGGTGACGAGAATGGACAGCATAGAGAGGAGAATAACTGAATTGATGGAGCTGAAAAACGCCAACATGAGAACTTCGTGAAGCATGCACAAGCTTCAACAGCCGAATTGACCAAGCAGAAGAAAGGATATCAGAGGTCGAAGATCAACTCAATGAAATAAAAAGAGAAGGCAAGAACAGAGAAAAAAGCGCAAAAAGGAATGAACAAAATCTTCAAGAAATGTGGGACTATGTGAAAAGACCTAATCTACGTCTGATAGGTGTACCCGAATGTGATGAAGAGAATGAATCCAAGCTGGAAAATACTCTTCAGGATATTATCCAGGAAAACTTCCCTAACCTAGCAAGGCAGACCAATGTTCAAATCCAGGAAATACAGAGAACACCACAAAGATATTCCTCAAGAAGAGCAACCCCAAGGCACATAATCGTCAGATTCACCAGGGTTGAAATGAAAGAGAAAATGCTAAGGGCAGCCAGAGAGAAAGGTCGGGTTACCCACAAAGGGAAGCCCATTAGACTCACAGCAGATCTCTCAGCAGAAACCCTACAAGCCAGAAGAGATTGGGGGCCAATATTCAACATCCTTAAAGAAAAGAACTTTCAACCCAGAATCTCCTATCCAGCCAAACTAAGCTTCATAAGTGAAGGAAAAATAAAATCCTTTGTGAACAAGCAAGCACTCAGAGATTTCATCACCACCAAACCTGCTCTACAAGAACTCCTGAAAGAGGCTCTACACATATAAAGGAACAACCAGTACCAGCCACTCCAAAAACACACCAAATGGTAAAAGAGCATCAACATAATCAAGAATCTGCATCAACTCACCAACAAAACAGCCAGGTAGCATCAAAATGGCAGCATCAAATTCACACATAACAATACTATTCCTAAATGTCAATGGACTAAATGTCCCAATCAAAAGACACAGACTGGCAAATTGGATAAAAAGCCAAAACCCATCAGTGTGCTGTATCCAGAAAACCCATCTTACATGCAAGGATACACAAAGGCTCAAAATAAAGGGATGGAGGAAGATCTACCAAGCAAATGGAGAGCAAAAAAAGGCAGGAGTTGCAATTCTCATCTCTGATAAAATAGACTTTAAAGCAACAAAGATCAAAAGAGACAAAGAAGGACATTACATAATGGTAAAAGGATCACTGCAACAAGAAGAGCTAACGATCCTAAATATATACGCACCCAATACAGGAGCACCCAGATACATAAGGCAAGTTCTTAATGACTTACATAGAGACTTAGACTCCCACACAATAATAGTGGGAGACTTTAACACCCCATTGTCAATATTAGACAGATCATCCAGACAGAAAATCAACAAGGATATCCAGGACCTGAATACAGACCTGGAACAAGCAAACCTAATAGACATTTACAGAACTCTCCACCCCAAATCCACAGAATATACATTCTTCTCAGCACCACATCACACCTACTCTAAAATTGACCACATAATTGGCAATAAATCACTCCTCAGCAAATGCAAAAGAACAGAAATCATAACAAACAGTCTCTCAGACCACAGTGCAATCGAGTTCGAACTCAGAATGCGGAAACTAACTCAGAACCGCACAGCTTCATGGAAACTGAACAACTTGCTCTTGAATATTGACTGGATAAACAATGAAATGAAGGCAGAAATAAAGATGTTCTTCGAAACCAATGAGAACGAAGACACAACATACCAGAATCTCTGCGACACATTTAAAGCAGTCTCTAGAGGAAAATATATAGCAATGAGTGCCCACATGAGAAGAAAGGAGAGATCTAAAATTGACACCCTATCATCAAAATTGAAAGAGCTAGAGGAGCAAGATCAAAAAAACTCAAAACCTAGCAGAAGACAGGAAATAACTAAGATCAGAGCAGAACTGAAGGAAATAGAGACACAAAAAACTCTTCAAAAAATCAATAAATCCAGGAGCTGGTTTTTTGAAAAGATCAACAAAATAGACAGACCACTAGCCAGATTAATAAAAAAGAAAAGAGAGAATAACCAAATTGATGCAATAAAAAACGATAAAGGGGATATCACCACAGATTCCACAGAAATCCAAGCCATCATCAGAGATTATTACAAGCAACTCTATGCACATAAACTAGTAAACCTGGAAGAAATGGATAAATTCCTGGACACCTGCATCCTCCCAAGCCTAAACCTGGAAGAAGCCGAAACCCTGAATAGACCAATAACATGGTCTGAAGTCGAGGCAGCAATAAAGAGCCTACCACCCAAAAAAAGCCCAGGTCCAGATGGGTTCACAGCTGAATTCTACCAGACATACAAAGAGGAGCTGATACCATTCCTTCTGAAACTATTTCAGACAATCCAAAAAGAGGGAATCCTTCCCAAATCATTTTACGAGACAAAAATCATCCTGGCAGAGACGCAACAAGAAAAGAAAATTTCAGGCCAATATCCATGATGAACATAGATGCAAAAATCTTCAATAAAATACTGGCAAACCGATTGCAACAGCATATCAAAGCTCATCCACCATGATCAAGTAGGATTCATCCCGGGGATGCAAGGCTGGTTCAACATACGCAAGTCCATAAACGTAATTCACCACACAAACAGAACAAAAGACAAAAACCACATGATTATTTCAATTGATGCAGAGAAGGCTTTGGACAAAATTCAACAACTCTTTATGCTAAAAACTCTCAATAAACTAGGTATTGATGGAACGTATCTCAAAACAATAAAAATTATTTACAACAAACCAACAGCCAATATCATACTGAATGGGCAAAAACTGGAAGCATTCCCTTTGAAATCTGGCACTAGACAAGGATGCCCTCTCTCACCACTCCTATTCAATATAGTACTGGAAGTTCTAGCCAGAGCAATCAGGCAAGAAAAAGAAATAAAGCGTATCCAAATTGGAAAGGAGGAAATCAAATTGTCTCTATTTGCAGATGACATGATTGTATATCTGGAAGACCCCATCATCTTAGCCCAAAGTCTCCTGAAACTGATAAACAACTTCAGCAAAGTCTCAGGATACAAAATCAACGTGCAAAAATCACAAGCATTCCTATACACCAGTAATAGACTTCAAGAGAGCCAAATAAAGAAGGAAATACCATTCACAATTGCTACAAAGAGAATAAAGTACCTAGGAATACAACTAACAAGGAACGTAAAGGACCTCTTCAAGGAGAACTACAAGCTATTGCTCAACGAAATAAGAGAGGATACAAACAGATGGAGAAACATTCCATGTTCATGGTTAGGAAGAATCAACATATTGAAAATGGCCATACTGCCCAAAGTAATTTACAGATTCAATGCTATTCCCATCAAGCTACCAATGACCTTCTTCACAGAACTGGAAAAAAACACCTTAAACTTCATATGGAACCAAAAGAGAGCCCGCATAGCCAAGTCAATTCTAAGCAAAAAGAACAAAGCAGGAGGCATCACACTACCGGACTTCAAACTATACTACAAGGCTACAGTAATCAAAACAGCATGGTACTGGTACCAAAACAGAGATATAGACCAATGGAACAGAACAGAGGCGTCAGAGGAATACAACATACCCACAACCATCTGATCTTCAACAAACCTGACAAAAACAAGCAATGGGGAAAGGACTCCCTGTTTAATAAATGGTGTTGGGAAAACTGGCTAGCCATGTGCAGAAAGCAGAAACAGGACCCCTTCCTGAAACCTTACACCAAAATTAACTCCAGATGGATTAAAGACTTAAACATCAGAACTAATACCATAAAAACCTTAGAAGAAAATCTAGGCAAAACCATTCAGGACATAGGCGTAGGCAAGGACTTCATGACCAAAACGCCAAAAGCAATGGCAACAAAAGCCAAAATAGACAAATGGGACCTAATCAAACTCCACAGCTTCTGCACAGCAAAAGAAACAGTCAGTAGAGTGAATCGGCAACCAACAGAATGGGAAAAAATTTTTGCAGCCTACCCATCTGACAAGGGGCTGATATCCAGAATTTACAAAGAACTAAAGCAGATCTACAAGAAAAAAACAAACAAGCCCATTCAAAAATGGGCGAAGGATATGAACAGATACTTTACAAAAGAAGACATACAGGAGGCCAACAAACATATGAAAAAATGCTCATCATCACTGGTCATCAGAGAAATGCAAATCAAAACCACATTGAGATACCATCTCACACCAGTTAGAATGGCGATCATTAAAAAATCGGGAAACAACAGATGCTGGAGAGGATGTGGAGAAATAGGAACTTTTACACTGTTGGTGGGAATGTAAATTAATTCAACCATTGTGGAAGACAGTGTGGCGATTCCTCAAGGACCTAAAAATAGAAATCCCATTTGACCCAGCAATCCCATTACTGGGTATATATCCAAAGGATTATAAATCATTCTACTACAAGGACACGTGCACACGAATGTTCATTGCAGTACTGTTTACAATAGCAAAGACCTGGAACGAACCCAAATGCCCAACGATGATAGACTGGATAGGGAAAATGTGGTACATATACACCATGGAATATTACACAGCCATCAAAAACGATGAGTTCACATCCTTTGTAGGGACATGGATGAACCTGGAAACCATCATTCTCAGCAAACTGACACAAGAGCAGAAAATCAAACACCGTATATTCTCACTCATAGGTGGGTGTTGAACAATGAGAACACATGGACACAGGGAGGGGAGCACTACACACTGGGGTCCGTTGGGGGGAAATGGGGGAGGGGCGGGGGGGTGGGGAGGTGAGAAGAGATAGCATGGGGAGAAATGACAGATACAGGTGAGGGGACGGAAGGCAGCAAACCACACTGCTGTGTGTGTACCTATGCAACAATCTTGCATGTTCATCACATGTGCCCCAAAACCTAAAATGCAATTAAAAAAAAAGAAAAAAAAAAAACTCTTTGCAGCCATTGTAATTTGTGGCCTTTTATCTGGATGCAGTCAGGGCACAGCTTCCAATTTGTCCCCTCTGCTTCTCCCTGGTTCTGCAAATACCATTTTTCTAGGTAAGTCTTCTATTAATACATAGTTCCTAATTAAGTTGTACCCTCCACAGATTCTGACTCCAAGTCTTCTCATTTCTAACTTCACTATCATATGAAGATCAACTCTCTCTCTCCCATATCCCAGCTATGTCCTGCCTTTCTTCTGAGGAACTAGATTCCTTATGTTTCACACAAGACTTGAGAAAAGATGAGGAGCCAGAATCTCTTAATTAATGTCTGCCTAAATGTGCCCTGCTTGCCTTTTTATAATGCCACAGTTATACTGTGTTGATGTAGGTTCCCATGATTTCACCAGGAAATACTCCCAAGTCTCCTCATATTGGCTTTCTTCTCATTTTATTTGGCTTCTAGTGTCTCACATCCCTTGTTTCTAGGAAGTACAAACAAGGTCTAGAAAGGGAGAGCCTACATATGTGAGGTAATTAACTAAAGCTCCATGATTCAGTTTCATTGTTAGAGAAGTTGCAAGAGAGAAAAATAAGCTGATTTCTAAGATAAAAACAAAAGGAGAAATATCACAAATATTTTCCATATGGGAGAAACATTAGTGAGTTCATTGTTTTTTCTTTGTTTCTTATTTAAGTGTACATTTTACACAGCCTTCTTCTATCTGGAAGCTAACACAAATGAATTTCAAATCATCAGAAATTCATAAAGAGTATGTATAATAATTGTTCCTCTATGAATTGAAGTCAGTCACTAATATGATATTAAGGCAAATATTATAGGGAAAATATGTTTTAATTAATTCATATTTTTATTGTGTTATCCTTATACTCTATTGGGTTCTTAAATAAGTTACTAAGTGTTCTTCATAAACGTTTGATGTTTTTAGGAATTCATGAAATGCATTCTTGTTTACTTGATATAAAATTTAATTATAATCTCTTATTGATCTCAAAAAACAAGGAAATAATACTTTATGCTATCTCTAGCCTACAGTATTATTCCATAAAATGATTTTTATTCATCATGATAATAAATTATACAAAATTTATGAATTTTTTAAATAAGAAAACTAAGATATTGTTAATGGAGAAAACTTGGTAAACTAATAACTCAAGGATAAGGGAAACTAACCTCTTAGGAAAGCTGTGAAATCTATAATTATTTAAAATGCTATTTATTAACACTCATAACCAGCAACCATTTTATGTATATCAGAATATTCTTGTTTTTTGAGCATATTAAGCTAATTATTGAGATAAGATGTTCCAATCTCAGGGAAATATTTCAATTTTCATAAAACTACATTTTTGTTATTAACTGATATCCCTGAATCCTGAACTGGCATTGGGGTAAATATTCATCATTTTCCATTCAACATTTTATCTTTATGAAAAATTTATGTGATGTCTGAAATATTACTTAATAAATTTTAAGCAGTGTTATGGTATTACAAATAATATTTAGAACTTAAAATAACTAATAAATTCTTATCAGCTTCAAGAAAACTTAAAACAAAACAATTCTTGTAATTTCAGATATAACCACCCTTTCCAGCAACAACAATGAAAATATCATTAAAGTTTTACCACTGGTTTATTCTCTATATAATAAATGGATACTTTAAAAAAACATTTTGTCAACTACAAATTATGACTTCATCAAGGATGTGAAAAGGTGATGGGGGAGTTGGAAAGAGAATGAATACAATGGGTAAGGAAGATAGTGCAATATAATTTTGTAAGTGATATTTTTTTACGAACATTCCCACAATTCAATGGTTCTTGACATATTTTTCTTTGTAGTAATAAAACCACAGACTCTTATTTTTACACAGTTTTGTAATTCTTTCACTTCTCCATCTGAGGAGATTCCTGCTTGTATGGTAAAATGAATGTTTGTAGTCTGAATAACTACATAGGTTGACTGTATTGAGACTAACATCTATTTACAATAGCTTCTGTTCTCAAGAATGCCAAAAATATTATATTTTAAAATAATACATAATTTTTAGCATGCAAAACTAGAACTCCTTATCAACTATCGGATATATTTGAAAGTTAAGTAATGAAAAAAAATGATTATTGTCATCAAGTTTTATGAAGATCTTTATGATGGCAGTGGAGATGAGATGCCTATTTTCTCCAATAGTATATTTTCTCTCTCTCTCTCCACCCCACTCTGTGTGTGTGTGTGTGTGTGTGTGTGTGTGTGTGTGTGTGTGTGTGTGTATCTCTTCCCTAAGCTATGATTTTCATTTAAATACGAAGTTCTGGGTTTCCAATTTCAATGGAAGTGTGTTTTAAATGAATGGACTGTAGGACTTCAGATGCATCTAGTTTAGTCTCTAATTTTAAATTTAAAACTTTATGAATTAATTGTATATACAACTTCAAAATGAATCATATATAGCAAAGAAATTTCTTGTATTCATCTGCACTTGATTTGTAGATTATCTGAATGACAGGTAATATATACTTTATAAAAATTGAGCATGTATGAAATATCATCTAAACTCCTCAAAGAACCTAGAATGTTTAATAGAATAAGATATTTTCTCTATTTTATGCAAATTTCTATCAAATTTCTTAACTCTTTATAAGCCATAAATCATATTTTGTCTCCTTATTAAATTTATTATAGTTTCTTAAATCTCAAATTGTGGGAATTGTAATGTTAACTAATGTAAGATCTCAAGTCAATTGTTTAATCCAAAATTTAATGGAGAATATTGGCACACAGCAAACATAAATTTTATTTTGTATGTTCAAGCACATCTTTTTGAACTCAAAAATATTTTATCTGAAAAAATTGTAGCAACCTTTGCACAATAAATTTTAAGTGGATGAGTAAAATATTTAAATATATCAGATAATGTATATGAAGTAAAGCTTCATTTTTTAATATTCAACTTCTGTCTTAATTAACATATAAGTATTCCTTTTGTTTATTAAATAAATATCTCAAACCTAAGAATCTTTTTAAATGTGCTTACAGTTGGATTAAGGCCTGGCAAAATTACTATTTTATGTATAATGTTTTTATTTCCCCTCATGCACACCAGAAACTATCATTAATAATGGGAAGTACTGCATTTATATAACACAGATTATAAATGATATGAATTGGATTCCCAACATTTTATATACATATGTCACAATCTAGGTTATGCATTTGTTTAAACAAAATACTGGTTTAAGCTTCAATACTGCAGGCCGGGCACAGTGGCTCACGCCTGTAATTCCAGCACTTTAGGAGGCTGATGAGGGCAGATCAGGAGGTCAGGATATCAAGACTATCTTGGCCAACATGGTGAAACTCCATTTCTACTAAAAATACAAAATTTAGCTGGGCATGATAGCGTGTACCTATGATACCAGCTATAATTTAATACTGCATATTCACTGTGATGCTCAATAGGCACTGACAAAAGCTCTTTATTTTGTAACAAATATATGGATATAAAATGTTTAAATAGTATATTATACACGTAACTACATAAAAAGACTATATGTTGACTATGTATTCAATTATGACTTTTTTAGGAACAGGTAAATTAGGAGGTCCAGAAACAAGTTTCCTTTTGGTCCTAGTGAGGGAATGTATTCTTTTCCTGGGGCTGAAATGTGGGGGTAGTTTCTTTCTTTCTTTTTTAAAAAATTTTTTTATTGCATTTTAGGTTTTGGGGTACATGTGAAGAACATGCAAGATTGTTGCATAGCTACACACATGGCAGTGTGATTTGCTGCCTTCCTCCCCCTCACCTATATCTGTAATTTCTATCTCTCTCCACCTCCCCATCCCTCGTCTCTCCCCCATTTCCCCCCAACAGACCCCAGTGTGTAGTGCTCCCCTCCCCGTGTCCATGTGTCCTCATTGTTCAACACCCACCTATGAGTGAGAACATTTGGTGTTTGATTTTCTGCTCTTGTGTCAGTTTGCTGAGAATGATGGTTTCCAGGTTCATCCATGTCCCTACAAAGGACACGAACTCATAATTTTTTAATGGCTGCATAATATTCCATGGTGTATATGTACCACATTTTCCCTGTCCAGTCTATCATCAATGGGCATTTGGGTTGGTTCCAGGTCTTTGCTATTGTAAACAGTGCTGCAATGAACATTCGTGTGCACATGCCCTTATAGTAGAACGATTTATAATCCTTTGGATATATACCCAGTAATGGGATTTCAGAGTCAAATGGGATTTCTATTTTTAGGTCATTGAGGAATCACCACACTGTCTTCCACAATGGCTGAACTAATTTACACTCCCACCAACAGTGTAAAAGTGTTCCTATTTCTCCACATCCTCTCCAGCTTCTGTTGTCTCCAGATTTTTTAATGATAGCCATTCGAACTGGCATGAGATGGTATCTCAATGTAGTTTTGATTTGCATTTCTCTAATGACCAGTGATGATGAGCATTTTTTCATATATTTGTTGGCCTCCTGTATGTCTTCTTTTGTAAAGTGTCTGTTCATATCCTTCACCCACTTTTGAATGGGCTCGTTTTATTCTTGTAGATCTGTTTTAGTTCTTTGCAAATTCTGAATATCAGCCCCTTGTCAGATGGGTAGACTGCAAAAATTTTTTCCCATTCTGTTGGTTGCCAATTCACTCTAGCGACTGTTTCTTTTGCCATGCAGAAGCTGTGGAGTTTGATTAGGTCCTATTTGTCTATTTTGGCTTTTGTTGACAATGCTTTTGGTGTTTTGGTCATGAAGTCCTTGCCTACGCCTATGTCCTGAATGGTTTTGCCTAGATTTTCTTCTGGGGATTTTATGGTGTTAGGTCTTATGTTTAAGTCTTTAATTCATCCAGAGTTAATTTTAGTGTAGGGTGTCAGGAAGGGGTCCAGTTTCTGCTTTCTGCACATGGCTAGCCAGTTTTCCCAACACCACTTATTAAACAGGGAATCCTTTCCCCATTGCTTGTTTTTTTTTCAGGTTGTCAAATATCGGATAGTTGTAGATATGTTGTGTTTCCTCCGAGGCTTCTGTTCTGTTCCATTGGTCTACATCTCTGTTTTGGTACCAGCACCATGCTGTTTTGATTACTGTAGCCTTTTAGTATAGTTTGAAGTCCGGTAGTGTGATGCCTCCTGCTTTGTTCTTTTTGCTTAGAATTGACTTGGCTATGCAGGCTCTCTTTTGGTTCCATATGACTTCCTGGTGCCATTATTGCCCCCACGTCTCCATCCGGGGACTGAAGGTCTTTGTTTAAACTTTGGCATACACAGGAAAAATCAAAAAGCAATCACTCCAGTGAAGTTTAAAGGAACTTTCTTCATAGGCCCAGAAAACTTAAAGAGGGCAGGAATTCCTCCCTGGTTAAACGTCGCCTTCTTTAACACCTCTTTGGACTCCATATCTGGATCCCCTTCCATGACCTCGTGGAAGCTCTTTCTCTTTCTCCTTTTTCTATTTATCTGCCTAAATAAATCACCTTCTGCAAAACTCTTTCGGGTCCGATATTTACTTAATCACTCACCATGCCCAGCGTGGTCCCCTCTCCCATTCTTGGGTGAGTGAGGTACCAAGGGTCTGGAAAAGAACATTGGTACCTGAGCTTCCCCTGCTCCCCAGAATTCGGTTACACCAGTATCCCTTGCAATTAGTTACGACCAAAAGAGTAAGCCTTGGCCACTGACATATGGAGATAAGTGATGTAAGCCTTTTTCAGGTCCATCATAACACAACTTGACACATCTCATACTCTTTACTGTCTTTGTAGTTTTTCCTTGCTGGTGAATTGAGGATGACTCTCAGGGAGATACTGAAAAACAAACTTAAAGAAGAAGCACAGTCTTCATCTGATGAGTCAAGGAATCCATAAAGAATGACATATCAAGCAGAGCACAAACCTCTTCCCACCACCCATTAGAATTTCGTAAAAAAGAAATAAAATTATATTAATCTCTTGATATTTTGGTGTTAACTGTTACAGGAGCTAGTGTTAACCTAACACTAATACAAATTATAATACAAATTCTAAAGCATGTTTACCTTTTTTGTATCTATGTTCCTTTCATGTTTTATGATTTCAATGGGCATTACTTATTTGATCAATTACTCTAGAAGTAAAGGTAGCTATTTGGTGTTATGACCTTACCTAAGAATAGAGAAAATAGAGACAGAGTTGACTATGAATATAATCATTTTTGGAGTGGTGGATGAAGTTGTGATATTTATTTTTCTCATATGTTGACTAAATGAGTTACAATAGAGAATTTTTTTTTTTTAAAAAAGCAACATTTACTGAAAACTTATATGAGGCTTGTATGTGCCATTTGGTTTGACTGATATTACACCCTTATTATTTCATTTCATTCTCACAGAAATCCACTTACATGTGAATAAACTGAGATTTTAAAACCTCAAATACATTGTAACTGGAGGGCTGGAGTGGAGTTATGTCACAGAAGTTGGTTTGGTGCATGGCATGATATTAACACTTCATATTGCTTCATCTACTTATTAAAGATGTAAGGCTAAAAAGTGTTTTTTCAAATGTGTAAATATAAGCATCTGTTATTACCCACACTGCCAAGGGAAAAAAACTCAGTGTACAGAAATAAATTGTTTAAAATGCTGGTTGGTTTTATCTGGATAAATAATTAAGTATTGAAAATTTTATTCCCAAGTTATCTTGAAAGAGTTCACATACCCTCAACCAGGTAAAATTATGTTTTAAGTCTACTTTCAAATTTTTATTTTAGAAATTCAATATATATTTTATACCAAAATATTTTGGTGGATGAAATAGGAAAAACAATCTATTCTCTTTTCCAGTTGCTAATGCATGGATGACATGTTTTTTAAATATATTTGCCTTACTACAAAAGATGAAGAATCTTATTCAGTGTTTTCCCTTTTATTGTTAATCCATAAATGAATTAAAATGGCTTGAAGTCTAAAGCTGGAAGTTTCAACGTACTTTTAACTTTATCTATTATTTATTTATTTGTTGTTTGATTTTGTTTTGCATATTCAAATGGCTCATTTTGCCAGAGAGTTAGTGTCAAGATAAAATTAGGCATTACTTAAAACTAAATAAAATATGAATTTGAATGTTGCTTTATTATTTTCAATATCCACATGAACAAAGAACTGACTTGATTCTAAGTAATACAGATTAATCCAGCCAATGGAAATCTTTTTCAAGTTACTCATTAGTTGTTTTGTCTGCAGGATTCAGTTGTCTTAAGTTTTATGTAATGAATGCTTAACAAACCAACAAAGTCATTGTATGATTAAAGGAACTTTAAATCTGTGTCAAGTGAACACTGAAAAAAATATCTCTGGCTACTATTTGTTTTATTTAATCCTAATTAGGAAACTAATAATTAGACAAAAGTACAAAAGAACTACAGTGTCTAGTCTCTGCAAGACAATCTACAAAATAACATTAAAAATTGCTACTTACTGAAGTTTAGCATTTCATTCTGGCCTTTCTTGATTATTGACTTTGAATAACTTAATGCAGAACGTGAAAGAATCAAAATTAAAAACAAAGTAGAAAACAAGACTTTTGAGAAATGTATTTAGTGTTAATTAATTTTAATACTTTCCTTTCTTTGAGGTGAAGTTTTGCTCTTGTAGCCCAGGCTGGAGTATAATGGCGTGATCTCAGTTCAGTGCAACCTTCACCTCCCAGGTTCAGGCAATTCTCCTGCCTCAGCCTTTCAAGTAGCTGGAATTACAGGTGCCCACCACAACACCTGGTTACTTTTGTATTTTTTTTAGTAAGTACAGTGCTTCATGATGTTGTCCAGGCTGGTCTTGAACTCTTGACCTCATGTGATCCCCTGCCTCAGCTTCCCAAAGTTCTGGGATTACACACATGAGCCACTGTGACCAGCCTAATTTTAATAATATTTTACATGGAAAAGTTATATTCAGTGTAAAAGATGCCATATATTTTCTTTTTTTGTAGATAATTAACTAAATTTCTCACAAGTAAAAAATTGCAAATCTAAATAGAAATAATCTCAGATCTGTATCATTCTATAAATCTTGTTACCCAACCCATTCTCTATGTCATAAGTTAGCCTGTAAATAATTAGGCTATTTCTTGTAAAATCTGTTAATGATTCCTCTCTTTATCAAGATGTGGATTGGTTCTTTTAATTAAAATATTTATAAAAATATGAGATACCAGTTAAGAAAGATAGAACTCACAATATAAGCAAATATGGCTTGATAAGTATTTTATATAAGCATTTATGCATAACTTTATGCTTTCTATTAGACTAGAAATAGCTCTACTTTGAACTTTTAATGCATATGTAAAGACACACACACCCACACACACACACACACACACACACACACCTAAAAGTGACACTTAAAAACTTATGACCTGGCATTCTTTGCTAGTGCTTGTAGAATTGCCCCACATGTGAGATAAATAATGATATAAAGGCTGGTCTCTGTAGATTGAGGCTCAAGTGCCCATTTGGTACAACCAATATGTCTCTTGATGTAGTCAAGATTTTCAGTTTATATATTCAAATAACTGAAATATATCAGTTATTGCAGTTTCCAAAGTTAGAAAGCTAAATCTCATTTCTCAAAATTCCTCAAAATATTCTCATGCCATTCTCTTCAGAAGATGACTTTGAGGGATATAACAGTGTCCTAAAAGATTGACCAAAATTAAACTGATTATCACTTTTAATTATAGCTACTATTATGTCTTCATATGACTCTAATTTGGGGTAGGAGTGTGCACTCACAATGAGGAGCTAGGATGTTTGCAGAATGGAATTCTCCAGCTCCACTTTTGCTCATTCTGGCATTCTTCAGAACTATGAATTTAATAATTTATTGATTACTTTTGTATGTGTACATCTCAACTCATATTCTTCTGTAGAGAATCTTTGTATTTTTATTTTTTATTGTCCAGAATTTTCTTGTTTGAAATATGGAAATATTCTACCTAAAATACCTTGGATTTCTTCTTCAGTTATTTTATTATTATAACCATTATATAAGTCCTGACATAACATAAAATGGTAAAAGATTCTGAGCATTAACATTGCTTAATTGTGAACATGTTAAATATTCTGTCTCTGCAAAGTGTTCTATGAAGGTGTTCTGAAAAATTTTCTTTGCAGTGTCAGTGAGATGGTTTTACTGAAATCCTTTGATTTAGATAGGAAAAATATGCCTTCTGGAATTTATGATTTAATATTTACATTTAAACATTTCTTTGCACACATTAAAAGACTTGCATGGTTGCTTTAAAAGACTTGCATGGTTATTGAATTTGAGTAGGTAATTTTGATTCTTAGGATAGTTCTTATGAAAATTACTTTGAAATTTTTAAATGTTTAAACTAAAAGAATGTTCACTATGCTGTTGATTCAAAGAGTGAGGAACGATAGACAATTAGAATGTACAACATTAGTAACAAAGAGATAGTTCTTAAATATACATTAACAAAATACTAGAGAATCATTAAATGCTAAATATTTGGAAAATATTTTCTCTATAAGTAACCTACTTTTTAGACTATTTTATTAATATAAAATATACATGCACAGAAATGATAGAAAGTCTATGAAATACATGTTTTTAGATGGCTATGCCAGATTACAGATGGCCCCAAACCCTTTGATCTTTCTCCCACTGATCTCAATTAGATGATTACATATCTGTTTTCAATTCCAGAGTTTAAGATACTGGCAGCTTTTTTCATTTCTTTTTTTGGAAAGCTTGCCTTAAGGGACGTCACCAGTCACCTGCTATGTATGTAGCCCAGCCTACCCTGATCACCCTGTTATGAGTAAGCTCAAATAGCCACGGGGATACACTACATGAAGAGATACACAGACACACTGACACGCGCGTGCGCGCACACACACACACACACACACACAGAGCAAGTGTGAGAGCCGGAAGATGATCAATTAGCCCTCAATACTTCCAGACATCCCAATTGAAACAAGACATGTGAGTTAAGTAGGCTTTAGGTGATTCCAGACCTAACTACCATATAACTGCAGTGCATAAAGGACTCCAAGATGGAATCAGCCTGCTAAGCCTGGTAAACCACGGAAGTATGAGACATAATGATAAAGTACTGTTTCTAATATCTAAGTTTGGGTGTGTCTTTTTATGCAATGATAAATAAATGTATGAATTTTACCTTTTAAAAATCAGTTCTTCCTAAATTCTAACAAATAAAGTATTTGTTTTTTTTTTTTTTTTTTTTTTTTTTTTTTCACCATCACAAAGCACAATTTACTCCAAGTGTGCACGTTTGGTTCAACATTCCAAAATTCATCAGTGTTGTCCAACATTTAACAAACTAAAAAGGAAAGGAACATGATTACACCGCTTACGGAAGAAAAGCACTGGTGACATCCAATACCCATTCATGAATAAAACGCTCAGATTGCTTACACAATGCCTCTTCCAGGATTTCTTAATATGAGCAAACAACTGTTCTGATCAACGCAATGTAACGTGCGACCCTTAGCCGGCTCAGGTCGTGGGGCAGGGCCGCCTTTGCGTTTTTCCTTTGGATCTGCCCCTCTTCTGGGTTCCTTCTCTAGAGCCAAGGGAAGGCCTGGGTCCTCTCCCTTTGGCTCCTCTTGCCGCATCAGAAACCTCACAGTCCTTCCGTTTCCAGAGAAGCTTCAGAGAGTGCTTGTTTGAGTTTGCCGGACCCAGCAGGGCACCAGTATGTGGGGGTGAGCGCGGTGAGTCCAGTTTCCCCCGCTGTGACTGCTCTTCCCGCTCCTGCAGGAAAAGGCAATGCCCCTTTTGTCTTGTCCACGTGGGACTCCAAAGGGTCCAGAAAGGTGGTAAATCCTCTCGGAATGGGCAAGGGAGGAGACAGAATATGGAAATGGGGCGGCAGAGGGGTGGAGTGCCACGGAATTTCCTGACTGAAGGCTGTTATGAAGTAGGCCTCTGGGAGCGCGGCCCTCCAGTCTCTGGGGAGGGTAACATCCGACCAGTATCTGGTGAGGTCCAGTCTTGCCCCTGACTGCATTGTAGGCCAAAAGCAGAAGGAGGCCGGCACTGTGGCCTGGCATCACTGACCAAGAGGTCTGCACATTCCCCCGGGTGGAAGCTCCTGGACTGCAGGTGTGAAGGAAACGCGGTCACCATTGCAGTAAGAAAAGCGACTAGGAAAAATGGCACCTTCTTCTCCAAACTTTTGTTGTTGTTGTTGTTGTTGTTTTATCTTATTTATTTATTTATTTATTTTTATTGCATTTTAGGTTTTGGGGTACACGTGACGAATGTGCAAGATTGTTGCATAGGTACCCACGTGGCAGTGTGATTTGCTGCCTTCCTCCCCGTCGTCTATATCTGGCATTGAGACACTCTCACTCTGTCGCCCAGGCTGGAGTGCAGTGGCACGATCTGGGCTCACTGCGACTTCTGCCTCCTGGGTTCAAGTACTTCTCCTGCCTCAGCCTCCCGAGTAGCTAAGTTTATTTTGGATGTGGGGAGAAAGAGAGGAGAGAAGAGAGAGAAAGAAAGAGATCGAGAAAGAGATTGAGAGAGAGTGATTTTAACATCTTCAAGCAAAAAGAGACTCTGCCTGTTGGCGGTCTTCTGCGAGGTGAACCTGAAAATCCATCCAGACACTTTCAGCGAAAACCTTCTTTACCTGTTTGTCCCTCTTAGGTTGAAATGCACACTCCATAACCCTACTGAACAGGAAAATTACAGAAAGCAAATGTAAGACATTTCAGCATTGTAAAAGGTAAAGTAAAACTGCACTTCAAGAAGCATCAGAAGACCGACGAGGCAGAGAGGTGCAAGCTGAGTCTGAGCGGGCCGCCCCAGTCTTCCAGGGTTTCACACTCGGCCTCGTGAAGGCACGGCTTGGCCTTCATGAAATAAATATGAGAAATAAAGGGAAATATGGTGTGCTCATATTTTCGAACAGCCAAGTGCCCTGAGACACAGCCTTTACGACGATACCTGCTAAAATTGGAAAGTGTGATGAACTGTTACTGAAATGGAGTCAGGTAGACTAAGAGACAGCGGCAGTGAACGGCGCCCTTTGGGAGGAAGACATCGAGGTGCCGAGGCCCAGGGCTCACGAGGAAAGAGCCCAGTCCAGTCCCCTCGGCCTGGGACAGGGCGGGCACGGGTGATCCTACGGCTCCTGGGAGGATGCAAAGAGCCAAGAACCCTGACTGCCGGCGCCGGGGGAAAAGTCCCCGACATGTGGTCCTCATCCCTGGACGCCCGGGGCTCTGGTGCTCCAAACCCACCGGCTGCTGCAGCTTCTGGGAGCGGAGAGTGTCCGCTGGGATGATTCTGCAACCGGGTGCTCAGTTCTGGAACTGGAAACCCCACATCCTCCCGGGTTTAGACCCCAAATGTATTTATTAACAGTAAACATATTATTTAAAACATCTCCTTAGTTAGTAGAGAAGTTGATAGTTACAATATAATGTTGCCTCACATTGGTTTTTAATTTTAACTGTGTCAGGCTTAATTTATGTCAGTTTTATGTATTGAAAACTGGACTCATTATAGACAGAATTCAGAGTTGACATGATATTTCCTCCAGGGCACAAGCTACTCTAAAGGACTAGATAAGGTTAGTTGACATACCTTTGATTTTTTGAAAAAATTCATATATTATTTTACTGTTTACTATTAATGAATACATGAGAGATACTGACTTAAAAGCCAGGAAAATAAATCTTTATTAAAACAACTAATTGTGTTCCAGATAATTTTCTAAGCACATTAAACGTATTCAATTACTATGGACATCTGTTAACTTATGTACTATTACTTCATTAGTTTTACAAATAATAAAATAGGCCTCAGAGTAATAAAGTAACTTGAAAAAGATCACACAGCTCATAGATAGTGATTTCAACACATATGAGGAGGTGGTTAGCCTAACTTTGAATGCTGCTTTAATCTCTATGTTTTACTCATCTCTAACTGGGGAAAGTGACAATAATCTACCTCACAGGACTGATGTGAGGTTTGAGGTATGAGAGCTCTGTAGAAATCTACATTAAAGTAACAGTTTTCATTTGTGTATTCTTTCAGGAAGGATTAAATTAGTTAGAATTTCTTAAGTAATTGCAAGATAATAGGAAAAAACATATTAAACTAGTTACAGTGATAACTGAGTCCTAAATCAACAGTTTCTAGCCTTAGAAAAGTCATTTCCCTTTTTATTATTTCTTCACTTATAAACAAGACACAACACCTACCTTCCCTACTTCATAGGTTGACAATACAGAATATGTAATGTATATACGTACATGTACACACACACCACATAATGTATATTACCTACAATTAAATAGTATATAATAGAGCAAATAATGAGAATATGAATATTCAAATATAAATGTTTATGATAAATACATAACATAGTATTTTAAATATAACTTATCTTGAGATGTGTCTGTTCATATCCCTTGTCCATTTTTTGATAGAATTGGGTTTGTTTTGTTTTGTTTTTCTCTTTGTTCTTGTTGTTTGTTTGCTTATTGATTTAAATTCCTTACAGATTCTGGGTCTCAGACCTTTATCAGATGCATAATTTGTGAGTATCTTCTCTCATTGTGTGGATTATCTGTTTACTTGTTGACAGGTGTCTTTTGCTGTGCAGAAGTTCATTAATTAGGTACTACTTACTTGTTAATTTTTTTAATTTCAATTGCTTTGAGGGAATTTGCCAAGAGTTCTTTGCCAAGGACAATGTCAGAAAGAGTATTTCCCAGATTTTCTTCTAAGATTTTTATAGTTAGAGATCTTTAATCCATCTTGAGTTAATTACCACACATGGTAAAATGTGAGTATCCAGTTTCTTTCTTCTCCCTATGGCTAGCCAGTTATTTCGGCATCATTTATTAAACAGAGAGTCTTTTCTCCATTGGTTGGATCAGGTGGTTGTAGGTGTGTGGCTTTATTTCTGGGTACTCTATTTGGTCCCTTTGGTCTACATGTTTGTTTTTGTGTCACCACCATGCTGTTTGGGTCACTTCGGCCTTGTAGTATATGTTCAAGTGGGGCAGTATGATGCCTCCAGCTTTGCTCTTCTAGCTTAGGATTCTTTGGGCCATTCTGGCTCTTTTCTGCTTCCATATGAGTTTTAGAATATTTTTTGTAATTAGGTGAGAAATTATGTTGGTAGGTTAATAAGAAATAACATTGAATCTGAAGATTGTATTGTAGTTCTCCTTCAAGAGCTCTTTCACCTCCTTGGTTAGCCACATTCTTGGGTATTTCATTTTATTTGTGACTGCGGTATATGTGACTGCTGTATTTTTTATTTGACTCTCAGCTTGCATGTTATTGATGTACAGAAATGTTACTAATTTCTATGCATTGATTTTGTATCTTGAAATATTATTAAAATCATTTGATATTTCAAGGAACCTTTTGGCAGAGTCTTTAGAATTTTGTAGATATAGAATCATATCACAGCGAAGAGAGATAGTTTGACTTGTGTTCTTCTTGTTTGGATGACTTTTATTTATTTATCTTGCCCAACTGCTCTGGCCAGGACATTCAGTACTATGCTGAATAGGAATGGTGAGAGTGGACACTCTTGCATTGCTTCAGGCCTCAAGGGAAATGGCTCATTGTTTGCCTGTTCAGTATGATGCTGCCTGGGGGTTTGTCATAGGTGGCTCTTACTGTTTTGAGGTATGGCCGTTTGATACCATGTCTGTTAAGGATTTTATCAGTAAGTAATGTTGGATTTTATCTAAAGTTTTTCTGTGTGTATTGAGACTGTTATATGGTTTTGCCTTTAATTCTGTTTATGTGGCGAATGACATTTGTTGATTTGCATATGATAAGCCAGCCTTACATTCCGGGAATAAAGCCCACATGATCATGACAAATTAGCATTTTAACATGTTACTGGCTTTAGTTTGCTCATATTTCCTTGAGAGTTTTTGCCTCTATGTTTTTTAGGGATATTGACCTGAAGATTTACTATTTTGTTTTATCTCTACCAGATTTTGGTATCAGGTAGATGCTGGCTTCTTAGAATGAGTTAGAGAGGAATCCCTCTTTCTCATTTTTTTGGAATAGTTTCCATATGATTAATATCAGTTTTTCCTTGAACATCTGGTAGAATCCAGCTGTGAATCCATCTAGTCCAGGACTTTTTTAGTTGGCAGTTTTTCTATTACTGATTCAATTTTAAAATTTGTCACTTTCTTTTTCAAGTTTTCACTTTCTTCCTGATTCAATATTGGGATGTTGTATGTTTCCAGAAATTTATCTATTTTCTCTAAATTTTTTAAAAATTTGTCTGCATAGAGGTGTTCATAATAGTTCCTAAGGATCTTTTTTTATTTCTATGAGATTGGTGGCATTTTCATCATTGTCATTTCTTATTGTACCTATTGGTTCTTCTCTCATTCTTTTTTGTTAAACTAATCTAGTTAAAGCTACCTATTCCCGATGTGTTGTTATAGTTGCAAAAAGAAAGGAAATACTGCATATTAACTTCTAAGTTGATTAGCTGATTGGAGAATGTAAGGATTTATAACTTTATATTATTATTATTATTGTATCTAATTATGTTCCATCCTGAGAGTTGTGGTGAGAAACCTTTAGAGTAATAATATTTTGGCTTTTTCTAGTGTTCTGCTTTGGCTTCTTATATCTTACATTGCTTTGTGCAGTCAGACAGAGAGTGCCAATGAACTAACTATGGGAGTTGATGCCATTTGATAACTACAAGGCATGGTTCATAACAGATAGGTTATTATAAAAGCAGAAAACAAATGCCTTCTAAGAAGCTAAGTATAGTTAATTAAATTTTAAAACTGCTTACAGTATGTCATTGCAATGGAACTGAGAAGCCAAATGGTATTTAGAAATCGTTGCTTGGGCCCCAGGCACAGAACATTTTTAAAATTCCATAATATAAGAAGTATTCTTATTCAAAGTATGATAAATATATCTTTGTTCACTTGTAAACTGAGTGGTTGGTGTGAAATCTTTGTTCAAACATTTAGACTGTTCTGTGGACTAAAGGGGAAAAGGTTATGGGCATAGATCAAATTAGTGAAGATGTCAATTTGTGAAGCTGAGAGCTAGTAATAGAAGACTGCTGATTCTGGACACATCACCAACTGTCAGCATTTGTTCTAAAATTTTTGTATATAAATAGCAGTCTAAACTCAACATTACTTATAAGGGAGTCATCCATAAGAACTCTGTAGTTCAGATCTATTATCAGCTATTAGTTAGAAAACAGAGGTTTCTGCCTGAACAACTTAATATAAGAAAATAATTCATTATTATTTTCTCATATCTCTTATAACTCCTGCTTCATATTGGTTACTTAATAAATAATGATAATAATAAAGATAATGATTAATGATAAAATTGATAGCAATAGCTACTTTTTATTGGTCACATATCGAGTGCCAGGAACTCCAAAAACATTACCTTATTTAATTCTGAAGCACACTCTACAAAGGTATTATTTATCATTTTCTTATTGTGAGAATAGTAAAATATAAAGAAGTTGAGTAGCATACCAAAAGTCAAATAATTATCATGTTAAAATCGCCAGATTTAAAAAGAAACATGCCTCCAAACCCAAGTTTCTTCTTCTCCCCAAAAATGTAAACTGATTCTTTTGGGTGACAGAGTCGATGGAGGGACGGATATATAACTTCTCAATTTTTATCTAGACTAACCCATGAGTTCTAATGTTTACAGATACACAACACACACACACGCACACAGTGTTACTACATAATACTGAAGAAGTGTTCAGGGTGGGCGTGATGGCTCATGCCTGTAATTCCAGCACACTGGGAGGCCGAGGCGGGTGGATTATTTCAGATCAGGAATTCAGGACCAACCTGACCAACATGGTGAAACCCAGTCTCTACTAAAAATACAAAAAAATTAGCTGAATGTGGTGGTGCATGACTGCAGCCCCAGCTACTTGGGAAGCAGTGGCAGGAGAACTGCTTGAACGTGAAAGGCAGAGGCAGTGAGCCGAGATCCTGCCACTGCACTCCAGCCTGGGTGACAGAGCGAGACTCCATCTCAAAAAAAAAAAAAAAAAAAAAAAAAAAGTGTCTATAAGAAGTACAGCAATCTAAGAAATCTAAGAGAGAAGTAATATTCATTGTCATTTTCCAGATATTTTCACACTGTAATAATTTTATGTGTTATTTGTGACTTCTCTGCTCAACCTCTACCCACATAATAGTCCACTCCTCACAAGCTCTTTTCCTCTGAGTAGCAGTGCCCTCCAGGTGGCTTTCAGGGAAATGTTTCTTTTAAGAAGTCACTACTCAAACACTTGTCCATGTTGCCTCTTGTGGTCTGTGCCTGGTCAATTAGAAATAGGCATGTACTTCTTGTTGCCTCCTCTTAACAATATAGTAACTCGTACTTCTGTTTGCCTATCATTTATTGCAAAAATTTGAAAACACTGCTTGTTTTAGTTTCAATAAAATTTTCTTTAAATTTCATTTGACCTAAAAAAGAATATCACAGTGAAATGTTTGTCAGCCCCAACTATTCCACACATTTATCACTGTCAGCAACAGTGATAAATGGACATCAGGTGGGGACAGTAAGAGCAACAACTACTGGATCTATTTTGTGTATTTTTAGGTGTTGTGGGTGATGTTTATAAATTAAAAAACTCTCTAATTGCCTTTAAAATAATGAATGCTTAAATCAAATTAATTTTTTCAGAAAAATAAAAACTCTAATACCTTTTACTTCACATGACTTTAGTAATATTTGAGAAATAAAGACAGTTTTAAAGTTTATTGGTAAAATAAAGACATTAGCTCTAAATTAGGCAGGTCAGATATTAGGTTTGTAAAATGATTTAAAGTAATAAACTGCTTTTTTTGACTTTTAAAATTCGTTCAACTTACCTGCTTTGGAGTCACTAGATTCTAGGTAAGGTCTGAGAACATGTGGAGTTAGCCGTGCTCCCTGGCTATGCTTGAAAAAGTCAGACTTTATATGCACTTGTGTCTGGTGTCCTAGGCTCCATACCTAGTACAAAATTAAAATAACTTACCTGACAGGTGTTTCACCAAAAAAAAAAAAAATTGCTAAGAGCTAACATTGTAACATATAATTGAGACTACTGAAAAAAGTTTTACATGGAAGCTTTGTGGAAAAAGTGAAATGTGCTTTCAGTAAAACATTATAAGGCATTAGAATGCAAATTTTTGCTTCATTCAGAAGGTTAAAAATTGTTTTGACTTAAATAGAATGAAGCTAAAGTTTTGAGCATGTTGTGGAAGGTTTGTGAACTAGTCATCTTGTAAAAGAAACACCGTGTGAACACACTGGCTAAATTTAAAGGAGTATTGTTCAGTTTTTCCATAAATTGAACATTGGAATAAAAACACAACAGGGTTTTCTTAGAGTACTAATTTTGCTTTAATACAAATTTGTAAAATGTTATCAAAAGCTTATAAGAATTTCAACTTATAGTCAAACTGATGAAGACTGGATGAATTCATCTTTAAGGTTTTATTAAAAATTTGAGTTGACATTAACAGTACACTAATGGAGGAGTGAAATTTGGCTTTCTTTCTTGAATATGATTTTAACATAATATTAAAGAATAAAAAAGATTTCTGTCTCTCCTCAAATTACAGGAAAAAGAAGGGAAAGACACACATTGCTTGAAAAGCTGAGTCTTCTATCAATGAGTAAAGGCTTTTGCCTTTAAACATTTTTTGAGTTACCATTTTGGCTAAATGAATGACTTACTGTGACCTGGCATTTCATTTTATATCAAATGTTTTAGGCCTTTAGTATATTTATATGAATATTAATATATTTGATACACTTCCCCAAATCCAATTTTATCTTCAAAATTAAGTCTTTTTGACTTCTTAATTTGGAATGCAAAAGAGGGCACTGAAAAATCCAAAAGAGAAGTATATGGAATTATTTGACATGTTGTTACATGAGGAGCACTGTCAAAATAAGAAATATTTGACTTTCTTCAGATTGTATTCTAGGCAATGTTAATATATGTTTGAAAATTGTATGAAATTCCTAAAATTCTAATATGCCAAAATATGTGCTATCAATTATATTGTTTCCATGATAAATTGTAGACCACAGAAATGAACAAACTTTCTTGTCAATCATGTAACTATAACTATTTAACATCATTTCCACACTTAACTGCTTAATACTGATGCAGTTTCTGAAAACTTCACAAGCACAAAATGTCCTAGAATATGGTGTCTTTTAGGAGGTTCCTGAAATAATGAAAAGACCACGAAAAAGAGCTCTTGAATACAGATTTCTGGAAACTTTAGAATCACATCCTTTGTCAAATTATCCCAAATACTTTAAGGACTGTGTAAGATTTCCTGGAATTTTAATGAAAAGTCTTACTTGTTTTTTAAACTCCTACCCAAGTAGAAGAAAACTTAATTGAATACCAAGAAAACATTTTGTCAGACTGTCATTCTAAATCAGCCAATACTGAAACTGTTTATATATGCAATTTGAATGAACTCCATGGTATAAGTCAAGTTACCTATGACAACCCATCAGTTACAACTACTATGAACTTAAATTGGAGAAACAACTGATATTTAAAGGAATATAAGTTCAATGTTAAGCATGGACTCACGGAGAACCAAGACAGCTGCCTTGTCCTTCCTGGGTCCGTACTCAAAGTTCTTCTTAAAGGAGAACTACAAACCATTGCTCAAAGAAATAAGAGAGGTCACAAACACATTTTAAAAATCCATGCTCATGGATACAAAAAATCAATATTATAAAAATGGCCCCATGGTTCAAACTAATTTATAGATTCAATGCTATTCCTATCAAGCTACCATTTACAATTTCTTCACAGAATTTCCAAAAACTACCTTTAATTTCATCTGGGATGAAAAAAGAACCCGCATAGCAAATCAAAAAGAACAACACTGGAGACATCATGCTACCTGACTTCAAACTATACTACCAGCCTAAAGTAACCAAAACAGCATGGTACTGGAACCAACACAGATATATAGAGCAATGGAATGGGACAGAGCCCTCAAAAATAATGCCACACATCTACAACCATCTGAACTTTGACAAACTAGACCAAAAATACCATCGGGAATGGATTACCTATTTAATAAAAGGTGTTGGGAAACCTGGGTAACCATATACAGAAAACTGAAACTGGACCCCTTACTTACACCTTATACAAAAATTAACACAAGATGGGTAAAAGACTAAAAGTGAAGACCTAAAATTATAAAAACCCTAGAAAAAAACCTAGGCAATACCATTCAGAACATAGGCATAGGCAAAGACTTTATGACTAAAACACCAAAAGCAATGGCAACAAATGTCAAAATTGACAAATGCTTCTGCACAGAATTAAACTAAACTAAAAAGCTTCTGCACAGAAAACTAAAATGAAACAAAACACAACTATCATCGGAGTGAATGGGCAACCCACAGAATGGGAGAACATTTTTGCAATCTATCCATCTGACAAAGGACTAATATACAGAATCTACAAAGAACTTAAATTTACAAGAAAAAACCAACTCCATCAAAAAGTAGGCAAAGAATATAAACAGACACTCCTGGAAAGAAGACATTTATGAAGCTAACAAACATATGATGAAAAGCTCATCATCACTTGTCATTTCAGAAAAACAATAATTAAAAAAGTCAGAAAACAACAGATGCTGGAGAGGATGTAGAGATATAGGAAATATTTTACACTGTTGGTAGGAGTGTAAATTAGTTCAACCATTGTGGAAGACAGTGTGGTGATTCCTCAACGATCTAGAAATAGAAATGCCATTGGACCCAGCAATCCCACTACTGGGTATATACCCACAGGATTATAAATCATTCTACCACAAAGACATATGCACACATATGTTTACTGCAGCACTGTTCACAACAGCAAAAACTTGGAACCAACCCAGATGCCCATCAATAATAAACTGGATAAGGAAAATGTCACACATATACACCCACAGCCATGAAAAAGAATGAGTTCATGTCCTTCTCAGGGACATGGATGAAACTAGAAACCATCATTCTCAGCAAACTGACACAAGAATGGAAAACCAAATGCCACGTGTTCTTACTCAGAAGTGGGAGTTGAACAATGAGAGTACATGGACACAGGGAGGAAAATATCACACACCTGGGCCTGTTGCGGATGGGCCTAGGGGAGGGATAGCATTAGGAGAAATACCTAAGGTAGATCATGGGTTGATGATAATAATAATAAAAGAAATATGCTTTTAATTATAAAGCTCTTAAAGAAAATCCTTTTGAATCTCTTACTACCACATCATAGCTGGGAAAAACTGCTGATATTTTAAAAGTAACAAATATCAAACCAGAAAGAATTAGATTTAGGAACCAAACTCAGGTTGCTGTAGGGAACAGGGCAGAATCTTAGGATTGGAAGGTCACCACTGCTCCTTCAGTTTGGCCTTGGCTGATAAAAGATGGCCTAATGTGGACAGAAACTCTTAGGTTAAAAAAAAAAAAAAAAGAAGAAGAAGAAATTTCTACAAACTAGAAAATACATACTTGGCAGCTACAAGAGTTTTAGCCAATTCAGATGACTTGCTTCCCAAAATTTGGAACATTCCCTTGGATTTGACCAAGTCAGAAAGATATGGTCATACTTGATGAAAGAAAAGTGAAATAAAATCTCAAACATAAATAAATAAAAAAAGTTAAGCAAAATTAAAAAATGCACAATAAATATGATTACTGAGTGTCTTAATGTTAAGGAGAAATTAAAACTAAGTGGTTGGTAATCTTAACTTTTGGTCATTAAGGAAAAATTTTAAGACAAATCTCTAATTTAGCCACTTACCTGGAAATAAGGCTCAGGCTGATGACTGTTCTCTACCATCTTAGAAACAGGAAAAAATTCACACTCACCTTTCCTGTCAGAAGCAAGCTGAGACTCAAGAAAGGAAGTGCCTGCTCTCCACCATCATGGAAGCAGAACAACTTGTCTTCCTTACCGGAAATGAGAAAAACTTCACAAAAGGAGCTGTAAAGCAAAATCAACCTTACCTCTGAACCAAATTTTGGGAGATCCGGGACTCTCCAGGGGGCAGAAGCTCCCAAACTTCAGCAAATCATCTATCCCATTGGTTTGAACAATAAGGATAGCCCAGGTTGGTATCAAGCAATAATAACATTTATCAAAGGTCAGGGCCACATTGGTAATGTCCTTCTCTCTCTCTTTTTTTTTTTTCTTCTGAGGTAGAGTCTCGCTCTGTTGCCAGGCACCAGACTGGAGTGCAGTGGTGCAATCTGAACTCACTGCAACCTCTGTGTCCTGGGTTCAAGCAATTCTCCTGCCTCATCCTCCCAGGTAGCTGGGACTACAGGACCATGCCACCACGCTCAGTTAATTTTTTTTTTTTTTTTTTTTTTTTTTTTGTATTTTTAGTAGAGATGGGGTTTCACCATGTTGGCCAGGATTGGCTTGTACTCTTGACATCATGATCCGCCCGCCTTGGCCTCCCGAAGTGCTGGAATTACAGGCTTGAGCCACCGTGCCGGGCCCATGCCCTTCTCTTTTTATCTTTATTCGTATAGCCTGTTTTGTCAGAAACCAGGATTGCAACACCTGTTTTTTTCTGTTTCCCATTTACTTGAAGGATTTTTCTCCATTCATTTTGAGCCTATGTATGGGAGTTCATTTGAGATGGGTCTCTTAAAGACAGCATAATCAAATGAGTCTTGGCTCTTTATCTATCTTGTCGCCCTATGTCTTTCAATTGGAGCATTTAGCCCATTTACATTTAAAGTTAGCAATGATATGTAAGTATTTGATCCTGTCATCCCGCTCCTAATTGATAACTTCACAGACTTGTGTACATGGTTGTTTTTTTTTAGCATCACTGGTCTGTGTAATTCAGTGCATTTTTGTAGTGGCTGGTGATGATCTTTTCTTTCCATATTAAATTCTACTTTCAGGAGCTCTTGTAAGATAGATCTGCTGGTAATGAATTCCCTCAGCATTTGCTTGCCTGAAAATGTTCTTATTTCTCCTTCACTTATGACACTTAGTTTTGCTGGACTTGAAATTCCAGGTTGAAATTTTTTTCTTTAAGTAGTTGAATATCTCTTCTGGCTTGTGGGGTTTCAGCTGAGCAGTTCACTGTTAGTCTGATGGGATTCCTTTTGTAGGTGACCTTGTCTTTCTCGCTAGCTGCCTTTGACAAGTTTTATTTCATTTTGATCTTGGAGAACCTGATGATTATGTGTCTTAGAGATGTTCTTCTTGTGGCATATCTGAGCTTCTCTAGATTTCCTGAATTCAATGTTGTTCTGTCTGGCTAGGTTGGGGAAATTCTGATGAATGATATTCTGAAATATGTTTTCCAATTTGGTTACATTTTTGTCATCTCTTTCAGGTACATTAATATGGCATATATTTCACCTTTTTACATAATACTTTATTTCTCAAAGGTTTTGTTCATTCCTTTTTATTCTTTTCCCCCATTCTTGCCTCTTTTCTTTCAGAAAGCCAGTTTTCAAGCTCTGAGACTCTTACCTTTGCTTGATCTATTCTACTAGGTGGTCTTGCACATGAGATGGTGCCGGTCTGACCTCAGCACTCCTTAGTCTGCTTGCCTCTCCCAGGACCCCAGCCTGGCAACACCTGCTTACAGGGCACCCTTGGGTGCCCACACACATTACAAAAATTTTTATAAGGCAATCACACACAATTACATGTGGCTGCATTATAAAAATTCATGTAGTGTGCTTTTCAGCTCTATCACATCAGTTTATTCTTTTTTTAAAAGCTGTACTTCAGGTTATAGGGTACACATGCAGATCATGCAGAATTGTTGCATAGGTACGCATATGGCAATGTGGTTTCCTGCCTCCATCCCGTCACATACATCTGGCATTTCTCTTCAGGTAATCCCTCCCTGACTTCCCCAACCCCTGGTGTCCCCCTGTTGGCCACCCCCAAAAACACCCCAGTGTGTGATGCACCCCTCCCTGTGTCCATGTGTTATCATTATTCATCACCTGCCTATGAGTGAGAACATGCAGTGTTGGATTTTCTTTCTTCTGTCAGTTTGCTGAGAATGATGGTTTCCAGATTGATTCATGTCCCTACAAAGGACACAAACTCATCGTTTTTTGTGGCTGCATAATATTCCATGGTGTATGTGTGTCATATTTTCCTTGTCCAGTCTATCGTCTCTGGACATTTGGGTTGTTTTCAGGTCTTTGCCATTGTAAACAGTGCCACTGTGAACATACGTGTGCATGTGTCTTTATAATAGAATGATTTATAATCCTTTGGGTATATACCCAGTAATGGGATTGCTGGGTCAAATAGAATTACTATTTCCAGGCCCTTGAGCAAGTGCCACACTGCCTTCCACAAATGGTTCAACTAGTTTGTACTCCTAGAAACAGTGTAAAAGTGTTCCTATTTCTCCACATGCTCTCTGGTATCTGTTGTCTCCAGATTTTTTAATGGTCACCATTCTAACTGGCATGAGGTGATATATATCTTCTTTTCAAAAGTGTCTGTTCATATCCTTTGTCCACTTTTGTTTTTTTCCTTGTAAATCTGTTTTATTTCTTTGTAGATTATGGATATCAGCCATTTGTCAGATGGGTAGATTGCAAAAATTGTTTCTCATTCTGCTGGTTGCTGGTTCACTCTAATGATGGTTTTTTTTGCTGTACATAAGCTCTGGAGTTTAATAAGGTCCCATTTGTCTATTTTCCTTTTTGTTGCCAATGCTTTTGGTGTTTTAGTCATGAAGTACTTGCCTACACCTATGTCCTGAATGGCTTTGCCTATTTTTTGTCTAGATTTTTTTATGGCATTAGGTCTTATGTCTAGATCTTTAATCCATCTGGAGGTAATTCTACTGTAAGGTGAAAGGAAGAGGTCCAGTTTCTGCTTTCTGGACACTGGTAGCCTGTTTTCCCAACAACAATTATTAAACAAGAAATCCTTTTCCCATTGCTTGTCTTTGTCAGGTTTGTCAAAGATGAGATGGTTGTGGATGTGTGCCATTGCCACCAGGACCTCTGTTCTGTTCCACTGGTCTATTTCTCTGTTTTAGTACCAGTACCATGCTGTTTTGATTACTGTAGCTTTGTATTATAGTTTGAAATCGGGTAGCATGATGCCTCTGGCTTTGTTCTTTTTGCTTAGCATTGTCTTGGCTATGCACACTCTCTTTTGATTCCATATGAAGTTTAAGGTGGGTTTTTCCAGTTCTGTGAATAAGATCATTGGTAGCTTGAGGGGGACAGCATTGAATCTATAAATTACTTTGGGTAGTATGGATATTTTCAAGATATTGATTCTTTCTACAAATATGGAATGCTTCATGAATTTTTAGGTCCTCCTTGAGCAGTGGCCATGCTAATCTTCTCTGAATCATTCCAATTTTAATATATGTGCTGCCAAAGTGAGCACCAGTAATGTTGTTTATACTGGATATATTGCCTGTTAGCTCCTGCGATGTTTTACAATGATTTTTGGCCTCCTTGCATTGGATGATGACATACTTCTTTCACTCAGTGAACTTTGTTTCTACCCACATTCTGAATTCTACTTGTATCATTGCAGACATGTCAGCCTCTGGCCAGTTCTGAAAACTTGAACAGGCTGAACAGTTGATGTAATCATCTGGAGGAAAGAAGGCATGCTGACTTCTTGAGTTTCAGTGTTCTTGCACAGATTCTTCCTCATCTTTATGAGCTTATTGACCTTCAACCTTTGAGGTTGCTGACCTTTGCACAGGATATTTTTCTTTTATCATATTTGATGACCTTGAGGGTTTGATTGTGGTTTAAGGTAGAATCAGGCAGCTGCCTTTGGTTTTGGAGGATTTTGGGGGGCAAAATTCATCTCTCAATTCCTGGGTTGTGTGCTTTAACTCTGGGAAACTTATATTGGGTCTCAACTTTGTTCTCTGGCTCCTCAAAGTTTGGAGTCTACTGTACTGAAGGCAGCAAAGTGTGGCAGCTGTGGCAGAGTGTTAGCAGATGCAAAACTGCCTGCTTCCCTGTTGGCATTTGCCCAGTGGTGGAAGTGGTGGAGGCAAGACAGCTTGGTGGCGGCCAGAAGACCCCTGCTGTGTGTGCTGTTGCACTGGTGGTAGTGTTGGTTCAGGTTAGGGTGCTGGCCTGTGCATGTCTGGGTGCCATCTCTGTGACCCCCTAAGCAGCAACGACCACTCAACGTATATTACCATTCCCTTTTTGTGCACAGAATTAGCACAAGGAGAAGGTGTTGGCAGAGGTTGTGATTATGTTCTTCTGCCTGCCATGGCTCTTTCTTCAATGGGAGTTGGTGTGGGTTGAAGTGTGTGCTACATTCCCATGTGCTGGTAGGGCAAGTGCAGCAAAATCCCCTCATGTAAACACACACCAGCAAAGTGATGTAGGACGTTTGTGTATAAAGAGCTTCAGTATGGAGAAGCAATGTAGAGACGGGTGCGTGCCTGAAGGGTCCACTTTGCTGCATCTCTTCACTGCTCAGGCATGGTCCACTGGCACAGAAACAAAGGTGTGGGCAGCTGAGAGTGCCCTGTAGGCAGGCGTGGCCAGGCTGGGGCCCCGGGAGAGGCAAGCAGACTAAGGAGTGCTGAGGTCAGACCAGCTTCATCTCATGTGCAAGAATGCCCAGTAGATATCACGCCTCAGATAACTCTCTGAAAAGTGAGGCCCCAGCACAGCACAGCTACTCTACAAAAACGTGGCCAGACTTCTTTTTTGAGCAAGTTTCCTTTTATTAATAGGGTAAATCACATACCTGATCTCTGCTGGGCAATCTTCACATGAGATATGGCTGATCAGACCTCCACACTCCTAAAGTGCTGGGATAAAGTGTCTCATAAGACCAAGTAGAGCCTAGAGAGATATCTGTTCCTGCCCTCTGGGCTTCACATCAGCTGGCTTCCTGCTCCATCACTTTGCTTGTCTCCTGGGGGCTCTACCGCAGAGAGATGTGAGTTAGCTATCACTTAGTGTAATCATCACAGGATAGAGGGTCTGTTCTATCGGCCCAAGCCAGAGTTCCCTGTCCAGTGATAAGCAGTGGGGGGTATGTGGTATCCACAAGAGATGGACTGCCTTGTTCCTTGGGTCAACTGCAGCTTGTTAGACTTATCAATATGGCACTTAGGGTCTTTGCTTTCTTGATATTCTGAAGGTAACAAGGGCAGATCCACTGCAGAGGCAGTGGCAGAGAGGATTTCAGTCGATCTGTGAAGCTCTGTCCAAGAAATTGCCAAGTTGCTACTGGCTTGTTGGCTTCAGTGGGGTCCTGGATAAAGACCCAAGCCAGGAGGACCTGCTCATTGAGGAGATATGGAAGTGATTAAAAATGTGGTTGGGGATTGACTTAAACAAGGGTCTGGCCATGTTTTTGCAAGGTGGCTCTGCTGTGCTGAGCTACCACTTACACCCCTGGTCAGCTTGGGTTCTACAAAGCCCTAAGGCCAGAACCTAGTCATCCAAACAGCAAAGATGGTGGCCTGCCTTTCTCTGTGGGAGCTCTGTCTAAGGAATGTTTCAAATCTCCATAGGCCAGGGAACACCTGTGAGGGTAGCTGTAAGCACCAGGTGGGAGGTCCTATTCAGTAAGAAGGATCAGGAGCCTGCTAACAGAAGCAGTCTGGCCATGATTTGGTAAAGCAGCTGTGCTGTGCTGCGGGAACTCTTCTGCCCCTGGTCAGTTTGTACTCTCCAATGCCCACAGGCTGGAATAATTAAGTTCCTCCAACAGGAAAGATGGCAGCCTGTCCTGTCTTTTCTTTCACAGTTTATCTTGTGTGATGGAGCTGAATTTTTAGGCTGTTAATTTTTACAATAAGCATTACAGTTGTTCAGAAAGAATCTTGCTGTTCTCTTTCAGGTTAGATGTATGAGAATTCATTGTCTCTTGTAAATAAACCTGTTGAGGTTTTGTTCTCTGGAAAGAAGTCTCTTTCTGCTATCTGGCTTTGGTCACAGTCATGTAGATCAGTAGCCAGTCTACAAGGACATGATTGAATTTCCATTTCCAGTGTTTCCTAGTTGTGTCTCACATTCTCCAATTCAGAACTGACCATTTTATTCTTCGTTGTCAAAATGCTAAGCTGTCCACTGTCTTTAAATACTGTCTTTGTTCATTCTTCCTTATCCAATTTTATAGCCTTTTGAATATTAGCATTCTTTTCTTTCACACTTTCAATGTCCTCCAAAAAATTTTTTTTCCCTTAGCAGGTTCTGCTGTTGAATTTTGTCTAGTTCCAGTCTAAGCATGGCAATTTTTTCCCAGAACATGCTATTTTCATGCAAGAGATCTTTTTCTTTCTTATGGCTAAGAGAACTCTAAGTCAACAAAGCAACATTTTAGTTAGCACACAATAGAATAACATATCATAATTTCCTCTGAATTTAAAGCATAAGATGTATATTTGTATAATGAAAAAATTCCCATGGTGAATATGTAACTGAAAAGAAGTTGAACAAAAATTCAAACCTAATAGAGTGTAAATTCCAGAAAGTTTCAATATTGATTTAAACACCACGAAAAATAAATCACTAGAGGATTTTAAAGAAGTTCAGAATTGGAAAAGCCTTTCTCTGAATTACAAAATAATCATAGGCATAAAATATAAGATTAATACATTTGACTACGTTTTTAAAATTGGATTTACACTCTGATATCTATCCTATAAACCACACCATTGTAAGAGCCTTAGCTATGCATATATTTGGACAGAAGCAGTTCCTCTAAGTTTTTAAGTTCCTTTTTCTGAAGAAGGTTTTATCAATATATGACTTTTCTAATACTGTTATAGTCAGTTATAAGAATTACATTTATTCATAACTTAAATCTAAGTTTTGTATCCTATATGTACACATCTGCATCTAAGCATTGCACTTCTACATCCAACTGTGAACTCATTTAAGATCAGGATTCTTAAAAAGAGAAATAAAAAAATATATGCAGCTGGATACTGTGGCTCACACCTGTAATCCAAGCAGCATGTAATGTTCAGTGTTGTATGTAGTACTGCACTTCTACATGTGGCTGGGCGCAGTGGCTCACACCTATAATCCTAGCTGCTGAGGTGCATGGATCACGAGGTCAGAAGTTCGAGACCAGTGTGGCCAGCATAGGGAAACTTCATCTCTACTAAAAATAAAAAAATTAACCAGGAATGCTGGTGTGCACCTGTAATCCCAGCTACTCAAAAGGTTTAGGTAGGAGAATCATGTGAACCAGGAGGTGGAGGTTGCTGTGAGCTGAGATTATGCCATTGCACTCCAACCTGGGCGACAGACTGTGTGAGACTCTGTTTCAAAATAAACGTGTGTGTGTGTGTGTTTGTGTGTTTGTGTATGTATATAGGTGTGTATATATATATATGTGTGTGTGTGTGTATTTATATGTACATGTGTGTAATACACACAGATGTATATAGTATATTGTGAAGAATTTTCCCTATGTTGTCTGATGCTAGTTCTAGTGATCCTCCAGAAAATCACCATTATGTCTGTGGTGTAAACGTATAATACAAAAGAAGCTTTTAATTCAAAATATTAATAATAAATAAGATACGACTTATAGAGTTTTTCTTAGAAATCATAAGATTAAGGAAGATCCAAGATGGCTGAATAGGAACATCTTCAGAATGTAGTTCCCAGCAAGAACAGTGCAGAGAGTGAGTGCTCACTACATTTCCAAAGAAGTTTTCACTGCCAACAGACAAGGAGATTCCTGAGCATAAAAGCACCATGAGTTTTCATTTCAGCAGTTTCAGCCAGGGATGCATCAGGACAAAGAAATTCACAAAAGTTTGGGTGGCCATTTCAACTGGTGCCTGGAATGCCTGGGAGACAGAGCTGTCCATTCAACTGAAAGGGAGGGGGCTGAGACAGGAAACCAGGTGATGTGATCTGGCTTGACGGGTACCACACCCACGAGACAAGAAATCTGAAACACTCTGGATTAAGAGTTTCACAACAAGCGTAGCTGAAACTGGGATGGCCCAACTTCGTGGGGGGAAGGGCATCCCCCAATACCAAGGAAGTCTGCCACTACCAATGCAGACTACTTTGTGCCAGGCAGGGCATCTATGAAAAAAGGCAGCAGCATGGCAGGAACTTATTAATAAGGCTGACCTTCCTAGGACAGAGCACCTGGGAAAATAGCAGGTTATGAGTTCAGCTGCAGCAGAGTTAAAGGTACTAGCCCAGCAGCTCTGCACGAAACAGCAGAACTCCCAGCACAGCACTTGAGCTCTTATAAGGGACAGAATGTCTCCTCAAGCAATTCTCTGAGCCCCATATACACAAAAAGACACCTCATAAAGGAAAGCTCAGGCCAACATCTGGTGGATACCATTGTGGTATGAGGATAGCGGAGGCAGAAGCCGGCAGCAACCTTTGCTGTTCTGCAGCCCCACGGGTGATCTCCAGGTGAGTGGGATCTTGAGAGCACCTCCAGTGATCCTGCAGCAGAGGGGCCTGACTGTTAGTAGGAAAACTAAGTGGAAAGAAATAGCTTCAACATCAATAAAAAGGGCATCCATTTAGAGACCCCACCTGAAAGTCACCAAGTACAAAGACCACAGGTAGATAAAGCCACTAAGATGGGAAGAAACCAGCTCAAAAAGGAAGAAAACACCAAAAACCAGAAGACTTCTTCTCATCCAAGGGATCATAACTCCTCACCAGCTAAGGATCAAAGATAGATGGAGAATGAATCTGATGAACTGACAGAAATAGGCTTCAGAAGGTGGGTAATAACAAACTTCTCAGAGCTAAAAGAACATGTGCTAACCCAATGCAAAGAAACTAAGAACCTAGAAAAAAGGTTAGATGATATACTGATTAGAATAAATAGATTAGAGAAGAATAGAAACGACTTGATGGAGCTGAAAAACACACCACAACAACTTCATGAAGCATACACAAATTTCAAAAGCAGAACTGACCAAGCAGAATAAAAAATATCAGAGATTGAAAATCAATGCAATGAAGTAAAATAAGAAGGCAAGAATAGAGAGGAAAGAGTGAAAAGAAATGAACAAAGCCTCCAAGAAATATGGTATTATGTGAAAAGACCTAATCTACATTTGATAGGCGTACCTCAATGTACAGAAAGAATGAATGCAAGCTGGAAAACACTCTTCAGGATATTATCCAGGAGAACTTCCCCAACCCAGCAAGGCAGGCCACTATTCAAGTCCAGGAAGTATGGAGAACACCACAAAGATATACCTCAAGAAGAGCAACCCCAAGACACATAATTGTCAGATTCACCAGGGTCAAAATGAAGGAAAAAAATGCTGAGGGCAGCAAAAGAGAAAGTCGGGTTACCCTCAAAGGGAAGCCCACCAGACTCACAGCAGATCTCTCCACACAAACCCTACAAGCCAGAAGAGAGTGGGGGCCAATATTCAACATCCTTAGAGAAAAGAACTGTCAACCTAGAATTTAATATCCAACCAAACTAAGCTTCACATTCTAAGGAGAAAGAAAATCCTTTATGGCCAAGCAATTACTGAGAGATTTTCTCACCACCAGGCCTGCCTTACGAGAACTTCTGAAAGGAGCACTAATCAAGGAAAGGAACAATCAGTAACAGCCACTCCAAAAATGTACCAAATGGTAAAGACCATCGACACAATGAAGACAATGTGTCAACTAAAGGACAAAACAGCCTGCTAGCGTCAAAATGGCAGTATCCAATTCACACATAACAAAATTGTCCTTAAATGTAAGTGGACTAAATGACCCAATTAAAAGACATAGACCATCTGATTGCATAAAATGTCAAAATCCATCACTGTGCTGTATTCAGGAAACCCATCACTTGTGCAAGGACACATGTAGGCTAAAAATAAAGGGATGCAGAAAGACGTGTCAAGCAAATTGAGAGCAAATAAAAAGCAGGAGCTGCAATCCTAGTCTCTGATAAAATGGACTTTAAAACAACAAAGATCAAAAGACACAATGAAGGGCATTATATAAAGGTAAAAGGATCAATGCAACAAGAAGAGCTAACGATCCTAAATATTTATGCACTCAATACAGGAGCACCAGGGTAGCACCGAGGAACATAATGCAAGTCCTTAATGACTTACAAAGAGACTTAGACTCCCACATAATAATAATGGGATACTTTAACACTCCATTGTCACTGTTAGACATATCATTGAGACAGAAAATTAAGAAGGACGCCCAGGACATGAACTCAGATCTGGACCAAGCAGACCTAATAGACATCTACAGAAATATCCAACCCAAATCCATAGAATATACATTCTGCTCAGCACCACACAGCACCTACTCTAAAACTGACCACATAATTTGAAATAAATCACTCCTAAGTAAATGCAAAACAAATGAAATCTTAACCGTCTCTCAGACCATATGCAATCAAATTAGAACTCAGAATTAAGAAACTAACTCAGAACTGCAGAACTTCATGAAAATAGAACAACTGGCTCCTGAATGTCGACTGGATAAACAATGAAATGAAGGCAGAAATAAAGATGTTCTTTGAAACAAATGAGAACAAAGACACAACGTGCCAGAATCTCCGGGACACTTTTAAAGCAGTGTCAAGAAGGCAATTTATAGTAATAAATGCCAACTAGAGAAGCAAGGAAAGATCTAAAATTGACACTCTATTGTAAAAATTAAAAGAGCTAGAAGAGAAAGGTCAAAAAAATCTCAAAAGCTAGCAGAAGACAAAAATTAAGTAAGAGCAGAACAGAACTGAAGGAGACAGAGACACAAAAAGCCCTTCATAAAATCAATAAATCCAGGAGCAGATTTTTTGAAGAGATCAACAAATAGACAGTGCCCTAGCCAGATTAATAAAAAAGAAAAGGGAGAAGAATGAAATAGATGCAATAAAAAACGATAAAGGGGATATGACCACTGACTCCACAGAAATACAAACTACAATCAGAGATTACTACAAATAACTTTATGCATATAAACCAGTAAACCTGGATGAAATGAATAAATTCCTCGACATTTGTACTTTACCAAGACGAAACCAGGAGGAAGTTGAAACCCTGAGTAGATCAATAACAAGGGCTGAAGTAGAGGCAGGAATCAATAGCCTACCAACCAACCAAAGTCCAGGTCCAGAGGGTTCACAGATGAATTCTACCAGAAATACAAAAAGAAGCTGGTTTCATTCCTTCTGAAACTATCAATCAATACGAAGAGAGAGAATCCTCCCTAATTCATTTTGTGAGACCAACATCATCCTGATACCAAAACCGGGCAGAGACTCAACTAAAAAAGAAAACTTCAGCCCAATCTCCATGATGAATATCGATGAAAAAATCTTCAATAAAATACTGGCAAACTGACTGCAACAGCACATCTAGAAGCTTATCTGTCACGACGAAGTAGGCTTCACCCTAGGAATGCAAGGCTGTTTGAACATATGCAAATCCATAAATGTAGTCCATCACATAAAGGAACCAAAGTCAAAAATCACATGATTATCTCAATAGATGCAGAGAAGGTCTTTGATAAAATTCAACAGCGCTTCATGGTAAAAACTCTCAATAAACTAGGTACTGGCAGAATTTAGCATAAAATGATAAAATCTATGTATGACAAGCCTACAGCTTGTTCAGTTCAATATCATAATGAACGAGCAAAAGCTGGAAGAATTCCTTTGAAATCAGGCACTGGACAAGGATGCCCTCTCTCACCACTCCTATTCAACATATTATTGGATATTCTAGCCAGAGCAATCAGCCAAGACATAGAAATACAGGGTAATCGATTATGAAATAAGGAAGTCATAGTGTCTCTATTTGCAGATGACATGATTGTATATTTAGAAGACCATCATCTCAGTCCAAAATCTTCTGAAACTGATAAGCAACTTCAGCAAAGTCTCAGGATACAAAATAATTGTGTAGAAGTCACAGGCCTTCCTATATACCAACAGACAAACAGAGAGCCAAATCATGAGTAAACTCCCATTCACAACTGCTACAAAGAGAATAAAATACCAAGGAATACAACTAACAAAGGATGTAAAGGACCTCTTCAAGGAGACCTACAAACCACTGCTCAACAAAATAACAGAGGACACAAACAGATGGAGAAATATTCCATGCTCAGGGTTAGGAAGAATCAGTATCATGAAAATGGCCATACTGCCCAAAGTAATTATAGATTCCATGCTATCCCCATCAAGCTACCAATGAACTTCTTCACAGAACTGAAAAAAAAAAAAAACACGTTCTACTTCATATAGAATCACAAGAGATCCCACATAGCCAAGACAATTCTAAGCAGAAAGAACAAAGCCAGGGACATCACATTGCCAGACTTCAAACTATACTACAAGGCTATCGTAATCAAAACAGCATGGTACTGGTATCAAAACAGCATGGTACTGGTACCAAAACAGAGACATAGACCAATGGAACAAAATAGAGACCCCAGAAGAAACACCACACATCTACAACCATCTGATCTTTGACAAACCTGGCAAAACAACCAATGAGGAAAGGACTCCACATTTAATAAATTGTGTCCGGAAAACTCGCTAGCAATATGCTGAAAGCAGAAACTGGACCCCTACCTGTCACCTTACACTGAAATTAACTCCAGATGGATCAAATATTTAAACATAAAACCTAACACCATAAAAACTCTAGAAGAAAATGTAGGCAAAACCATACAGGACATAGGCATAGGCATGGACTTCCTAACTAAAACACCAAAAGCAATAGCAATAAAAGCCAAGATAGACAAATGTGATCTAATTAACCTCCACAGCTTCTGTACAGCAAAAGGATCACCATTAGAGTGAATCAGCAACCAAGAGAATGGGAAAAAATGTTTGTTATCTACCCATCTGACAAAGGGCTAATATCCAGAATCTACAAGGAACTAAAATAGATGTACAAGAAAAAAAGCAAACAACCCCATGTAAAAGTGGGAAAAGGATATGAGCAGACACTTTTCAAAAGAAGACATATATGAGGCCAAGAAACATGAAAAAATGCTCATCATCAGTGGTCATTTCAGAAATGCAAACCAAAACCACATTGAGATATCATCTCATGCCATTTAGAATGACGATCATCAAAAAAATCTAGAGACAACAGATACTGGAGAGAATGTGGACAAATAGGAACACTCTTACACAGTTGGGGGAGTGGAGTGTAAATTAGTTCAACCATTGTTGAAGGCAGTCTGGCGATTTCTCAAGGATCTAGAAATAGAAATTCCATTTTACCCAGCAATCCCATTATTGGGTATATACCTAAAGAACTATAAATTGTTCTACTGTAAAGACACATGCACACATATGTTCATTGCAGTTCTGTGTACAATAGCAAAGACCTGGAACCAACCCAAATGCCCATGAATGATAGACTGGACAAAGAAAATGTGGTACATATACACCATGGAATAGTAAGCAGCCATAAAAAACGATGAGTTCGTGTCCTTCACAGGAACTTGGATGAATCTGGAAACCATCATTCTCAGGAAAATGACACAAGAACAGAAAGCCAAACACCACATGTTCTCACTCATAGGTGGGTGTGGAACAATGAGAACACGTGAACTCAGGGAGAAAAGCATCACACACTGGGGGCAGTTGTGGGGGTTAGGAGAGGGACAGTGGAGGGTGGTGAGGAAGTGGAGGGTACGGAAGGATAACTTGGGGAGAAATGCCAGATATACTATGCACTTAAAGTAAAATTTAAGAAAAATTCTTAAAAAATGATGAGAATAGAAACCAATCACCAGTTGGTTTCATTCTCCTTAAATATTTTCTCAATTTCGGGTGAAAGTATTTGATAAATGGGTCTGTAAAACTATATTATTGTGCTGTGAGAACTTTGAGAGACTGTTGTCACAGTAATGAGGAATGTCACTATCCACAGTCAATTTTCCCTTATCCAACTAAAATTAAAACACATGAGGACATGGCTTGAAAGGATAGTAAACACTGGCATTTGTTTTGATTATCTCTCCAAAATCGAAACAGAAAAGCTACTTCTCTCATCAATCAAATATTATTAATAAAATATATTTGACTTAGTTGATGATATGGAATATCAATTTCAGTGAACTAGCTGCTTTTCATTGCTGATGGGTTGAGTGTTCCCCTTAAATAACACTTTTCTATTGGGTGATACTAATTATTGTAGATAATGTTTTTAAAATAAAATTATGACAGCCATTAGTTCTCTCTCTTCTCCTCCCCCCCCCTACACTGGTCTCCTCCATTTTCTTCTTTCTCTTCTTCCTTTTTCCTTCTGCCTTCTTTCTCGAATTCTTTTGCTTATCTATCATTCATTCATTTAATCTATATTTATAGCACTTAAAGCTTCTTTAGAAGCTTCCATACTTCTGCCAAGATGGCAGAATAGGAACTGCTCTGGAGCACAGTTCCCAGTGAGAACAATGCAGAAGGCAAGTGACCTCGGCATTTCCAACCGAGGTACCAGGTTCACCTCAATGGAACTGCTTGCACAGTGGGCATAGCCTAAAGAGGGCAAAGTGAGGCAGGGTGGAGCACTGACTCACCTGGGAAGTGCAACTGGCTGGAGGATGTCCTTCCTACCCAACAGAGGCCATTGGGGAACTTCTAAAGCCACTCCTGCACTTCAGTTCAGATAATGCGCTTGTCCCATGGTCTTTATATCCCGTACCAGGAGATTTTAGCTGGGCCAACAAGCGCTGTGGCTGACCAGCACGAATCTGAGAGGCCACTTCAGCCAGTGCCATGAGTTTTAAGCACAAATCTCAGTGGCCGTTTTGGCTGGCACCTGGAACACCTGCAAGACAGTGCCTCCCACTCCCCAGAAAAAAAGGGGAGCTGAAGGCAGGGAGCCAAATGGCCTTGAGTGGCAGGTGTCCCACAACAAAGACCAGCCAACTGAATCCCACTGGCATGACAGTTTTGCAGTCAGCAGAACAGTTTGAGCTCAACCCGGGATGATGGAGCTCAGTGGGGGAAAGGGCATCCACCGATGCCAAGGCAGTTCTAACCTTACCTGTGTAAACACAAACAAAGTTTACACAGCATCTGGACTGAGCCCACAGCAGCTCAGCAGTGCCTCTACAGGCAGATTGCGACTAGGCTCCCTCCTTGCTGAGCAGGACACCTCTGACACAAAAAGGCAGCAGCACATCAGAGACTTATAAATAAAACATCACCTTCCAGGAACAGAGCACCTGGGAAACGGGTAACTGTGAGTTCTGCTGCAGCAGACTTAAACGTCCCTGCCCAGCAGCTCTCAACGGAGCAATGAAGCTCCCAGCCCAACACTTGAGCTCAGATAAGGGAGAGACTGACTCCTCAAGTGACTCACTGACCCCCATATAACCAAAAAGATACCTCATAGAGGAGAGCTCTGGCTGATATCTGGTGGGTACCCTTCTGGGATGAAGCTACCAGAGGAAAGAACAGGCAGCAATCTTTGCTGTTCTGCAGCCCCACAGGTGATTCCCAGGCAAACACAGTCTCCAGTGGACCTCCAGTAGTTCTATAGCAGAGAGGCCTGTTAGAAGAAAAACTGAAAAAAAAAAAAAAAAAAAAAAAAAAGAGAGAGAGAAAGAAGTAGCTTCAACATCAACAGAAGGCATGTGCACTCAGAGATCCCATCCAAAAGTCACCAACTTCAAAGACCAAACGTAGAAAAATTCACAAAGTTTGGAAGAAAAAAACACAAAAAAAATGAAATCGCCACAGACCAGAATGACTCTCCTCCTCCAAAGGATCACAACTCCTAACCAACAAGGGAACAAAACCGGATAGAGAATGAATTTGATGAATTGACAGAAGCAGGCTTCAGAAGATGTGTAATAACAAACTTCTCTGAGATAAAGGAACATGTTCTAACCTAATGCAAAGAAGCTAAAAACCTTGAAAAAAGGTTAGATGAAATGCTATCTAGAATAATCAGCTTAGAGAAGAACATAAATGACTTCAGGGAGCTGAAAAACACAGCACAAGAACATTGGGAGAAGTGCCTCATGTAGGTGATGGGGGGATGCAGGCAGCAAACCACCATGACATATGTTTACCTATGCATCAATCCTGCAAGATCTGCACATGCACTTCAGAACTTAATTACAAAAAAAAAAAAAAAAATTCCTGACCATGGGAAGGGAAGTCAGGAAAAGTGAAGAGAGATAGATCACAATCCCCAAGGATTCTCCCTTACTTTCAGGGAAGTAACAGAGTACAGTAATAAAAATGAGGATTATCAGTCCCCAACTAGAAGACTTCCTCTCTGGAAGCTTTCCTGAGAGCCAATTTCAACATGGGGTACTAATTCCCTGAGTCTAATCTTATAAAGAAAGTCTTTCTAATCCTATGTTGGAAAGACATGGAAGAACAAGGGGCATAATTAATACAATTTGAACTGGAATTTATTTCCTAATGAAGTATTAAAAACAAACAATTTCAAGGTAACTAGAGCTTTGTTTTACTGAGCTCTTCTAAGCATTATAATATGTTACAAGATAGTGAGTTGTCAAATTAGAATGAATAATTTAGTTCCTCTGACTTAAGTGCTTCAGAAGATAGGAGAATGAATACATTTAATATTTACAGTCTTCACCTCTGAGATATGTGTAATCTTTACAAATATGAGTAACATACATAAAATGTTATATAGAGAAATGTTACAGTAAACAAATGCTAAATTAAAAGTGATATAAAAGATAAATACTATGAGTCCTTACCTAAATATATATTTTCTTCAAATTAGAATACTGTTAAAGTGTGTTCTATAATCTCCTGTTAAATTGAAACATTTGATGGCAATCTATGTATATGAATATCATCAGTTCACTGTAAAAAAAAAAAAAAAAAAAAAAAAAAAAAAAAAAAAAAGAAAAAAGAAAACCAAAAACTGGCAAATGAAAAATCTTACAACTACTGGATCTATTCTGTGTATTTTTATGTGTTGTGGGTGATGTTTATAAACAAAAAGGTCTTTAATTGGCTTTAAAATAATGAATGTTTAAATCAAATTAATTTTTTCAGAAGAATAAGAACTCTAGTACATTTTACTTCGCATGACTTTAGTAATATTTGAGAAATAAAGACAGTTTTAAAGTTTATTGGTAAAATAAAGACATTAGCTCTAAATTAGGCAGGTCAGATATTAGGTTTGTAAAATGCTTTAAAGTAATAAACTGCTTTTTTACTTTTAAAATTTTCTCAACTTACCTGCTTTGGAGTCACTAGATTCTAGGTAAGGTCTGGGAACATGTGGAGTTAGCCGTGCTCCCTGGCTATGCTTGAAAAAGTCAGACTTTACATGCACTTGTGTCTGGTGTCCTAGGCTTCATACTTAGTACAAAATTAAAATCACTTACCTGCCAGGTGTTTCACCAAAAAAAAAAAAAAAAAAAAAAAATTGCTAAGAGCTAACATAGAAACATGTAATTGAAACTAATGAAAAAGTTTTACATGGAAGCTTTGTGGAAAAAATGAAATGTGCTTTCAGTAAAACATTATAAGACATTAGAATGTAAATTTTGCTTAGTACAGAAGGTTAAAAATTGTTTTGACTTAAATAGAATGAAGCTAAAGGTTTGAGCAAGTTGTGGAAGGTTTGTGAACTAGTCATCTTGTAAAAGAAACACCGTGTGAACACACTGGCTAAATTTAAAGGAGTATTGTTCAATTTTTCCATAAATTGAACATTGGAATAAAAACACAACAGGGTTTTCTTAGAGCACTAATTTTGCTTTAATACAAATTTGTAAAAGGTTATCAAAAGCTTATAAGAATTTCAACTTATAGTCAAACTGATGAAGACTGGATGAATTCATCTTTAAGGTTTTATTAAAAATTTGAGTTGACATTAACAGTACACTAATGCAAGAGAGAAATTTGACTTTCTTTCTTGAATATGATTTTAACATAATATTAAAGAATAAAAAAGATTTCTGTCTCTCCTCAAATAAATTACAGAAAAAAGAAGGGAAAGACACACATTGCTTGAAAAGCTGAGTCTTCTATCAAGGAGTAAAGGCTTTTGCCTTTAAACATTTTTTGAGTTACCATTTTGGTTAAATGAATGACTTACTGTGACCTGGCATTCCATTTTATATCAAATGTTTTAGGCCTTTAGTATATTTATATGAATATTAATATATTTGATACACTTCCCCAAATCCAATTTTATCTTCAAAATTAAGTCTTTTTGACTTCTTAATTTGGAATGCACAAGAGGGCACTGAAAAATCCAAAAGAGAAGTATATGGAATTATTTGACATGTTGTTACATAAGGAGCACTGTCAAAATAAGAAATATTTTACCTTTTTCAGATTATATTGTAATCAATGTTCATATACGTTTGGAAATTGTATGAAATTCCTAAAATTCTAATACGTCAAAATATATGCTATCAATTATATTGTTTCCATGATAAACTGTAGACCACAGAAATGAACAAATTTTCTTGTAAATCATGTAACTATAACTATTTAACATCATTTCCACACTTAACTGCTTAATACTGATGCAGTTTCTGAAAACTTCACAAGCACAAAATGTCCTAGAATATGGTGTCTTTTAGAAGGTTCCTGAAATAATGGAAAGACCATGAAAAAGAGCTCTTGAATATAGATTTCTGGAAACTTTAGAATCACATCATTTGTCAAATATTCCCAAATAGTTAAAGGACTGTGTAAGATTTCCTGGAATTTTAATGAAAAGACTTACTTGTTTTTAAAACTCCTACCCAAGTAGAGGAAAACTTAATTGAATACCAAAACATTTTGTCAGACTGTCATTCTAAATCAGCCAATACTGAAACTGTTTATATATGCAATTTAAATGAACTCCATGGTATAAGTCAAGCTACAACCTATGGCAACCCATCAGTTACAACTACTATGAACTTAAATTGGAGAAACAGCTGGTATTTAAAGGGATATAAGTTCAATGTTAAGCATGGACTCACGGAGAACCAAGACAGCTGCCTTGTCCTTCCTGGGTCCGTACTCAAAGTTCTTCTTAAAGGAGAACTACAAACCATTGCTCAAAGAAATAAGAGAGGTCACAAACACATTTTAAAAATCCATGCTCATGGATACAAAAAAATCAGCATTATAAAAATAGCCCCATGGTTCAAACTAATTCATAGATTCAATGCTATTCCCATCAAGCTACCAGTGACTTTCTTCACAGAATTGCCAAAAACTGCCTTTAATTTCATATGGGATGAAAAAAGAGCCCGCATAGCAAAGCAAACAGGACATCACTGGAGACATCATGCTACCTGACTTCAAACTATACTACCAAACTACAGTAACCAAAACAGCATGGTACTGGAACCAACACAGATATATAGAGCAATCGAATGGGACAGAGCCCTCAAAAATAATGCCACACATCTACAACCATCTGAACTTTGACAAACTAGACCAAAAAAACAATCGGGAATGGATTACCTATTTAATAAAAGGTGTTGGGAAAACTGGGTAGCCATATGCAGAAAACTGAAACTGGACCCCTTACTTACACCTTATACAAAAATTAACACAAGATGGATAAAAGACTAAAAGTGAAGACCTAAAATTATAAAAACCCTAGAAAAAAACCTGGGCAATACCATTCAGAACATAGGCATAGGCAAAGACTTCATGACTAAAACACCAAAAGCAATGGCAACAAATGTCAAAATTGACAAATGAGATCTAATTAAACTAAAAAGCTTCTTCACAGAAAACTAAAATGAAACAAAACACAACTATCATCGAAGTGAATGGGCAACCCACAGAGTGGGAGAAAATTTTTGCAATCTATCCATCTGACAAAGGACTAATATGCAGAATCTATAAAGAACTTAAGTTTACCAGAAAAAAACCAACTCCATCAAAAAGTAGGCAAAGAATATAAACAGACACTCCTCTAAAGAAGACATTTATGAAGCCAACAAACATATAATGAAAAGCTCATCATCATTTGTCATTTCAGAAAAACAATAATTTAAAACGTCAGAAAACAACAGATGCTGGAGAGGATGTAGAGATATAGGAACTCTTTTACACTGTTGGTGGGAGTGTAAATTAGTTCCACCATTGTGGAAGACAGTGTGGTGATTCCTCAACAATCTAGAAATAGAAATGCCATTGGACCCAGCAATCCCATTACTGCGTATATAACCACAGGATTATAAATCATTCTACCACAGACATATGCACATGTATGTTTACTGTGGCACTGTTCACAACAGCAAAAACTTGGAACCAACCCAAATGTCCATCAATAATAAACTGGATAAAGAAAATGTGGCACATATACACCATGAAATATTATAGAGCCATGAAAAAGGATGAGTTTGTGTCCTTCTCAGGGACATGGATGAAGCTAGAAACCATCATTCTCAGCAAACTGACACAAGAACAGAAAACAAGACACCACATGTTCTCACTCATAAGTGGGAGTTGAACAGTGAGAGTACATAGACACAGGGAGGAAAATATCACACACCGGGGCCTGTTGCGGTTGGGCCTAGTGGAGGAATAGCATTAGGAGAAATACCTAAGGTAGGTCATGGGTTGATGGGTGCAAGAAGCCCCCATGGTATGTGTATACCTATGTAACAAACATGCACATGTACCACAGAATTTAAAGCATAATAATAATAAGAATAAGAAATCTGCTTTTTTTTTTTTTTTTTTTTTTCTCGTGATCCACCCGCCTCAGCCTCCCAAAGTGCTGGGGTTACAGGCTTGAGCCACCGCACCCGGCTACTTTTTTTTTTTTTTTTAGAAAAAGCATAAAGAAGAGGAAGAAAGAGAAAGAGGAAGAGGGAGAGAGGATGGGGGTATTGCTTTATTGCCCAGGCTAGAATGCAATCTAAATATGGGTATGCCTACAATTGTCCTATAATGGAGACATAAAAGAAAATGAGGGAACAGAATAACAAACAAGGAGCCAACCAACATTTCGTTTAAACTTGTAAGTTGGTATGATGTGGTACTGATAAGAGTGTATATTTTGTGTATTTAAAGTGAAGAGTTCTATAAATGTTAATTACGCTTACGTGTTCCAGATCTGAGTTCAAGTCCTGGATATCGCTGTTAATTTTCTGTCTCATTGATCTGTCTAATAATAATGTTGAAGTCTCCCACTATTATTGTGTGGGAGTCTAAGTCTCTTTATTAGTCTTGTATGTCTGCGTATTCCTGTATTGGGTGTGTATCTATTTAGGATCTTTAGCTCTTCTTGTTGTTGCATTGATCCTTTTATCATTGTATAATGTCCTTCTTTGCTTCTTTTGATCTTTGTTGCTTTAACGACTATTTTGTCAGAGGCAAAAATTGTAACTTCTGCTTTTTATTTATTTATTTTTGCTCTCTGTTTGGTTGGTAAATCTTTCTCCATCCCTTGTTTTGAGTCTTTGTGTATCCTTGAATGTGAGATGGGTCTGGATGCAGCATACTGATGGGTTTTGGTTTTTTATTCAAATTGGCTGTCTGTCTTTGGATTGGGGGATTTAGTCGATTTAAATTTAGAATTAATAATGACATATGTGAGTTTAATACTGCCATTTAATATTAGCTGTCTATTTTGCCCATTAGTTGATGTAAATTCTTCATTTTATTGATGCTCTTTTTAGTATTTTTTAGAAAGGCTGATACTGTTTGTTCCTTTCTATGTGTAGTGGTTCTTTCAGAAGCTCTTGTAAAGCAGGTCTAGTGGTGATGAAATCTCTGAGTGCTTGTTTATTCAGAAAAAACTTTATTTTTCCTTCACTTATGAAGCTTAGGTTGGCTGGATGTGAAATTCTTGGTTGAAAGTTCTTTTCTTTAAGGATGTTGAATATTGGTCCCCACTCTCTTCTGGCTTGTAGGGTATCTGCTGTAAGTCTGATAGGCTTCCCTTTGTGGGTAACCTGACCTTTCTCTCTGGCTGCTCTTAGTATTTTCTCCTTCATTTCAACCCTGGTGAATCTGATGACTATGTGCCTTGGAGTTGCTCTTCTCGAGGAATATCTTTGTGGTGTGCTCTGTATTACCTGGAGTTGAATATTATCCTGCCTTACTAGGTTGGAAAAATTTTCCTGAATAATATCCTGAAGCATATTTTCCAGCTTGGATTCATTTTCTTCGTCAAATTCAGGTACACGTATCAAGTGTAGATTAGGTCTTTTCACATAGTCCCATAATTCTTGGAGACTTTGCTCGTTCGACTTTATCCTTTTTACTCTAATCTTGTCTTCTTGTTTTATTTCATTGAGTTGGTCTTCGACCTCTGATATCCTTTCTTCTGCTTGATCAATTCGGCTGTTAAAACTTGTGCATACTTCACGTAGTTCTCGTATTGTTTTTCAGCTCCATCAATTCACTTATATTCCTCTCTAAATTGTGTATTCTTGTTAAGATTTCGTCAAACCTTTTTTTAAAGTTCTTTGTTTCTTTAGATTGAGTTAGAACAAGTTCTTTTAATTCACAGAATTTTCTCATTATCCACATTTTGAAGCCTGCTTCTGTAATTGGAACACACTCGTTCTCCATCAAGCCTTGTTCCGTTGCTGATGAGGAACTGTGATCCCCTGCTGAGGGAGAGGCGTTCTGATCTTGGGTATTCTCAGCCTTTTTTGGCTGTTTTCTTCCCTTCGATATAAATTTATCCATCTGTGGTCTTTGTATTTACCGTCTTTGTAATTGGGTTTCTGAGTGGACGTCCAACTTACTGATTCTCAGTGCTGAAATCTGAGCAACCCACTGCGCTGACTAAATCAGCAGCGTTAAGATTGATGGTGCTTTTCTGACTCTGCACCAAGAACTGACGCTCTGAGGCACTGGCAAAACCGCCTCGCCGGTCACAAGAGTCGCGATAGCGACCCGTGGGGCTCCTCCACTGGGAATCTCCTGGTGCGTGAGCAACAAGAATTCATGTGACGGTGTGGTGTCCTCTCGTTCTTTGCGCTTTCACTGGGAGCTACAATCCCGAGCTGCTAGTGATCAGCCATCTTGGATCTCTTGTCCCCAGTCTGCTTTTAATTATAAAGCTCTTAAAGAAAATCCTTTTGAATCTCTTACTACCACATCATAGCTGGGAAAAACTGCTGATATTTTAAAAGTAACAAATACCAAACCAGAAAGAACTAGACTTAGGAACCAAACTCAGGTTGCTGTAGGGAACAGGGCAGAATCTTAGGATTGGAAGGTCACCATTGCTCCTTCAGTCTGGCCTTGGATGGTAAAAGATGGCCTAATGTGACAGAAATTTTTTTTTAACTAGGTTAAAAAAAAGAAGAAGAAATTTCTGCAAATTAGAAAATACGTACTTGGCAGCTACAAGAGTTTTAGCCAATTCAGATGACTTGCTTCCTAAAATTTGAATATTCCCTTGGATTTGACCAAGTCAGAAAGATATAGTCATAATTGATGAAAGAAAAGTGAAATAACAACAAAATCCCAAACATAAATAAATAAAAAAAGTTAAGAAAATTAAAAATGCACAATAAATATGATTACTGAGTATCATAATGTTAAGGAGAAATTAAAACTAAGTGGTTGGTAATCTTAACTTTTAGTCATTAAGGAAAAATTTTAAGACAAATCTCTAATTTAGCCACTTACCTGGAAATAAGGCTCAGGCTGATGACTGTTCTCTACCATCTTAGAAGTAGGAAAAAATTCACACTCACCTTTCCTGTCAGAAGCAAGCTGAAACTCAAGAAAGGAAGTGCCTGCTCTCACCATCATGGAAGCAGAACAACTTGTCTTCCTTACCAGAAATGAGAAAAACTTCATAAAGGGAGCTGTAAAGCAAAATCAGCCTTAGCTCTGAACCAAATTTTGGGAGATCTGGGACGCTCTGGAGGGCAGAAGCTCCCAAACCTCAGCAAATCATCTATCCTATTGGTTTGAACAATAAGGATAGCCCAGGTTGGTGTCAAGCAATAATGACATTTATTAAAGGTCAGGGCCACATTGGTAATGTCCTTCTCTTTTTTTTTTTTTTTTTTGGGGGGGGTGGGGGTGGAGAGAGGTTGGCAGGGAGAAGGGAGACATTGGTCAGTGAGTATAAAGTTACAGTTAGGAAGAATAAGCTCTAGTGTTTCATTGCACATCAAGGTGACTATAGTTAATACTGTATATTTTTATTTTTATTTTTATTTTTATTTTTATTTATTTATTTATTCTTTATATGCAGAACACAGGAAGGTTTCTAGGAGAGGACATAGATGAGGCAGATTCTTTTTTTTTTTTTTTTTAGAAAAAGAATAAAGAAGAGGAAGAAAGAGAAAGAGGAAGAGGGAGAGAGGATGGGGGTATTGCTTTATTGCCCAGGCTAGAATGCAATCTAAATATGGGTATGCCTATAATTGTCCTTAATAATGGAGATATAAAAGAAAATGAGGGAAGATAATAACAAACAAGGAGCCAACCAACATTTCGTTTAAACTTGTAAGTTGATATGATGTGGTACTGATAAGAGTGTATATTTTGTATATTTAAAGTGGAGAGTTCTATAAATGTTAATTACATTTACTTGTTCCAGATCTGAGTTCAGGTCCTGAATATCGCTGTTAATTTTCTGTCTCATTGATCTGTCTAATATTAATGTTGAAGTCTCCCACTATTATTGTGTGGGAGTCTAAGTCTCTTTATAAGTCTTGTATGTCTGCGTATTCCTGTATTGGGTGCGTATCTATTTAGGATCTTTAGCTCTTCTTGTTGTTGCATTGATCTTTTTATCATTATATAATGTCCTTCTTTGCTTCTTTTGATCTTTGTTGCTTAATTGTAACTTCTGCTTTTTATTTCTTTATTTTAGCTCTCTGTTTGGTTGGTAAATCTTTCTCCATCCCTTGTTTTGAGTCTTTGTGTATCCTTGAATGTGAGATGGATCTGGATGCAGCATACTGATGGGTTTTAGTTTTTTATTCAAATTGCCTGTCTTTGGATTGGGGGATTTAGTCAATTTAAATTTAGAATTAATAATAATATATGTGAGTTTAATACTGCCATTAGCTGGCTATTTTGTCCATTAGTTGATGTAAATTCTTCATTATATTGATGCTCTTTTTGATAATTTTTTTAGAAAGGCTGATACTGTTTGTTCCTTTCTATGTGTAGTGGTTCTTTCAGAAGCTCTTGTAAAGCAGGCCTGGTGGTGATGAAATCTCTGAGTGCTTGCTTATTCACAAAAAACTTTACTTTTCCTTCACTTGTGAAGCTTAGTTTGGCCGGATGTGAAATTCTGGGTTGAAAGTTCTTTTCTTTAAGGATGTTGAATATTGGCCCCCACTCTCTTCTGGCTTGTAGGGTTTCTGCTGAGAGATCTGCTGTAAGTCTGATAGGCTTCCCTTTGTGGGTAACCTGACCTTTCTCTCTGGCTGCTCTTAGTATTTTCTCCTTCATTTCAACCCTGGTGAATCTGACGATTATGTGCCTTGGAGTTGCTCTTCTCGAGGAATATCTTTGTGGTGTTCTCTGTATTACCTGGAGTTGAATATTATCCTGCCTTACTAGGCTGGGAAAATTTTCCTGAATAATGTCCTGAAGCGTATTTTCCAGCTTGGATTCATTCTCTTCATCACATTCAGGTACACCTATCAAGCGTAGATTAGGTCTTTTCACATAGTCCCATATTTCTTGGAGACTTTGCTCGTTCCTTTTTATCCTTTTTTCTCTAATCTTGTCTTCTTGTTTTATTTCATTGAGTTGGTCTTCGACCTCTGATATCCTTTCTTCTGCTTGATCAATTCGGCTGTTAAAACTTGTGCATACTTCATGAAGTTCTCGTATTGTGTTTTTCAGCTCCATCAATTCACTTATATTCCTCTCTAAATTGTGTATTCTTGTTAACATTTCATCAAACCTTTTTTCAAAGTTCTTAGTTTCTTTGGATTGTGTTAGAACAAGTTCTTTTAATTCACAGAAGTTTCTTATTATCCACATTTTGAAGCCTGCTTCTGTAATTGGAACACACTCGTTCTCCATCAGGCCTTGTTTCATTGCTGATGAGGAACTGTGATCCCCTGCTGAGGGAGAGGCGTTCTGGTTTTGGGTATTCTCAGCCTTTTTTAGCTGTTTTCTTCCCTTTGTTGTAGATTTATCCATCTGTGGTCTTTATAATTACCATCTTTGTAATTGGTTTCTGAGTGGATGTCCAAATTGCTGATTCTCAGAGCTGAAATCTGAGCAGCCCACTGCGCCAACTAAAACAGCAGCATTAAGATTTATGGTGCTTTTCTGACTCTGCACGAAGAACCGACGCTCCAAGGCACTGGCAAAACCGCCTCGCTGGTCACAAGAGTCGCGCTGGCGACCCGTGGGGCTCCTCCTCTGGGAATCTCCTGGTGTGTGAGCAACAAGAATTCATCTGAAAGTGTGGCGTCCTCTCGTTCTTTGTGCTTTCACTGGGAGCTACAATCCCGAGCTGCTAGTGATCAGCCATCTTGGATCTCTCTCCCCATAATTGTTGATTATTAAAGCAAAATGGGTTATTCTGAACTTCTGCAAAAGGTTACTTTTTTTTAAACAAAAGAAACATTTTAATCGAAGTAGATCAAATATACCTAATAACATCAATATTTTAATCAGTATATTCATTTCTTAAAATTTTATTGAATGTCTTCTCTATTTTCTAAGAGCTGAGAATTTGAAGAGTAAGAAGACATAAACCCTTCTATTTTTAGTTTTAGTAGACTTTGAGAAAGGCATTAAAATACATGAAGTAATGTATTGTAAATGTGTGTGTGTATGTGCGTGTGTGTTTCTCAAACAAACCAAAAAAGACTGATTTGTTGTAAACATTTTCTTTCATTAACAGTAGATTTCTGGTGGTAAATTTTGTTAACTTCTTCTTTGCATATAAGATGAAGTGAATGCTCTAAATCTGGATTCTTTGAGCTGCCTGGAAGTAAAGGCTGTATACAGGAACTTTTCTTGGAATAGTGGCCATGCTGATTAATGTGCCTGGTATAAATGCCAAAGCCTGGGCATGAAATGTGATCAATAGAATATTTGTCAAATGATGCAAATCACTATTAATTATTGCTTCACAGAGCTAGCTTAGGGATAACTTTGGAAAGTGGTGTAGACATAGTCAGAAGCTTAAGCATTGGCAATATTATAGAAAGACTAAAACACAGAAGGAATGGAAGTAAAGAAGCAGAGGAAGCCATCTTTGTTTCAAAAATGGTGCCGTACATTCTCTGGGAGATAGAATACGTATGTAAACAGAAGGAACACAGTAGAGAAAGAGCACAAAACAGTATTTGTTTGAAACTGACCTTCTCTCTTTGAACAAGCATGGACAATACAATACCCAATAACATAATTGATGACTGAATAACTTGTGATTGAAAATTGGGAAAGCAACATAATTTGAGTGCCAATTCTTGTAACAATTTTGTTTCATCAGCTGTGACGGGGTGGGGGTTTGCCAAGCATCAGTGGCACTGCGAGAGCACTTCCTGCTTGACATCTCTCTGGTAACTAGAGGGCACCTCATCTGGCCTTACAGCTTGTTCCTCTGTGAGATTTTCCCTCTGTATTTGGTAATTGTCATTTTAAAAAACATAACACATAATCATTTTATGTATTTATGGGAGCAGTGTGATGTATCAGTGCATGTATAAACTGTATAATGATCAAATGAGAGTAATTACCATATCCATCTCTTTAAATATGTATCATTTCTCTGTGTGGTAACATTCAAAGTCTTCTAGCTATCTTGAAATAGAAATGCCAGATATAGGCGATGGGGAGGAAGCCAGCAAATCACACTGCCATGTGTGTACCTATGCAACAATCTTGTGTGTTCTTCACAAGTACCCCCAAACCTAAAATGCAATAGAAAAATACATTAACTTTTAAAAAAGAAATATTTACTACATTGGTTTTCGCTATAGCCACTCTACTATATGATAGACCGCCAAGGTTTCTCCTTCCTGTCCAGCTGAACTTTGTACCCATTTTCCACCCTTTCCCCTGCTTGTCTTTGTCATGTTACCCTCCCCAGCCTCTGGTAATTTTTAATCTGTATAAGTTATTTTCACATTTAAGTTCCCTTAATCAAACCCAAGTACTCTAGACTGAGTTCTCTTTAAGTGGATTTATTTAAAGAGAGTGTATGTTTTAATTAATTTTCTGCTTATGTATTTTCAATGTGTTAGCACTTAATACTATTTTGAATGCAAAGGCTGCATAGAACATTTAATCAAATACATGTCTACTTCATTTGAGGGATCTTAAGATAATTCTCTACAAGCTATGAAATGAGGTTTTCTTGTTATAACGTGTTGGAAAAGTTCATCCGAATGTTTCTAAAAGAATGGATGTGAACTCGTAAATAACAGAAGGTAACATGGAAAGCAGAATAAAATAAACCCAAATTAAGAAGACTTGTAAAATTATACATAACTTTGACATCAGTATATAATTAAGGATTTAAGGATCCATAATGATGATGATACAGAGGGTTGGAGAATAAAGAAATAAAGAAACAATTTTTTAACATGTACCCTACTGACTTGACAGTTCAAAGAAGTATTGTATTTAAAGGGACAAATTTATCATTATAATAATGTAATTTATGACTATAAATAATATTAAACAACATTGTACAAATTACACAAAATTATGCAAAGTATGACTCCAAAACCATCAGAGTTTAAATTAGGGTATTAAAAAGCCACCACAGACACATCCAACTAAATTGACATTCGTGAACTTTTTTTGAGAATTAGACCATGATTGTGAAGGTTATGGAGTTAATAAGATTAATTTCTAGAATTCTAATTTACAACCTTATTAAAAAGTTATTTCTAAATTGAACTTTTTGGACAAAAATAGTGATTTTAAACTTGAATGTTTTCTTAGTTACTCTTTGGCTCTGAATGACATCATGATACTCTCAAATTATTCACCTCCAAAGCATTCAGATACATACTAATTAAAGTTATTTTGAATATTTCTTGACATGACTCCTGAAATTGTCAAATAATAATTTCTAGAAAGTTTTGTGCAGAAGAAACATCAGTTTGATTAAAAATATGTCCTTCCAATGTCACCCCATTGGGGAACATAACACTTATTCAACTGTGGATGTTCTTTTGTGCATGATTTCCTAAAAACAATAGCAATTTATTTCTCATAGACTAAGAGATATATACTGACATTTTAATAAACAACAAATTGGAAAGATGACTGGGTGTAAATTTTTATTGTGGTAAAAGTCACAAAACAATCTCTTCAATATTTTTAAGTGTACAGTTGAGTTGTATGAAGTACATTCATATTGTGCAACCATCACCATCCATCTCTAGAGTGCTTCCTCTTGCAAACTATAACTCTCTACCCATTGAACAATAAATCCTTATTTCCTCGCCCCCCAACTCCTGGCAACCACCATTCTACTTTTTGTCTCTATGATTTAAACTATCCTAAATACCTCATGTAAGTAGAATCATATAGCCATTGCCTTTTTGGGACGGGCTTATTTCACTAGCATAATGTCGAGGTTTATCCACGTTGCAGAATACATCCAAATTTTCTTCCGTTTTAAGGCTGAACAATGTTCTATTATATTAATATGCATATTCCACCTTTTGCTTACTGATGGATACGTGGGTTGCTTCCACATTTCAACTACTGTGGATAGTGCTGCTATGAACATGGGTGTAGAAACATCTCTGAAAGGTGCTGTTTCCATTTCTTTTGGGTATATACTCAGAGGTGGAATTGCTGGATTAGATGCTAAGTCTGTGTTTAATTTTTTTTTTTTTTTTTGCAGAACCATCATACTGTTTTCCGTAGTGGCTGTACATTGCACCAACAATGTGTTTTTTCTACATTCCACTAACAATGTGCAAGACTTTTAATTCCTCCACATCCTCACCAACGCTTTTTATTTTCTGGTTTTGTCATTAACAGTAGTCATCCTAATAGTGTAAGGTGCTATCTTATTGCAATTTCGATTTGCATTTCTCTAATGATCAGCAGTGTGGAGAATCTTTCTATGTGCCTGTTAGCTTTTTCTGTGTCTTCTTTGAAGAAATGGTTACTGAAGGCTCTTGCTTATTTTAATCAGGGTTTGTTGTTGTTGTCAGTTCTAAGAGTTATCTGTATATAAAACTTCCTTCCATTCTGTGGGCTAGGTTGCTTTTTTTACTCTGTGGGCAGTGTGTTTTGATGCACAGATTTTAAAATATTTTTATGAATTACAATTTCTCTATTTTATCTTTTCTTGTCTGTGCCTTCGGGGTATCATTTGACCAAGAAGTCACTGCCAAACCCAATGTTGTAAAACTTCAGTACATTGGATTTTTAAAATTCATGTAAACCATCAGCATAACTTTTATTACATTCATTGAGTCTGGTTTATTATTTAATTAGATTGACTAAATCTGTTTTCTAGACTGACTTTGAAAACAGCTACCACACTTTTTGTTAGCTTTTTCGCACTTCAATTTGCCAGGTTTGGCTACATTTTACTCCCTTATATTTTATTCCATCTCTTATGGGATCACTGTAAAATTGTATTTGTACCTGCCTGGTATGAGCACATGAATAGTAGTAGTAGTTATCAGTCTTTTTCACTTGCCTTACTTGGTTTAGATTATCTAATAACCAATAACTACTACTATAGATAAGAGTGTGTATCCACAGGCCTGAGGCAAAGTAATGTATATATGTATGTGTGTGTGTGTGTGTGTATATAAATATATATATATGTGTGTGTGTGTGTGTGTGTGTGTGTGTGTGTGTGAGTGAGTGAAAATAAGTTTCTAAGGCTGTGAGCTACTACAACTCTGTCTTCAAAGAACTTTAACAAATACAGTTCCAAGGAAATGCCTCTGGAATTGAAGAAAAAGTCATAATTGAAATTTTAAGTGCAATGGATGATTCCAAATGCTCTGCATGTTAGATGCCATTAAAAAAGAGCATTAGTAACTCAAAAATATCTGAACGACTATGCAAATCTGGGGAAATTATGTACAATCCAGTAGAAAGAGAAAAGGAGTTGCCAAGGATTCTTGCCTGTTTTGATTACTTTTTCTCCTTTGAATTTAGATCAGTGCCTGGCACGTAAGGCCTCAACGAATATTTGTGAAATGAATTAATGAATGTCCTCAAATTTTAAACCTTCCTTATGTGTGATTGCAAAATGTGCATTTTTGTGTGCAATTATTTAATAATTTAAATTCTGATTCTTTGATTTGTAAAGAGGTATTAAACTTCTCTATTTTTTATTTTACTATTTTTGCCATTTTTTATAGTTCCAGAATTTATTTATTCATTTAGGCCAGAGGTCAGCGAATAGATTTAATATTCTAACAGAGTTGTAAAAAATGAATAAAGTGTGCCAGGTGTGGTGGCTGACACCTGTAATCCTAACACATTGGAGGTCAAAGTGGATGGATCATTTTGAGCTGAGGAGTTCAAGGCCAGCATGAGCAACATGGTTAAACACCATCTCTATAAAAACTACAAAAATGATCCAGGTGTGGTGACTCACACCTATGGTCCCAGCTATTTGTGAGGCTGAGGCTGGAGGACTGCTTGAGCCGAAGTGGAGGCTGCCGTCAGCCAAGGTTGCCCCAAAGCGCTCCAACCTAGGCAACAAAAATGAGACCCTGTCTCAAAAAAAAAAAAAAAAAGAATAGGCCGGGCGCAGTGGCTCATGCCTGTAATCTCAGCCCTTTGGGAGACCGAGGCGAACGGATCATGAGGTCAAGAGATCGCGACCATCCTGGCCAACACAGTGAAACCCTGTCTCTACTAAAAATACAAAAAGATTAGCTGGGCGTGGTGGCACACCCCTGTGGTCCCAGCTACTCAGGAGGCTGAGGCGAAAGAATCGCTTGAACCAGGGATGCGGAGGTTGCAGTGAGCCGAGATTGTGTCACTGCACTGCAGCCTGGTGACAGAGCAAGACTCCATCTCAAAAAAAAAGAAAAGAAAGAAAAATAGAATAAACGAAAAAGAATATGTCAGAGACTGTGTGTGGCTTATGATATCTAAAACTTTGCTATCTGGAACTTTACAGGAAATATTTGGCAACCCATTATCTAGGCTATGACATTTATTAACATGTAGTTATTAATAACTGTCTTTTATATTATATTATTCTCTGTTGTGTTATTTTCCTTTTTTATTTTGTACTAATTCTTTTCTGAAGAATTTTGTAAAAGGTGTATCTCATTTACTATCATCTTTGTGTAAATAACTTTCATGTTGCCAATCTCTAGCTATCATTACCATTACTTTGCTACACTGTATTATTTTCTGCCTTTATTTTTAATTCATTGTATTAAATCACCAGAGACTGAGTGAGAAACCGAGAATTGCATCCAACATGTCCGTAAGTGCTGCTGCCTCCTTCCCTGCCGGAGCAGTATCAGAGGAAGTCAGCTAAACAGAAGGTATAGATAAAAGACCATGAGTCTCAAATCATAGTGCCCAAAATGTCCCCATTTAAACTGAAAAATCACTTACATGATTAAGAACCAAGAAGGTAAAAATCTACAGAAAAATGAAAAGATGCCAGCATGGAGATGGCATAGGTGTTAGACTATCTGACAATAATTATAAGGCATCCATACTGAAAATTCTTCCACAAGCAGTACCAAATGCTTAAAACAATGGAAAAATTAAATGATCTTAGAAAATACATATGAGATGTAAAGGAAAAACACAAAACATGTTGAACTCAACAATAATCAAAATTTAAAAAAATCTTTGGAGACTTCTGGTTTCTGATCCAGTGTGTAAAATGTTTGAAAATTGGTAGGTGTGGTGGCTCATGAATGTAATCCCAGCACTTTGGGAGGTCAAGGCAGGCAGATCATGAGGTCAAGAGATCAAGACCATTCTGTGCAACATAGTGAAATCCCATCTCTACTAAAAATACAAAAATTAGCTGGGCATGGTGGTGCACATCTGTACTCCCAGCTATTCAGGAGGCTGAGGCAGGAGAATCGCTTGAAGGGGGGAGACAGAGGTTGCAGTGAACTGAGATCATGCCACTGCACTCCAGCCTGGGCAGCAGAGCAAGACTCCATCTCAAAAAAGAAAAACAAAGAAGTTTGAAAATCTTCATTCTTGTGTACACAATAAGGAACAAGCTGAGGCCGGGCAAGGTGGTTCACGCCTGTAATCCTGGCACTTTAGGAGGCCGAAGCTGGTGAATCACTTGAGGTCATAAATTTGAGACAGGCCTGGCCAATATGGCAAAATCCCATATCTACTAAACAATACAAAAATTAGCTGGGTGTGGTGGCAGGCACCTGTAATCCCAGCTACTCGGGAGGCTTAGGCAGGAGAATCGCTTGAACACAGGAGGCGGAGGTTGCAGTGAGCAGAGACTACGCCATTGGACTCCAGCCTGGTCAACAAGAAAAAGAAAAAAAAAAGAAAGAAAAGAAACAAGTTGAACAAACTGAAAATTAACACCTCTTCTTGGATTTGTCAAATAATTGAGGTTACATGACAAACCACTGACCCCAAATTGGAGAGACAGGCAGAGTCACAACTTACTAGCACAGAAATTCATAAGCAGTTCTGGAGGAAAACAGTACTGGGACAAGGAAACCTGAACTGTAATTGATAAATTATTGGAAGCTCAGTGTAGACAAACTTGAGAGTTAAAATCCCAAACGTTTAATGAACAATTTATATCAATTCTTTACTATCGCTTCAAGAAAATAGAAGCAGAGAAAGCGCCTCCTAATTCATTCTATCAGGCCAGCATTCTTCTAATCCCAGAAATCAGCAAAGACATTACAAGAAAGGAAAACTACAGGCCAATAGATGGGAAAATCCCCAACGAAATATTAGCAAAACAGATCGAAAAATATCTGAATATTATATGCTAGAACAAGTGAAATAAATTCCAGGTATGAAAGACCGGTTCAACACTGATGAATCAATACTTACATACCATCACATCAACAGGCTAAAGAAATAAATTATTATATCAACAGATACAGAACAAGTATTTGACAAAATCCAACTCCAATTCTCATAATAAAAACTCTCAGTACCTGAGAATGGAGAAATTCCTCAGCTTGATAAAGAACATATTAAGAAAACCTACTGCTAATAAGCTTTAATACTTAAATCTTTGCATTTAAATTATAAGAATTAGCAGCATTCCAAGCAAGATCAAGAAATAAGGCAAGTTTGTTCCTGCTTATCACTTCTTTTCAGTATCATTCTGGAAGTCCTAGCTGATAAAGTAAGACAAGCAAAATGAAATATACCATATACAGATTAGGAAGAAATGAATAAAACTATCTTTGCTGTCAAATGACGTGATTATGTAGAGAACATTAAAGATCAACAAAAAAAAAAAAACTAAGTGATTGTAGCAAGTTTGCAGGATACATGGTTAACATAAAAATGTCAATTCCTCTTTTACATACAATAACTCACAAATGGAATTTAAATTTTAAAATGTGATACCATTTACACTAGAATCATAAAAACAGCATAAATCTAATAAAATATGTAGCAGGACCATATGAGGAAAGCTACAAAACTTAGATAAAAGAAATAAAATGAAAATTTAAATGAACGAAAAAATATTCAGTGTACATGGATATGAAAATACAACATCGTCAAAATGTCAGTTCTTTCAATCTTGATATAGAGTCTGTCAATCTCAATCAAAATCCAAGGAATTATTTTGTGGCTGTTAAGAAACTGGTTCTGGAGTTTATATCGAGAGACAAAAGATTTGGAATAGATAATACAATATTGAAGGAGAACAAAGTCTAAGGATTGATACTATGCAACTTTAAATCTTACTATAGACCTACAGTAATCAATGTGAATATGCTAAATTCATAGAGTTGCATATTTCACATGTGTAATTCGTATGGTATATAAATTATATCTCAACAAAGCTGCTTCTAAAAAAAAAGACCTTATATTAGCCAAAAAATAGACAAATAAATCAATAGAACAGAATAGAGAGCCCAGAAATAGGCTCACATAAATAAAGGCAATAGATCTTTGACAGTGAAGCAAAAGCAATTCACTGAAGAAAGGTTAATCTTTTTAAACAAACAGTTCTGAGAAAACTGGACATACACATGCTAAAAACAAAAACAAAACAAAGAATCTAGACACTAACCTTACGCCTTTCACAGAACTGAAGGAAGCAAGAGGTAAATCCATAATTACACCTTCACACTTACACACACCCTTCTAAACAGTTGGAAAAAACCACTAGACAGGAGAACATCAGCGATGTAGAAGAACTCCATAATATCATCAACTAACAGGACCTAATGGATATTAATAGAACACCCCAATCAGCAAGAGCAGAATAGACATTCTTTTCAGTGCTAACCAACACACATCAAAATGGACCATATCCTAGGCCATAAAACCAACCTTAACAAATTTAAAATGACGGAAATTATACAGAGTATGTCCTTTGACCACGATTGTGTCAAACTAGAAATCAGTAACAGAAGGTTAACAAGAAAATACCCAACACTTGGAAACTAATCAACACATTTATGTTTCAATAATACAATTTATAAATAAATTTATATAAATATAATAAAATTTATTTATAATGTTCCAATAATAAAACATTATAAAACAACATTTTATAATGATCCATTAATAAAATAAGTCTCTGTGGAAATTTTAAAAATCTATCAACTGAATGAAAATGAAAATATGAAATATCAAAACCTGCAGGACACAGCTAAAGCAGTAGAGAGAATAAAATTTATAGCAATAGGAAGCCAAGGCAGGTGAACTTCTTGAGTCCAGGAGTTTAAGAGCAGCCTGGGCAATACAGGGAGACCTTGTCTCTGCAAAAAATATAAAAGAATTAGCCAGGCATGGTGGTGTGTAGCTGTAGTCAGTCACTCAGGAGGCTGCGGTGGGAGAATCACTTGAGACCAGGAGGTCAAGGCTGCTGTGAGGTATAATCACACCACCACACTCCAGCCTAAGTGACAGAGTGAGAACCTGTCTCAAAAAAAAAAGAAAAAAAAAAAAAAGTAGACACATTGGAAGAAAAAATGCTCAATTAAACAATCTAAGCTTTTGTTTCAAGGACCTAGAAAGAGAGGAGCCAAATAAGCTCAAAGCAATGAAAGAAGGAAATAAGAAAGATATGAACAAGTAGCCAATGTCAGGAATATGACAAGCATGTCACTGTAGACTTTGCAGACATCAAAAGGACCAGAAAAGAATACCACAGGCAAAACATTACTTGACAACATAGGTTAAATTGACTAATACTTTAAAGAACACACAAACTACCATGACTCATCCTGTGTGAAATAGATGATTTTGATAGCCCTAAAACTATTGACATTGATATCACAATTTGAAAACTCCCAAAAAGTTAATTTGTAGGCCAGATACTTTCACTGGATAATTCTACCAAACTCTTAAATAAGAATGAGTACCAATTGTACATAATCTATCTTACTGGAAATAAAAGAGAAGGAAACACCTCCTGACATTTTCTGAATGCGGTGTTACCCTGATGCATACATCAGACAAAGCACAAAAAAGAAAACTACAGAACAACACCACTCATAAATACAAATGCCAAGATGCCAAGCAAAATAGCATCAAATAAAATGTAGTACTATATAGATATAAAGTATATACTCCACTCAATCACAGGGAGTTTGTTCCAGGAATGCAAGACTGGTCCAATATTTGAAAAAATAAATCAACGTGTTTCAACAATCTAAAAAAGAAAAAAAATCACATGATCACATTGATTATTGCAGAACATAATTCAATACCCATTCAGGATAAAAACTGAGAAGAACAGGAATGGAGGAAAATGTCCTCACCTTGATAAGAAAAATTCACAACCCAAACTGTAGCTAACATAACATGATGTTGAAAGGCTAAACGTTTCTTCACTGAGATTAGGAACAAGACAAAGACATTCATTCTTACCACTGTTTATTCAAACGAATGATGGAAATTCTAGTCAGTGCAATAAGGCAAGAAAAAGATGTATGTGACATGTAGATCAAAAAGGAAGGAATATCACTGTCTCTTTCTATGGACACTGTCTCTATTTACAGAATTTATAATTGTCTCCTTAGAAAACCCCAAGTATTCTACAGAAAATCTCTTAGGAGTGAGTTTAGCAGTATCACAGGATAAAAGTTAAACATGCAGAAATAAATCATTTTTATATAACAGTGATTGGCAGTGAAATTCAAAACAAAATGCTACTTGCAATTCTCAAAAATAGGTTTACTAAAGTATAAATCTAATAAAATTCTTACAGGACTTTTATACCAAAAATGACAAAATGCTGATGAAAGAATTTGAAGACATTCTAACTAAATTGAGAAACATACACATACCCTATAGATTGTAATAAAATTAGAATAAATTAGAAATGAAGTCTAATTTTTGCATTTTATAGTTTGTAATTAGACTAATTACAATGAGTCATCATTTCTTTTTGTTTGTTTGTTTTTTGAGACAGAATCTCCCTCTATCACCCAGGCTGGAGTGCAGTGGCGGGATCTTGGCTCACTGCAACCTCTGCCTCCTGGATTCAAGGAATTCTTCTGCCTCAGCCTCCCAATTGGCTGAGATTACAGGTGCCTGCCACCACACTTGGCTAATTTTTGTATTTGTAGTAGAGATGGGGTTTCACCATGTTGGCCAGACTGGTCTCAAACTCCTGACCTCAGGTGACCTGCCTGCCTTGGCCTCCCAAAGTGCTGGGATTACAGGCATGAGCCACCATGCCCAGCCAGCTTAAAATGCTTTCTGTTTGTTTACTTGTTTGTTTATCTGAGCCAGAGTCTTGCTCTGTCACCCAGGCTGGAGTGCAGTGGTGTGATCTTGGATCACTGCAACCTCCGCCTCCTGGGTTGAAGCAATTCTTCTGCCTCAGCCTCCCAAGTAGCTGGAATTATAGGCGCCCACCACCACACCTGGCTAATTTTTGTATATTTAGTAGAGACGGGGTTTTACTATGTTGGCCAGGCTGGTCTTGAACTCCTGACCTCATGATCCACCTGCCTTGGACTCCCAAAGAGCTGGGATTAACAGGCATGAGCAACCACACCCAGCTGACTTGTTTTATTATACAATGGGAAAGGCCTTCCCTGAGTAAGGAAAATTTCCACTTTAAATAGAATAGTAAAAGAGTAGCAAATTAAAGCCAAGACAAGCAGAGGAAAAAAATGTGATCAGAAATCAACTAAATTGAAAACAGATAAACAAGAAAATGCAATGAAATCAAAAGGTAGTTCTTTGGGAAAAAAATCATTACAATTCAAAGAGCTGTTATCAAGCTAAGTGGAGAAACATGAAATATGAGAGGACCCAAATGATCAACATCAGAAATAAGAGGAGACACTGTCATATACAAGGAAGACATTAAGAGGATGCTACAAATAACTTAAGCTCATACATTCAGCAACTGAAACATACCAATTCGTTGAAACTCACAAGCTATTCAAACTCATTTAAGAAGAAATATGTGACCTTAATAGGCCTATATTGTCCATCTGTAAAGTAACTCTGAATTTGCAGGTAAAAAAAAATTTTAATAAAGATATCCTCAAATCCAAATGACTACATTGGTGAATTCTACCAGACATTGATAAAGGACATAATAATAGTAATAGTAATAATAATAATATCAATGATGCACAGTCTTTTTTAGAAGGTAAAAGAAAGAATAATTCCAACTTATTTTATGAGGTGAGCATTACATTGACATCAAAAAATGACAGTTTACAAGACAAAAGAAAACAAATAAAACTACAGAGTAAAATCCTCATGAACATATTTGCAAAAATCCTTTACAAAATATTGGCAATTCAAATCCAGCAATGTCTAAAAAGGACAATACATTATTACCAAGGGAAGTTCATCCAAAAAAAGGTAAAACTGTTCCAACATCTGAAAATTAATCAATCTGATTCACCATATTAACAGGCTAGATAAGAGAAACTATTTGATCATACCAGTAGAAGGGGAACAAGTATTTGACAAAATTCAGTATCCATTCATGTTAGTATCTCCCAGCAAATTAGAAAAGCAGAGAGGTGTATAAAGAGGGCTGCATCTTCCCTCTACCTAGGGTCAAACCTACTGGTGAGTGATAATTAAAGCCATGGGTGGTGAGGGTGATCCCAGGAAAAACAGAGCTTCTGCTTTCATACCTGGAGAGCACAACCCCAAACTCCAGATTTTGCCTGAGTCCTGGAGGGACACCAGAAGGATTGAGAAAAACATATTTGTATGAAATTTCCCAATCAATGGGCCTATGACAGCATGTGATATAAAGTTCTGAACCTAAACAAAATGGGGAAGTATAGAATATTATTTTTCATTGAGGTGGAAAATGTATATGGTGAAGAATCTTTGCCTCTCCCAGTCTTGCTGAAAGACTTTAAATGTTTCCTCTGAGCATACAATGAAAGTGGGCCAACAGAGAGCCACAGTCTGAAGACATTGAAGTCAGAATCAGGGAGTGGCATGCCAGTGCAGGGCTGAACTGAAGAATGAGAACCAGATGGGGCAGGGCACCTTCCAGGAGAGTCAGGTAGACTCGGGGTACTGTGGAGTGGCAGGACCAGTCACAGGAGTTATCACGGTGCAGTGATTGCTTTGGGCACAACCAGGGCTTGCATAGCAATTCCCATGCTAGTTCATGTTGAGAGCCCACCTACATTGTCACCTAGACCCTGGGGTATTCTCTCCCCACATTGTTCGTAAATCATGACTGTTTCTTTCACATCTGATTTTAGCATTCCTTTGTATTAGTAGGTGAAATATTGCAGCAAATATATCCAAAATGTATCCTGGCTTAAGCACCACAGAAGCACATTTCTCACTAATATTAATTGTCCAAGGTAGTTCCAAGCTGGCAATGCTCTGCTCCACATAGTTTTCAGGGACCCAGGCTAATGAAGGCTCTGCCATCTTCAATACCTGGCATGGCAGGTTATTCCTGGGCAAAGGCATCCAACTGTGGAGCTGGAAAAAGCATGAAGTAACTCATGGGTGGTTTTTATGGGCTGGATACAACAAAATCTTATTTATATTGCAGTGACTGGAACTCAGGAAGTACCACAACTATCCCAAGAGAGCTTGACCCCACGGGAGGCTGGAAAACTGGTTTGGTAAACACCTAGCAGGCCTGCCAGCTCTGTCAGGGCCACAGTAAATTTGGGTTTAAGATATCATGGAATCTTAGATATATACCCAACCAAGGAGGTGAAAGACCTTTACAAAGAAAACTACAAAACCTTGCTGAAAGAAATTATAAACAACAGAAACAAATGGAAATCCATCCCATGCTCATGGATGGATAGAATCAATACTGTGAAAATAACCATACTGCCAAAAGCAATCTACAAGTTCAATATAATTCCCATCAAAATACCACCATCACTCTTCACAGAACTAGAAAAAACAATCCTAAAAGTCACATGGAACCAAAGAACAACCCACAAAGCCAAAGCTAAATTAAGCAAACAACAACAACAACAACAACAACAACAAAACAAATCTGTAGGCATTGTGTTACCTGCCTTCAATCTATACTATAAGGCCATGGTGGCCAAACAGCATGGTACTGGCATAAAAATAGGCACACAGACCAATGAAACAGAATAGAGAACCCAGAAATAAACCCAAATATTTACAACCCACTGATCTTTGACAAAGCAAAGAAAAACATAAAGTGGAGAGAGGACACCCTATTCAGCAGATGGGGCTGGGATAATTAAAAAGCTACATGTGGGAGATTGAAACTGGAAACTCATCTCTCACCTTATACAAAAATCAACTCAAGACAGATCAAGGACTTACATCTAAGACCCGAAACTATAAAAATTATAGATAATAACATCAGAAAGACCCTTCTAGACATTGGCTTGGGCAAAGATTTCATGACCAAGAACCCAAAAGCAAATTCCACAAAAACAAAGATAAATAGATAGGACTTAATCAAATTAAGGAGCTCTGCACAGCTAAAGGAACAGACAACCCACAGAGTGGAAGAAAATCTTCACAATTTATACATCCAACAAAGGACTAATATCTGGAATCTACAAGGAATTCAAACGAATTAGCAAGAAAAAAAAAATTCCATCAAAAAGTGGGCTAAGGACATGAATAGACAATTCTCAAAAGAAGATATACAAATGTCCAAAAAACATATGAAAAAATGTTCACCATCACTAATGATCAGGGAAATGCATATCAAAACCACGATGTGATATACCACCTTACTCCTGCAAGAATGGCCATAATCTAAAAAAACCACAAAATAACAGCTGTTGGAGTGGTTATGGTGAAAAGGGAACACTTATACACTGCTGGTGGAAATGTAAACTAGTACGACCACTATGAAAAACAGTATGGAGAATTCTTAAAGAACTAAAAGCAGAATTAGCATTTGATCCAGCAATCCCACTACTGGGTATCTACCTAGAGGAAAAGAAGTCCTTATACAAATAAGATACTTGCACATGCAGGCCAGGGGTGGTGGTTGACGCTTGTAATCCCAGCACTTTGGGAGGCTGAAGCAGGTGGATCACGAGGTCTGGAGATCGAGATCATCCTGGCTAATGTGGTGAAGCACTGTCTCTACTAAAAATATAAAAAATTGTCTAGGTGTGGTGACACACACCTGTAGTTCCAGCTACTTGGAGGCTGAGGCTGGAGAATTACTTGAACCCAGGAGGCAGAGGTTGCTGTGAGCTGAGATGGTGCCCACCACACTCCAGTCTGGGTGACAAAGCAAGATTCCATCTCAAAAACAAAAAACAAAAAAACAAAAAAGATACTTGAACATGCATGTTTATAGCAGCACAATTTGCAATTTCAAAAACATGAAACCAGTCCAAATGTCCATCAATCAACAAGAGGATAAAGAAATCGTGGTAAATATATAGAATGGAATACTACTCAGCCATAAAAAGGAAATGATTAATGGCATTTTCAGCAACCTGGATGGAACTGGAGACCATTATTCTAAGTGAATTAACTCAGGAATGGAAAACCAAACATCACATGCTCTCACCCATAAGTGGGAGCTAAGCTAAGAGGATGCAAAGCATAAGATACAATGGACTTTGTGGCCTTCGGGGAAAGGGTGGGAGGGGGTGATGGATAAAAGACTATAAAATGGGTTCAGTGTATACCTCTTGGGTGATGAGTGCACCAAAATCTCACAAATCACTACTAAAGAGCTTACTGAAGTAACCAACTACCCTCTGCTCCCAAAAAATCTATAGAAATAAAAAAATTTAAACAAAAATTCAAACAATAAACAAAAAGATATTCTGGAATTTCATATTCCACCACTTTAGCAGGAGAAAATGCTAAGCAAGGAGTTTTGAGATAGGAGCAAAGTGACAGTGGTGACAACAAAGGATGTTGACTAGCATGGGAATGACACCATTGCAGAGTCCTGTTTGGTTGCCCCTTGGCCCTTTAAGCCAGCTGTGCCTACATTCCTGCAGCCCTGGTCCACAGAGAAGAATCTCAGAAAGTTCAGAGCTGCTTGAAGACACTTTCCAGATCGTCTCGTTTGCTCCTACCCTGCTCTTCTGCTGGCCCTTCTCCATCATAAACCCTTGGATCCGCAGTCTTCAGTAAGCCTCTCCCTTCGAGCTTGTAATAGTCAACTCGGGCTTCCATAACAAAATGCCACAGACTAGTGGCTTAAACAACAGAAATTTATTTTCTCACAGTTCTGGAGGCTGAAAGTATGAGATCAGGGTACCAGTGTGGTCAGTTTCCAGGGAAGGCTCTCTTCCTGGTTTGCACATCACCTTATTTCTGGGTTCTCACAGGGCCTTTCCCTGGTGTATGCATGCAGAGAGGGAGAAATACAGTTAGAGAGAGAGATGAGGCGGGGGGCGGGGGAGATTATCTCCATCTCTTTATCTTTTTTTTTTTTTTCTTTTTTTTTTATTGCATTTTAGGTTTTGGGGTACATGTGATGAACATGCAAGATTGTTGCATAGGTACACACATGGCAGTGTGCTTTGCTGCCTTCCGTCCCCTCACCTGTATCTGTCATTTCTCCCCATGCTATCTCTTCCCACCTCCCCACCCCCCGCCCCTCCCCCATTTCCCCCCAACAGACCCCAGTGTGTAGTGCTCCCCTCCCTGTGTCCATGTGTTCTCATTGTTCAACACCGGCCTATGAGCGAGAATATACGGTGTTTGATTTTCTGCTCTTGTGTCAGTTTGCTGAGAATGATGGTTTCCAGGTTCATCCATGTCCCTATAAAGGACGTGAACTCATCGTTTTTGATGGCTGCATAATATTCCATGGTGTATATGTACCACATTTTCCCTATCCAGTCTATCATCGTTGGGCATTTGGGTTGGTTCCAGGTCTTTGCTATTGTAAACAGTGCTGCAATGAACATTCGTGTGCACGTGTCCTTGTAGTAGAATGATTTATAATCCTTTGGATATATACCCAGTAATGGGATTCCTGGGTCAAATGGGATTTCTATTTTTAAGTCCTTGAGGAATCGCCACACTGTCTTCCACAATGGTTGAATTAATTTACATTCCCACCAACAGTGTAAAAGTGTTCCTATTTCTCCACATCCTCTCCAGCATCTGTTGTTTCCCGATTTTTTAATGATCGCCATTCTAACTGGTGTGAGATGGTATCTCAATGTGGTTTTGATTTGCATTTCTCTGATGACCAGTGATGATGAGCATTTTTTCATATGTTTGTTGGCCTCCTGTATGTCTTCTTTTGTAAAGTATCTGTTCATATCCTTTGCCCATTTTTGAATGGGCTTGTTTGTTTTTTTCTTGTAGATCTGCTTTAGTTCTTTGTAAATTCTGGATATCAGCCCCTTGTCAGATGGGTAGACTGCAAAAATTTTTTCCCATTCTGTTGGTTGCCGATTCACTCTACTGACTGTTTCTTTTGCCGTGCAGAAGCTGTGGAGTTTGATTAGGTCCCATTTGTCTATTTTGGCTTTTGTTGCCATTGCTTTTGGCGTTTTGGTCATGAAGTCCTTGCCTACACCTATGTCCTGAATGGTTTTGCCTAGATTTTCTTCCAAGGTTTTTATGGTATTAGGTCTGATGTTTAAGTCTTTAATCCATCTGGAGTTAATTTTGGTGTAAGGTGTCAGGAAGGGGTCCTGTTTCTGCTTTCTGCACATGGCTAGCCAGTTTTCCCAACACCATTTATTAAACAGGGAGTCCTTTCCCCATTGCTTGTTTTTGTCAGGTTTGTCAAAGATCAGATGGTTGTGGGTATGTTGTATTTCCTGTGAGGCCTCTGTTCTGTTCCATTGGTCTATATCTCTGTTTTGGTACCAGTACCATGCTGTTTTGATTACTGTAGCCTTGTAGTATAGTTTGAAGTCCGGTAGTGTGATGCCTCCCGCTTTGTTCTTTTTGCTTAGAATTGACTTGGCTATGCGGGCTCTCTTTTGGTTCCATATGAAGTTTAAGGTGTTTTTTTCCAGTTCTGTGAAGAAGGTCATTGGTAGCTTGATGGGAATAGCATTGAATCTGTAAATTACTTTGGGCAGTATGGCCATTTTCACGATGTTGATTCTTCCTAACCATGAACATGGAATGTTTCTCCATCTGTTTGTATCCTCTCTTATTTCGTTGAGCAATGGCTTGTAGTTCTCCTTGAAGAGGTCCTTTACGTTCCTTGTTAGTTGTATTCCTAGGTACTTTATTCTCTTTGTAGCAATTGTGAATGGCAGTTCGTTCTTGATTTGGCTCTCTTGAAGTCTATTACTGGTGTATAGGAATGCTTGTGATTTTTGCACGTTGATTTTGTATCCTGAGACTTTGCTGAAGTTGTTTATCAGTTTCAGGAGATTTTGGGCTGAGATGATGGGGTCTTCCAGATATACAATCATGTCATCTGCAAATAGATTGGTCTGCCTTGCTAGGTTGGGGAAGTTTTCCTGGATAATATCCTGAAGAGTATTTTCCAGCTTGGATTCATTCTCTTCATCACATTCAGGTACACCTATCAGACGTAGATTAGGTCTTTTCACATAGTACCACATTTCTTGAAGATTTTGTTCATTCCTTTTTGCGCTTTTTTCTCTGTTCTTGCCTTCTCTTTTTATTTCATTGAGTTGGTCTTCGACCTCTGATATCCTTTCTTCTGCTTGGTCAATTCGGCTGTTGAAGCTTGTGCATGCTTCACGAAATTCTCGTGTTGCGTTTTTCAGCTCCATCAATTCACTTATTCTCCTCTCTATGCTGTCCATTCTCGTCAGCAGTTCGTCCAATCTTTTTTCAAGGTTCCTATTTTCTTTGCGATGGGTTAGAACATGTTCTTTTAGCTCATTGTAGTTTCTTACTACCCATCTTCTGAAGTCTGATTCTGTCATTTCATCACCCTCCTTCTCCATCCGGTCTGGTTCCCTTGCTGGTGAGGAGTTGTGATCACTTTTAGGAGGAGAGGTGTTCTGGTTTCGGGAGTTTTCATCCTTTTTACGCTGGTTTCTACCCATTTTTGTGGGTTTATCCACCTGTTGTCTGTCTCTGTCCCAGGGAGTTGGAGCTTTATGAGTTTCCGTTGCACTACTGCCTTTTTTGATTTTTTTTTTTTTCAGGTCGGACCCGCCCAGCTAGCAGCACACCTAGCCTCTGCCTGCCCGCTGGGGCTTTGCTGAGCTGCTGTGGGCTCCGCCCAGCTGCCCTGAGCTCTTCCCTGTAGTCCTTTTTATATGGGCGTAGTTAGAACTGTCTGGGCAATGGTGGCCCCGCCTCTGTTATGGCGGACTCTCTCTGTTGTGGCAGGTTGCCTCGGCAACGGCGGCCTGCCTCCGTAGCGGTGGAGAGTCTCAGTAATGGCGGAAGCCCCTCCCCCACCGGGCCGGACCCTCCCGGTTCAGCTGTGCTTGGTTTGAAGGGCTCAACCCAGAGGGTTTCCAATTACTGTTTTTGTTTTCGTTGTTGTTGGGGGTGGAGGGGTGGGACCAACCAAGCCTGATCACCTGGCTCCCTGACTCTGAGGCTTTTCTTTTAAGTTGAACGACCCCGGGTTCCGGTCGCTTGTTGAAAAGGCGCCGGGATCTCCCGTGCTGCGACTCACGGAGTCGGCTCGAACCGCGGCGCCGGCTCCTGGCGGATTTTTTGCCTAGGAATCTCCTGGCCTGGCTCGCTATTTCAGATGAATGGGCTATTCTGCTGTCTCAGGGCTCTGCTCGCCAGCTAAGAGGGCTCCCAGACCAGTGGCTTTTGTACGGAGAACCGCAGCAACAGGGAGTGGTCACAGCAGCCGCGCCGGCGGAATCAGCCCCGCGGGGGCCAAAACAGCCGCACCGGCTGGGACTGCGATGCTGGCGACCCCTCTGCCTGGGTATCTCCTGGTCTGTGGGCAATAAGAGTTCGTCTGGAAATGCGGCGTCCACTCACCCTCTGCACTTTCACTGGGAGCTGAAGTCCTGAGCTGTTCTTAGGCGGCCATCTTGAAAGTCGGACCTTTATCTTTTTATAAGGCCACAAGTCTAATTGAATTCGAACCCTACCCCACAATGACAATTAAATTTTGTTACATTGTAAGAGTTAGGGCTTCAACATATGAAATTTGATAATGGGGAACAATTCAGTTGATAGCATTCTACCCTTGGCTAACTCATGTCCTTAGAGCTACAAAAAATACATTCATTCTATCTCAACAGCCCCCATGATATTGAATCATTCCAGCATCAGTGCTAAAGTTCAAAGTCTCATCTAAATATCATCTAAGTTAGGGATGGGTGAGATTCAAGATTTGCTTAATCCTTGAAGCACAGTTCTGCAGCTATCAACCTGCAAAATCAGGCAAGATATGTGCTTCCAAAATATGATAGTAGGACAGAAATCAATTTTCTGTTCCAAAAGGGAGTAATCAGAAAAATAAAGGAGAATGGGACCTGTTCCAAAATGAAGAAATTGGAAAAATAAAGGAGTAGTGGGTCCCAAGCTCCAAAACCTAGCAAAGCTAATTACATTGGATCTTAAGGCTGGATATCTGAAATATATAAGCAAATATTAAAGAATCTGAAGAAGGAAATAGACTGCAACACGTAAATAATAGGGGAGTTCAGTATCCCACTTTCAGAAATGGAAAGATCATCCGGACAGAAAATCAATAAGGAAACTTCAGATTCAACTACACTTTAGACCAAATGGACCTAACAGATACACACTGAACAATACATCCAACAGCAGCAGGACACACGTTCTTCCCCAGCACAATGGGTGCATTCTCCAGCATAGACGAGGTGTTAGGCCAGTAAACAAGTCTTAACAAATCCAAGAAGACTGTAATGATATCAAGTAGCATTTCCGACTATAACAGTATAAAACTAGAAAAGGGATAACAGTAGAAATTTTGGAAAATTTACCGATACATGAAAATTAAAGAACATGTTCTGAAGAACTCAATGAGCCTGTAAAGAAATTAGAAGGGAAATGTATAAAATGTCTTGAGACAAATAAAAATGGAAACACAACATACTGAAACTCATAGAAATGCAGCAAAAACATTTCCATAAGGAAGTTTTATAGCAATAAATATGAAGAGCAAAAAAGATCTGAAATAGACAACGTCACACCCCAGGAAACTAGAAAAACAAGAACAAAAGGTACTCAAAGTTAGTAGAAGGAAGGATATCATAAAGATTAGAGAAGAAATAAATAAAATAGTGACTGTAGAAATACTAGAAAATGTTTACGCAATTAAGAGTTGATTTTTGATTGTGAGAAATCAAGAGAGAACTATGTCCACATGAACAGAATGAATGACAAAAAACACATGATTGTCTCAACAGATGCAGAAAAAGCATGTGTCAAAATTCGACATTCTTTCCTAATAGATGCTCAAGAAATTAGGTGTCGAAGGAAAGCACCTCAGCATAATGAGGGCCACATATGACAAGCCTGTAGCTAACATCGTACTCGTACTCAATGATGAACGCTGAGGGCTTTTCCTCTGAGATCGGGGCAAGGCAAGGATGCTACTCTTGCCTCTTCTATCCTGCGTGGGGCTGCAAGTCGTGGCCAGAGGCAGGTTACTAGGATCAGGCAGGTGGCCCATTCCTAGTCGGTGTCCATTAGTCGGGTGAGGCTCCTAATTCAATCCTAGACTTTATGTTCACCGTCTCAAACTGAGTAGGTCCCAGGCCAGTTTTTAATACTCCTTCATGGATGGCCTGAGGCCACAGCCCTAGTACGGCCCAATTTGTAGCTCTGACTGCTGGGGTTCCTGAGGCCCCAGCTACAACTGTATCGAAGCCAGAAGATGGCATTTCTCCCTGTCTCCCACCCAGCTATCCACGAGTGTGGAGGCTTTCCTCTATTCAAAGGCTTAGAAAGCTCTCTATGCAGCCGGGTGTGGTGGCGCACGCCTGTAATCCCAGCACTTTGGGAGGCCAAGCTGGGCAGATCACAAGGTCAAGAGACAGAGACCATCCTGGTTAACATAGTGAAAACCCTGTCTCTACTAAAAATACAAAAATTAGCTGGGCATGAGGGCACATACTTGTAGTCCCAGCTACTCCAGAGGCTGAGGCAGGAGAATTGCCTTAACCTGGGAGGCGGAGGTTGCAGTGAGCCAAGATTGCACCACTGCACTCCAGCTTGGTGACAGAGCAAGACTACATCTCAAAAAGAAAAAAAAAAAAGAACAAAAAGAAAGCTTCCTATGCAATAAGCCAGGGCATGTGACACTTTTCTCTGCTTTATCAAACATGCTTTTCAATAACCTAAAACCCTGATGCAGGCAAGGAATCTGTTTTGCCTAATCCCTGCCTTCCTGGGTCAAATCCTCTCTCCGAGATTTGAGGTGACTTCTTTCTCGGGTCAGGAGTGTTCCTGCACTCTTGTTTATCGGCACGCTCATTCATTCAAGAAATGCTTACTGGGCACCTACGATCCATTGAGGAGACAGCAATTTAGAACACAGAAAAAAATCCCCCTGCTGGTGGACACCTTAGCCCACTAGTGAAGGACCATTGACCAACCTGCAGGACCAGGGAAAAACCACAAACTTATCACGTAGATCCTGGTAAGAGCCGAGGAGGAATAATAAAAGATGGAACAAGGATAGCAAACAGAAGAAAGTCATGTGAGATTGTGATAAGATTGCCAGAAAAGGGGTACTGAGAAGGTGTCATCTTCGTAAAGACGGAGGATGGAGGAAGAAGGCGGAAGGAAGATGGAGGATGGAGGAAGCAGTGATTCTGAGGCTGGGGACTCCCTCGTGCTCACAGGACAGCCAGCAGCCTGCTGTCACCTAAAAGTGGGGATTTGGCAGCATGAGTCAGGAGGAAATGGAGGATCAGGTGCCCTGGTGGACCCAATAGGCTGTTCTAAGAATTGGCGTCTTCGCTCAAGATGTGAGAGGGCACCTTTGGAACATTGTATTGATTGATTGATTTGATTTGATTGTTATTGTTTTTTGGGACGGAATCTCACTATCCCCAGGTGGAGTGTGATGCTGTGATCTTGGCTCACTGCAGCCTCTGCCTCCCAGGTCCAAGCTAATCTCCTGGCTCAGCCTCCAGAGTAGCTGGGATTATAGGTGTGTACCACCACACCTGGCTAATTTTTGTATTTTCAATACACTGGGTTTCACCCTGTTGGCCAGACTGGTCTCGAACTCCTGACCTCAGGTGATCCACCTGCCTTGGCCTCCCAAAGTGCTGGCATTACAGGCTTGAGTCACTGTGCCCAGCCTGGCCTGACACATTTTAAATGGAGGGATGGCATGACCTGTCTCTGCTTTGAACAGAGTCACTTGTATTGCTGTGTTGAACCCAGAAGACAGGGTAGTGGAGGTGCAGTTACATGACTCCTAAGTTACAGGGTCATATAACTTGGGAATGCAAGTTACGTGACCCCGGCAGAGACGATGGTGGATTGGACCACGGGGCAGCACTGGAGGTGGTAAGTATGGCCGTATTCCTGACGATTCGAGTGTCAAGACAACATGATTTGAGGACACATGGGAACTCAGATGTGAGTGGGAGCATTTAATTGCATTCTAGCTCCCAAGCAATGCTTACTGTTTTCTCCAACAGAGTTTAGGGGTTTTCTGCAACTAAAGCTGTCCCCTTTTTGTTTAACTTTTAATAATTAAAATCAATATGATGGTTACAAGGTGGGCCTGTTCCTTAGGTTCCTTACGTTCTATCCATGGCCCTTGATAAGATGGGTCTGTATCCTATTCTCTGACCTCTTAATATTTACTAGATGAATTGTTTTAATTCTTACTCATGAGTGGGAAAGAATGGAGAGAGATGAGAGAGAGAGACAGAGATTTTATATAAATAGACAGATAATCTGCAGTTTCTGTGATAAGCCTTGTCTCATGATAATCAGCCTCATTAAAAACTTCACAAAATGAAATAATGAGGGCCGACTTCTTTCCACTTTCTGGATACACCAAAGTGTAAGATTCAAATAGATTTTTGTCTGGAAGAAAGTTACCAGAAGGTAATTTTATTTAATTCTACCGAAAAGTAAAAATAGCATTGAGTCCTAACTACTCTTTTAAATTATATTTAACTGACATTCCCTGCAAGAGTTTTAAAATTACATATTTATATATACACACACACACACACACACACACACACACACACACACACACACATACAATCTCTCTGTATATATACAGAGAGCCAAGTATATATACAGAGAGAGACAGACAGACAGACAGAGACTGTACGGTTAAGTTTTTTTGTTTTAGTTGCATAGTCCACTGATTGGATTTTCCACTGACTGATCCAGTCTGACCCCTTCCTTTGTCACGTCACTACTATGGGCTGGAAAGGTCACTGCACTAGATGCCTGAGTCTAAGTTGGCCTCATATAAGGTGAGCACACTTAGGGAAATCAGTTAACTTTCTTGTCTTTTAATTTTCCCAAATTACTAATACAATAAGTGAAACTGATCTCTTTAAGTTTTAATGGCTCTCCTCATGTGTTTGAAAGTGACTTAGAATGCACCCAGCCAGCTACGGAAGAAGCGGAGGAAGTGATAAAATATAGACCATCACTATCGGAGGCAGCGCTGGGGCTCATGTCATCCAGCTCCCCTCTGGCAGGCCTGAGTGGCGTGTCCTGGCTAGCCAGCTCTCAGCAGCGCCAGGCACTCTCTCTCCAGCTCTGACAACTTTCCAGTACCAAGAAGAAAAAGCACAGGCCAAGGGGTATTCTGAGAACCCAGAAATGAAAAGAGCCACTCAGATAATTTTTTCCATCTTAAAAAAAAAGTTCTGCCACATTCTGGCTTCTGTACCAGCGCTATCTTGCCATCAACCTGGGCAGTCTTACATAATGCATTACTATCACAAAACACAAGGTCTATGGCACGCAATGAGCTGCAGTTTCTGTGATACTCCTTGTCTCATGATAATCAGCCTCATTAAAAACTTCACAAAATGAAATAATGAGGGCCAACTTCTTTCCGTTTTCTGGATACACCAGAGTAAGATTCAAATAGATTTTTGTCTGGAAGAAAGTTACCAGAAGGTGACTTTATTAAATTCTACCTAAAAATAAAAATCCAGTGAGTCCTAACCACTCTTTTAAACTATATTTAACTGGAATTCCCTACAAGATTTTTTAAATTATATTTTTAAACTCTATAATCCAAAAGGTTTTGTGGGGAAGTTAGTAAAAACACAAATTGATGTCCATTTCCTCTCATTTTCCATGTGCTTCCTTTGGTTAAATAAATATTCTAAAGACATAAAATGCTTCATGTGTTGGGAAAACCTCTGAAAGGCATCCATATGGTTTCTACTCAATTTCTCACTGGCAGATTTATAGTGGTGGCTGATGGGTGGAGAAATCCTGCCTCAACCCAAAACTACTTGCCAGACTTGAGTTTGATTGAAAAATGAAACATCACAAAAGCAAATGTATCACAAATGTTTTCAGTCAGCAAACGCGAGTTTCAGCGTGATTAACACCAGTGACCAGTGCTTTGGACCAGTTTGTCTCCAACATGCCCACAGGAAGTGACCTGCGCAGAATGGCCATTTTTTATGGCAGATTTTTCTCAAGTATCGTATTGCACCGTAGGAATATTTGACCACCTGCTATTGGCATGAATAGACACCGGAAACTTAGGTGGGAAAAATGCAGCAACCTGTCAAAAATCTAAGCTTAGTTACTGGCAGAGCATTGCATTTCATGGTTTTCATGAGTCCACTTGGCACACCATATTGAGAGAATGCTGCCCAGAGAGGGTTTTCATGGTCGGGGAGCAATTCACGGATCACACAGCACCTCTGAAGACGGGATTGCTATGATCTGAGGTGTTATCAAATGCAGATTTGACTTTTAATAACAAAAATCTTTACCCACATGCATTAATGGAAATATCATATAAAACATCCTTTGGCCAGGCACAGTGGCTCAAGCCTGTAATCCCAGCACTTTGGGAGGCCGAGGCGGGCAGATCACGAGGTCAAGAAATTGAGACCATCCTGGCCAGCATAGTGAAACCCCATCTCTACTAAAAATACAAAAATTAGCTGGGCTTGGTGGCATGTGCCTGTAGTCCCAGCTACTCGGGAGGCTGAGGCAGGAGAATTGCTTGAGGTTGCAGTGAGCTGAGATTGTGCCACTGCACTCCAGCCTGGTACCTGGCAACACAGTGAGACTCTGTCTCAAAAAAAAAAAAAAAAAAAAAAAAAAATCCTTTAAAAACAAAGCTCTATTGGTCAGGTGTGGTGGCTCATGCCTGGAATCCCAGCACTTTGGAAGGCCGAGGCAGGCAGATCACCTGAGGTCAGGAGTTTGAGACTAGCCTGGCCAACATGGCAAAACCCTGTCTCTACGAAAAAGTACCAAAAAATTAACTGGGCATGGTGGTGCCTATAATCCCAGCTACTTGGGAGGCTGAGGCAGGAGAATCATTTGAACCTGGGAGGTGGAGGTTGTAATGAGCTAAAATTGTGCCACTGCACTCCAGCCTGGGCGACAGAGCAGGACTCTGTCTCAAAAAAAAAAAAAAAAAAAAAAAAAAGCAAAGCTCTATTTAGCAGTCGGCAGCTTCGTATGTTCTAGGTTTATAGGTTTACAAGGAATTGAAGGTGATGTTTATTTAGACATGTGGCTGAGAAAAGTCTGGGAATCCTGGAATTCATGAAATGTAGACATTTGGTCATACCATAGGCGTCTTCTTAGTCCTTTGGAATTGTTTTCTCTTGATCACATGTAAAAATGAATCTAGAGAACTGAAAAATCATTTTTTTTCTAGGTGAACAGAATAGGGACTTCATCCTGGTTCATGTATTAATTCTCTCATTTCAGAAGCATTTATTGTAAACTTCCTTAAAAACAAAAGTTGTTACAAGTCTGGGAACACATACATTTACTGCATAGAAGTTAATTGTAGCCACAGAGAAAGAGAGAGGGAGGCAGGGCGTGGGGTGGGGGAACTGAGTGCTTGATTGAAAAGGGACTATTTGGCCATCATACACAGAGGGGAAAGTCTATGCCCTGGGACATGTCGCTATGGCTACCACTTTATTTTAACAAGTGGTGGTAAAAGAATAGAGAAAAATATAAGTAATTTAAATTCATTCATTTAATGGAGACACTGAGATTTTTTTCAAAAAACAGAAGAATCAGTTTTAAAATGTTTTAATGTAAAAATGTTAAATATTTTCTTCATGTTTTATATATTTTAATTCAACCTTAAATTTACTAAAAATACATAATTTTACACTACAATTTTTTTGTTCTTAGAGAAAGCTAATTAAGAAATGAACCAGATGTGGTGGCTCACACCTGTAATCCCAGATACACAGAAGGATTTCTTGAGCCCTGGAGTTCAAGACCAGGCTGGGCGCTATAGCAAGGTATAGTGCCTTCAGGTAACGCCTCTCAAAAACAAAATGTTCTACCTAATGACGATGACAGTGCTAAGGTGCTGGCCAGCAGGCTAAGTGTTCCTCCACATCTTCTCAGATTGTTCTCATAGTGACCCTACGTGTCGATATTATGTTATTCAAGTTCTACGGATCAGAAGTGTGAGGCTTAGAGGGAATAGCAACTTAATTAAAGCTGGGAAAAAAGATCTCAAATCTGCTTGACTCCAAAGCCATGCTGGTACATTGCTATGCTATAAAGTCTTTCTATACTTTCATGACACTCTATCTGTGAGAATGTTGACTCCATAGAGAGCACTGAAGTCTCAAGGTGGCCAGGAATTCATGCTCCTACTATAATCTAATGCCACTGCTGATCTGACAGGAGGCAGAGCTTCAGGTGGGAATGCCAGCGATAGGGAATGGCTGTAAATACAGATACAGCTTTGCTTGCTCACATGTTGCTCACTTTCTACTGTCTGGCCTGGTTCCTAACAGGCCATGGTTTGGTACCAGTCCGTGGGCTGCGTTGTGAATTGGGGCCCCCTGCCCTAAGGGACAGTGGCAATTAATCCAGGTTAAATGTGATGATATCTTAACCTGGGATATTAGAGAAGAAGGCAGTGAGAAGTGGTCAGAGTCTGGATTTATTTTATCTTTTTAAAAGCTAACAGATCTTGCACGTGGGTTAGATTGTGGGTTGTGGAAGAAAGAAAGAAGTCAAGGATCATCATATTAAGAGGACAATGGAGAAAAAAAATGAATACCTCAGTAGATGCTTAAGGGAACTCTGTTAAGAGGCAATATCCATCTCAAATAATAATTAAAAAAAAAAAAACTCTTTGCAAAATGAACACAACAATTGAAGTCCCAAAATGTTCAATAAACAAGATCTTATGGGTTTTGTCTGTTCAGCGACTATCTTACCAGATTAATGTATCCTGATTGTATACAACCTTAGGTTTTAACAAATACTTGCCATGAACTGAGAGGGGCCTACTGTCACTATGGGGCAAAACTTAGAGGAAAGCCAGCCATGACAGCAAAAGCATGTATATCTTCAGAGTACTTTGGGGACACTCATTACTTGAAGTCATTGTTAAAAAATTCTGACAGGGGAATTAGGCAGATTGAACTCCCAGTGAGTTATGAGTCATGAGAATCTTTCCGTAAGGAGAGGTAGCTTGGATGCAAGGGTTGTGCAGAAGATGGAGTTCAGGTGAATCTGCTGTGCCAACCAAAAAGCCCTGTTTGAGTGACTATTTTCCTCTGCAGTTCAGCCATCTAGCTGTGTGGGGAGGCATGCTGACCTGACTGGTGGTTTTTGGGCATCTACTCAACCATCTGGCCCACCATTCTCATTGCCCAAAATATGATAGGACAGGTAATACACCTGATTGGGAGTTTGCCTTCTGTATCTTGTGATAACAGTGTTTCTCCATGTGTGGACAAGCACACCCTCTGTGTTTTACAGCTGCAATGAGGTTTAGGAGAGGCTGGTGCTACCTGTTTCTGTCAGGATCTATCAGCAGGTAAACCAAATTAAAGCACCTGGAAGATGTCATCCAGTCCACATAAGTGGCATTTTAAATTTGAAGTATTATAAAAAGTCAACTTAAATCCTCTTACCTGGCACGTCCACATATTTAAAAAAATTTTTTGTTAATTGCAAATATTACTGATATGTACAGTTTGTTGCCCTTTGGAAACTAGAGCTATTTTGAGTTGTTCCTAATCCAGTGATTACACTGGTTACAGTTTTGATGTTGTCCTCTGATTAGTTGTTTTCCTCATCTGAGTCACCTGTGGAAGTTAAATCTAGCAGCTCTACTCTCATTGTTTATCTCTTTGAACTGAAGGGGCTGAGATTAAAGACTTGTATACTCATTTTAGTGTCTTTTTATTTTTTCTTTTATATTACCTTTGTCTAGGGCATGAGACTGAGCCGTCAACAGTGACAAACTGGATCATGGAATCTCCAAGTATCAAGTTTGGATAGAAAGGAGCTTGGCAATCTTGTGGTCCACACCTCCTCAATTTACCAAGGAAGCTGTGCAATCTCAGGTCTTCAGATTTATCCCAGAGACTCCACTCTGAGGTGGTCCACAGCATTCTTGTTGTTAGACCCCAACAACAGGCTGCTGGGCCCTGTACTTAAGGACCTCTGTCCTGGTCCTCCCATCGTGGGTGTGTTCCTGCACACGGAGTGAAAATCTGTGAGGTACACAGCCAGTCTTCCCACTTCTAATCTGTTCTCTGGGCTCCCAGGAACCTAAGCTTTTTTCTCAAATACCCAAATGCCCACTGCCCAGGCCTGCCTGGGTCTCCTTACAGATCTAGGCCAGTGTGCACAATTCTGGGCCCAAGGGGCAGCTGTTTGCAAGGGATGTGCACTGAGTAGATTTATGTTTGCTCTGGTGTTTTCCACCCACGTTTAAGAGAGGATGTTCATGCTGGGACACAGAACCCAGGTGGAAAGGGAAGAACAGTGGGTCAGAATTCAACTGATGTTTGTCAGCAAGGGATACATATTTAAGGGGCAGGTCTGTGCATGGCACAGCTGTCTATCACTGCCTCACTTACTCTGCAGAAGTAGACAACCCCCAACCCCGGGTTGACCCAAGTCTAGACTGTGTCCAGCAGCTGTGTCTCATGAGGCAGCCCAGAGTAGAGTTGCTTGCCTTTCCACCTGGTGGCTCAATTGTCTGATTAAGCCCCAGGGTGCACAGGACCTCCACTGAGGGTGCTGAGTGGGATGGACCTGTCCTGCAGGAGTGGGTGTGCATGTCCTCTAATGCATTTTGGCTCTTTGTAAGAAAAGAGGATAAATGTCTAATGTGCTTTTCAGTTCTTTTCCAAATTCTGGCAATAGAAGAAATTAGAGAGCATTGAATAAACCCAGAGGATTATTACGTAGGAAAATGAGCATTTCCAACAAAGAAACTGTGTGTGTTTAAAGAAAGTAAATTTGTTTTAAAGCAGCGTAATTGAGCCCCACAAAACAAAGTGTACAGTGCAAGACAGTAGCCCTTTGGTCAGGTCTTGGGGCTTAGAATATGTTTTATGCTCTTTTCTTTCTGGTTCAGGGTTGGTCTGCTATGATGAATACTTTATCAGGGGCATTTTTTGGTACTGGACAATAAACAGGGCCACAGCTGATTGATCAGACAATTTTCTAAATTAGAGGACAGTAACCGCTGACAGGATGGGTCACTTCGTATGTGACTGGCAAACAAAGACCATTTCTCCAGGTTTCTAGGTTGGTGAATCCTCAGAAATGAAGGGTATTCTATTAAAACATTGCTTTTTATAGGCCCAGCATGCTTCTGCTGCACAACTCTGCTATCTAAAAGACTGGTTGTTTTTTTTTTTTTTTTTTTTTTTTTTTTTTTGAGACAGAGGCTCCCTCTGTCACCCAGGGTAGATCGTAGTGGCACAGTCTTGGCTCACTGCAACCTCTGCCTTCCAGCCTCTAAGCAATTCTCCTGCCTCAGTCTCTGGAGTACCTGGGATTACAAGTGTGCACTGCCACGCCTGGCTAATTTTTCATTTTCAGTAGAGATGGCATTTCACCATGTTGGCCAGGCTGGTCTCAAACTCCTGACCTCAGGTGATCCACCACCCTTGGCCTTCCAAAGTTCTGGGATTTCAGGTGTGAGCCATTGCACCAGGCCAAAGACTTGTTAAAATTGGTATTTGAATAATGATTCTGGTAATTTTTTTTTTTTTTTCCGAGAATGAGGTTTGCTCTTGTTGCCCAGGCTAGAGTGCAATGGTGCAATCTTTGCTTACTGCAACCTCCGCCTCTTGGGTTCTAATGATTCTCCTGCCTCAGTCTCCCAAGTAGCTGGGATTATAGGCATGCACCACCATGCTTGGGTTATTTTTGATATCTAATACATATGGTGTTCCACCATGTTAGTCAGGCTGGTCTCAACTCCTGACCTCAGGTGATCCCGTACCTCAGACTCCCAAAGTGCTAGGATTACAATCATGCACTACTGCACCTGGCCAGCTTCTGGTGAATTTATAAACCATTTTTTGTAGTTCGCTAAACAGTTGGTTTTTAGCAAATGAACATGATTATTTAATACTCTAGAATTAAACTACCATGTAATAGTAAATGGCATTTTTCACCACAAAGACAGAGAGATTTGACACACGAAACATATTCTCTATTCATACCTGTTTTTTGTTTTTTTGTTTTGTTTTTTTTTTTTTTTTTTGAGCTAGAGTTTCATTCTTGTTGCCCAGGCTGGAGTGCAATGGCATGATCTTGGCTCACTGTAACCTCTGTTTCCCAGGTTCAAGTGATTCTCCTGCCTTATCCTCCCAAGTAGCTGGGATTATGGGCACCCACCATAATGCCCCACTAATTTTTGTGTTTTTAGTAGAGATGGGGTTTTACCATGTTGGCCAGGCTATTCTCAAACTCCTGACATCAAGACATCCACCAGCCTTGGCCTCCCAATGTTCAGGGATTACAGGCAGGAGCCACCACACCCAGCCCATAACACCTCTAACCTTCAAAAACATGTATTGTTTCTGCTGGGGGTTTCCTTTACTAACTTGATTAAATACTTTATCTTTTTTATGATACCTGGAGTTATTCTCATGGGAGAAAATGCAGGTTTTTCCTCGATGGTAAAGGAAAGGAAGGACTGTAGAGTTAGAATTTTTCATTACTATCAAAGAGTCTTTATCTTCTGTAAAGAACCTCATGATATGGTATGTGAAACCCAATCAGAAAACATTCAGGGAGTTGCAGTTGAAGTTTCTGAAATCAAAGAAGCCATCTGCATCCTTTCTGTCTTGAAAATATGCCATATTTGTGGGATTTTAAAAGAAACCCTGCTTTTCTATTTGTCTCGTCTAAGTAAGCTAAAAACTTCTATAGTAAGCTATATTTCGTTTCTATAGTAAGCTAAAAACTCAGACTGTGTCTGTTCTGATCAATGCCAGCTAAGCCTTCAGCTATAAAAAATACATGATAATGTTTTTCCATAGAGGACTATGTGTTTTTTTCCCCCAGTAACATATCTGTGAGATTTACGTTTCCTCATAATGGGTCCAGAAGGCAAATACTAAAAGATGTTGCCTGATGATGGAGAATTGGAGAGATGAGTAAAAATTAATCCAAAATTAGATTAGGAAATGTGTTTATATTTTCTGCATGCTTTTCCCAATGCTTTTAACTTTAGTAGTGGTAGAGAGAATGACATGTTATTTGGTCTCTGAACAAAAGTCGGTAGACCTAGCAGGGTTTATGACCCAAACAGTTATATAACCTTTGGCAAATCACTTTACCTGCATTAATCTCCCAATCAGCAAGGTCCGAATAATACCACTCACCCTAATTACCTTTGAGAATCGTGGAAAAATTGTAACAACCTGTGGAAAATCTAAAACATGCATGCTCTTCCTTTTCCTGGAGTGATGAATTATTTTTAAACCTTCATGAATAGAAAGATTGCTGTGATTTAAACTCCAAATTCTCTGGCCACATAATTTTAATATTTTATAGGTTCTAAATTGGATGTTTCTCAGCAAAGTCCATTGACCACCTGCATCCAAATCATCTGAGTTGCTTGTTAAAATGACAGCCTTTCCACCTGCAGGCAATCTCTCTCCCTCTGTCTGTCTGTCTGTCTGTCTGTCTGTCTCTCTCTCTCTCTCTCTCTCTCTCTTTCTCTCTCTCACACACACACACACATACACACACACACGCAGTGAATTGGAACCTCTGGGTGTGGCACACCAGCATCTACATTTTAATAAATCTCCAGGTGATACTTTCCTTTACATTTTGAGAACCATTGCTCCAAAATACCTAAAATATGACTCTATTAGAATGTTTTACCTCTCATTGGGTGTTAAAGGAGAAGATGGTATACTGAAGATACTTACAGCTGAGAATGTCTCTGGAGGTTGAGAGTTTAAGAGTAGGAATCTGCCTAGGGTCAGGAGAGGACATTTTTTCAGGTTAAGGTCTGTGGTGTAAGGGCATGTTTGGTTGCCCCGACATCCATTTTTCTTCACTCTTTCCTAATTGTTCCCATATGTACTGTGACTTTCCCCCTTACTCCTGGGTAAAACTTAATCCCATCTCCCCTTCTGTAGTGATTGGTTCATGAAGCCTAGAGACATGGGGAGATGCTTTCAGGGGATTCTGGGACAGTAGCAAGTGTGCTCCTAAAAGAAATCCATCAAAGAGATGGCTTTCTCATCTGAATGCTGTGGTTGCTGCTGTGATGCTGGGAATGGTTCAGCCAAAGGAGGAAAAACCACTCTCAGAATCCTACTCCTGGCATGAAAGATATACTAGAAAGTCAAAAAAGTAAACAAAACCAAATCTCTTTTTATTGCTTTATTATTTGGCAGGTAAATAAACCCCAAAAGTCTCTGCGTGGTTGTTGAGGCCCTGTATAAAGCCAGCTTCAAAGCCCAACCCACATGGGTAATTTAGTGAGTGTCTTCTGTGTGTGGCCTGGCCTTGTGAGCAGCTTTTGCCAAGGAAGCTTCTCTCCACCCAGGTGAATCTATCTAGATGTTTTCCCAGCTTCACAAGCACATGGTCAGCCAAGAAAGTAAATGCTTTTTAAGAACAAAATCTTTAGTATAGCGTGTTTAACTATTTTACTACACCTAAAGTGAACAGATTTATTTACGAACCTTGTAAAGAGTTTTTTAGGGTTGCAATTATGTTTTTTAGGCAGTAATATCACAGAAAATACTTAATGGACATATCTCAAACTTACTGGAATTGATCTCTAATACAATATTGAGTAGATTTAGTCCAGTTTTTCTCAAGTATCATATTTCAGGAACCCAAGGCCTGTCTGGTAAAGAGCAGTCAGCCTCATCAAGTGGGAAGTACCATCAGCAAAGGCTTGCCTTTCTGTTTGAAATAACGCTGTGGCATATATTTGTACAGTTTTCTTGGATATTGAAGTTGGCTAAATTATTTGTTGAAGTCTAATTCCCATTCTAGCTTTTAAGCTTGCACCTTTTGTGGAATAGTAAGACTCACAAGAAGTAACATGTTGTGCTTCTGCATGATATTCTCATCTAAATACAGACTTCCTGGTTTCTCCCATACCTGTGACTCTTGTCACCTGCACCCTGGGGGCCCCCATTCATGAATTTCTCTCCTTGAAAGCTCCTGACATTAATCCCTGTCTGAGGCAATTTTGAGAACCAAATAAATGAATAAAAGTATAACAAAAAGCACTCTTTACTGATAATAAAAAGTCAGAAACATTGACTTGACCAGTGGTAGTGAGATGTGTTCTCACAGCCTATGAATATTTGTGTTCTGAAATCAGAAATCTCAGGCATTCATCAGACAACAATTCTGTCACAGAATTGCTTTTGTCATTGTTACATGTAATCTCAAATTATTTTTGGATTTCTTTTTCCTGATTAACAAATGAAAAAGAAAGTATGTATTTTTTTAAGTTGGAAGCCCCTTAAAGTGTTTTCAGATTCTATAGGCAGTGAAGGGCACAGCACCACCCTTTATCATAATTGCCTCTGGATTCCCTTGAGTCCTTCTGGATTAAAGTGACCTGAATCCTATTTTTTTTCTCTTCTTAAAAATTTATTTTACTTTAGGTGCATACTGTATCTGGCATTTCTCCCCATGTTATCCGTCCCCACCCTCCCCTCCCTCTCCACCCCTGTTTTCTCTACCCCCCAACAACTGTCCCCTGTGTGTGATGCTCCTTTCCCTGAGTCCACGTGTTCTCATTGTTCAACATCCAACTATGAGTGAGAACATGACGGTGCTTGGCTTTCTGTTCTCGGGTCAGTTTGCTGAGAATGATGGTTTCCAGATTCATCCAAGTCCCTACAATGGACACAAACTCATTGTTTTTTATGGCTGGGTAGTATTCCATGGTGTATATGTACCACATTTTCTATGTCCAGTCTATCACTGATGGGCATTTGGGTTGGTTCCAGGTCTTTGCTCTTGTACACAGGGCTGCAGTGAACATATGTGTGCAAGTGTCTTTATAGTTGAATGATTTATAGTTCTTTGGGTATATGCCCAATAATGGGATTGTGGGGTCAAATGGAATTTCTATTTCTAGATCCTTGAGAAATTGCCACACTGTCTTTCACAATGGTTGAACTAACTTACACTCCCACCAACTGTGTAAGAGTGTTCCTATTTCTCCACATCCTCTCTAGCATCTGTTGTCTCCAGATTTTTTAATGATCGCCATTCTAACTGGCATGAGTTGATATGATATCTCAGTGTGTTTTTGATTTGCATTTCTCTAATGACCATTGATGATGAGAATTTTTTCATATGTCTTTTGGCCTCATATATGTCCTCTTTTGAAAAGTGTCTGTTGATGTCCTTTGCCCACTTTTGAATGGGCTTGTTTTTTTCTCGTATATCTGTTTTAGTTCTTTGCAGATTCTGGATATCAGCCCTTTGTCAGATGGGTAGATTGCACAAGTTTTTTTCCCATTCCGTTGGTTGCCGATTCACTCTAGCCAGATCAATCAGGCAAGAAAAAGAAATAAAGGGTATTTGGGATCCGGATCCAAGATGGCCATTTAGGAACAGCTCGGGATTGCAGCTCCCAGTGAAAGTGCAGAACGTGAGTGGATGCCGCATTTCCAGATGGATTTTTATTGCCCACAGACCAGGAGATTCCCAGATGGAGAAGCCCCACGGGTTGCCAGCGCAACTTTTTTGGCCGGCGCGGCTGTTTCGGTCCCCGCGGCTGTTTTGGCTCACATGGCTGTTTGCGGCGCCCCAGCACGGCAGTTCTCCATACAAAATACACTGGTCTGGGTGCCCTTTTGGCTAGCGATTGGAGCCCTGGGAAGGTGCAGTCACCCATTCATCTGACTAAAGGGGGGTATGAGGCAGGGAGCCAGGCTAGGAGATTCCCGGGCAAAAACAAACAAACAAAAAGGCCCCATGAATCTCAGCACTGCTGTTTCAGCTGGCGCAGTGAGTCACCGCAGAGGAAATCACATAGACCCCAGCGCCTTTTTGACAGGTGACAGGAACACCTGGGAGAGAGTCGACTGACCATTCAACTGGAGAGCAAAAGGCTCTGAAGCAGAGAGTCAGATGATCAGGCTTGGATGGTCCCACCCCCACAGAAGAACAGCAATCAGGAACTCTTTGGATTGAGAGTTTCATAGCAAGCACAGCTGAACCCGGGACTGTACAGCTCTGTGAGGGAGGGGTGTCTACCATTGCCAAGGCAGCCCGCCATTGCCAAGGCAACCTGCCATTACAGTGAGAGTCCACCATTACAGAGGTGGGCTGCCAATGCTGAGACAGTTCTAACTACACCCATATAACCAGGACTGCAGGGAAGTTCACAGGACAGCTGGGCAGAGCCCACAGCAGCTCAAGTTTGTAATCTCAGCATGTTGGCTCAAGTTTGTAATCTCAGCATGTTGAGAGGCCCAGGCAAGAGGATTCCTTGTGTCCAAAAGTTTAAGGCCAGCCACAGAGTGAGAACCAATCTCTCCAACAAAGTCGGAAATTAGTCAGGGATGCTAGCATGTGCCTGTAGTCTCTAGCTACTTACGATGCTGAGTTGGGAGGATCGATTGAAGCCAAAAGGCCAAAGCCACAGTGAGCCATGGTCACACGATGACACTCCAGCCTGGTTAAAAGAACAAGAGGCTAAGAAAAAAAAAACAACTGTAAAAAATATAAAAACAGAAGACATGAAATGAGAAGGTGCTATATCCAGGGCAAAGACTAACAGGCCAAGCAGAGGCTCATTCCCCACTGAACCCCCAGAAGACAAGACAAACCATGAGACAGTAAATAAAACAGACACCACTGTGAAAAACAAAGGCAGAATTTATTACAAATCTGGCAGAAATGCACTGTCAAGGTTACAAGTGGAGACAGGCATTTTGCAAACACACACTGCTGTGAAGTAAACGAATGAGAGTCCAGGGAAGCTTTAAGCTTTTGACTGCTGTTAACCATCAATGACCTAAAAAGCTGAATCCAGAAGAGACAACTGTGAGACAAGTACAGCATCAGAAAAGGCAACCATAAGGCAGGAGATGACCTTGAGTGGTCACTAAAAGTAGACGATAAGCCTGGAGAGGCCATGGTGAGGCTGCAGAAGGTCTAACAAAGGCTACCATGAAAAAGAAGCTGAATCTTGAGAGGCAAATGTGAGGCAGAAGATAATCCTGAAAAGGCGAGAGTGAGGCAAAACATAGGCTGTTGTCAGGCAGGAACTGGAGCTGTCTCGGCCACTGGAAGGCCAAAGGTGGGTGAGAAAAGCCAGACCTGAGGAAGGCTGAGGCCTACAGAGGCTGCCAGGAGATGGGCAGGAGCTGGGCAAAATGTGATTGTTGTCAGGCATGAGTTGGACCTGTAGATGCAGCCAGGAGGAAGAGCTGGGCCTGGAGAGGTCCAATTGAGAACATTCTGGTCTAGGAGAGGATGCCAGAAAGCCAACGTTGAGCATGATACGGTCGCCAGGGAGGCACCAGCTTGGCCTAAAGAGGCCACTGGGAGGCCAGAACTGGGCCTGTACATACATGCTGCCAAAAACATAGGAGCTGAGCCTGAGAGGAGGCCATGCTGAGGCCAAGAGCTGGGCCTAGAGGTCCACTGGGAGGCAGAGGCTGGGCCTGGAAGGGCCTACCACAGGCAGGAGCCAGGCCTGGAGAAGCCCACAAGTGGAGGCCCTGGGCCTAGAGAGGCCACTGGGAGGCAGGAGCTGGCCCAGGAGAGTCCTTCAGAGGCATGAGCTGGGCCTAGAAAGGTAAATGCAAGGGAGGCCCTGGGCCTAGACTACAGGCTAACATGAGGCCGGAGCTGGGCCTGGAGAGGCATGAGCTGGGCCTCAATGGGCCAGTGTAAGGGAGGAGCTGGGCCTGTAAACACAGCTGGGAGGCAGGGAGGCAGGAGTTCAGCCTGGGGAAGCCACCACCAGGCAGCAGCTGATCCTGGAAAGGCTGCAGAGAGGCCAGAGCTGGCCCAGAGAGGCCACTGTCAGGCAGTAGCTGGGCTTGTCAAGGCCACCAGGAGGCAGAAGGTAATACTGGAAAGCTCCACTTGAGGAAGCTTGGGGCCTGCAAAGAAAGGGTAGCCAGGAGCTGGCCAGGAGCCAAGCCAAAAGAGGCTGCTGTGAGGCCAGACTTGGCCCTGTATATGTGGCCAGAAAGGAGAGCTAGGCCTGGGGAGGCCACCATGAGGGAGGCAGAGGCTGAGCCTAGATTTGGCGATGGGATGCAGGAGCTGGGCCCAAGGAGGCCACTGGGAGGCAGGAGCTGGCCCTGGAGGGGCCCATGTGAGGATATTTTGTGCCCGGAGATGCCAATGGGATGGCAGGAGCTGGGCCTGGAGAGGCCAACTTCATGACTCTTTGAGCCTGCCCAGGCCACCAGGAGGAGGCCGAAGCTGGGCTGACAGAAGCCAACTTGTGGAAGTTTGGGGCTCGAAGATGCCATCAGAGAGCAGGAGCTGAGCCTGGAGAGGCCATGAGGCATGAGCTGGGTGGCCCTGGAGAGCTTGATGTGAGGACTTTTCAGGCCTACAGAGGCCGCCAGGAGATGGGCAGGAGCTGAGTCCACAGAGGTTGTTGTGAGAAAGGAGCTGGGCCTGTGGACGCAGCTGGGAGGAAGAGCTGGGCCCAGAGAGGATGCTGGGAGGCAGCACCTGGGCCTGGAGAGGCATGAGCTGAGCATGGAGAGGCTGCCAAAATGCTTCGAAGAAGTGGGTCCGGAAGACTGCTGTGAGGAATGAGCTGGATCTGTCGAGGCCACTGGGACACAGGAGCTTGGCTAGCAGAGGCTGACAAAAGGCAGGAACCTCCCTTGGCCTGGGGAGGCTGAGGCAAGGCATGAGATGTGCCAAAGAGGCCATCGGAAAGGCAGGAGCTGGGATTGTCCACGCTGCCACCAGGCAGGCAGGCATGCATGCATGCAGACGGAAAGGGCCTGGGGAGGCCAACGTCCAAGGCAAGAGCTGGGCCTGGAGAGGCGGTTGGCAGGCAGGAGCTGTGTCTGTCCAGGCTGCAGGGAGGCCGAAGGTGGGCCTGGAAAGCCCAACTTGAGGAAGGCTGGGGCCTACACAGGCTGCCAGGAGCTGGGCTGGATGTGGTTGTTGTAAGGCAGGAGTTGGGCCTGTAGATGCAGCCAGGAAGAAGAGCTGGACCCAGCTAGGTCCACTTGAGGACATCCTGGGCCTGGAGAGGATGCCAGAAAGCTAACACTGGGAGGCACCAGCTTGGCCTAAAGAAGCCACTGGGAGATACAGCTTGCCCAAAAGGCAGGAGCTGGGTCTGAGAGGAGGCCATGGTGAGGCCGAGAGCTGGGCCTGGAGGGTCCACTGGGTGGTAGAGGCTGGGCCTGGAGGGGCCTGGCACAGGCAGGAGCCGGGCCTGGAGAGGCCCAAGAGAGGCAGTTTTGGGCCTGCAGAGGCTTCTGGGAGGCAGAACCAAGCCCAGAAGAATCCATCAGAGGCATGAGTTGGGCCTAGACAGCTAGGCCAGTGCGAGGGAGGACCGGGACCAACACTGGAGGCCAGCGTGAGGCCAGAGCTGGACCCAGAGAGGCTGCCAAAGGCACGAGCTGGGCCTCAATGGGCCAGTGAGATGGAGGAGCTGGACTTGTGGATGCAGCCAGGAGGCAGGCAGAAACTTGGCCTGGGGAAGCCACTGCCAGGCAACAGCTGCTCCCAGGGAGGCTGTGCAGAGGCCAGAGCTGGGCCTGGAGAGGACACTGTCAGGCACTGGCTGGGTCTTTCAAGGCCACCAGGAGGCAGAAAGTAGGCCTGGAAAGCTCTACTTCAGGAAGCTTTGGGCCTACAAAGGAAAGACCGCCAGGAGCTGGGCAGGAGCCCAGAGGAGACAAAAGAGGCTGTCATGAGGCAGGACTTGGGCCTGCAGACGTGGCCAGGAAGAAGAGCTGGGCCTGGGGAGGTCCCCATGAGGGAGGCAGAGGCTGTGCTGCAGAGGCCAATGGGAGGCAGGAGCTGGGCCCAATGAGGTCACTGGGAGACAGGAGCTCACCCTGGAGGGGCCAACGTGAGGATGTTTTGCAACCAGAGAGGGCACCGGGATGGCAGGACCTGGGCCTAAACTGGCCAACTTTAGGAATATGTAGACCTCTGAGGCCACCAGGAGGAAGCTGGAGCCAGGCCAATAGAAGCTGACTTGAACATATTTGGGTCCTCAAGATGCATTCGGAGGGCAGGAACTGATCTTGGAGAGGCCATCGTGAGGCATGAGCTGCGTGAGCCTGGAGAGCTTGATTTAAGTACCTTTCAGGCCTACAAATGCTATAAGGAGCTGAGTTCACAGACGTTGTTGCAAGGTAGGTGGGGGGCCTGTAGATGCAGCCATGTGGAAAAGCTTGGCCCAGAGTGGATGCCGGAAGGCAGCACCTGGACCTGGAGAGTCCACGAGAGACATGAGCTTATGAGCTGGGCTTGGAGAGGCCACCAAAAGCTTCCGAGAAGTGGGTCCGGAGGCCTGAAAGGTCTAGTGAGGAACAAACTGGGCCCACAGAGGTCGGTAGAATGCAGGAGCTGGGCCTACAGAGGCTGCCAAAAAGCAGGAGCCCCTGTCAGCCTGGGGAGGCCATGGTGAGGCATGACATGTGCCTAAAGAAGCCATCAGAGAGCCAGGAGCTGTGCCTTTCCGGGCTTCCATGAGGCAGGCAGGCAGGCAGAAACAGCCTGGGGAGGCCGACATCGAGGGCAAGAGCTGGACCTGGAGAGGCTGTTGGCAGGCAGGAGGTGAGTCTGTCCAGGCCACTGGGAGGCCAAAGGTGGGCCTGGAAAGCCCAACTTGAGAAAGGCTGGGGCCTACACAGGCTGCCAGGAGCTGAGCAGGAGCTGGGCCAAATGTGGTTGTTGTGAGGAAGGAGTTGGGCCTGTAGATGCAGCCAGGAGGAAGAGCTGGGACCGGAGAGGCTGACTTGAAAATGTTCTGAGCTGGAAGAGGATGCCAAAAAGCCAATGCCGGCCTGGAAAGGTGTCTACCACAGGCAGGAGCTGGACCTGGAGTTACACAAGAGGACTAGGTTAAAGACACATGCACACATATGTTCATTGCAGCACTGTTTACAATAGCAAAGACTTGGAATCAACCCAAATGCCCATTAATAATAGACCGAATAAAGAATATGTGGCACATATACACCATGGGATACCATGCAGCCATAAAAAAGGATGAGTTTATGTCCTTTGCAGGGACATGGATGCATCTGGAAACCATCATTCTCAGCAAACTGACACAAGAACAGAAAACCAAACACTGCATGTTCTGTCATAAGTAGGTGTTGAAGAATGAGAACACATGGACAGAGAAGGGAACATCACACACTGGGGTCTGTTGGGGGGTGTGGGGCTAGGGAAGGGATAGTGGGGGGTGGAGAGGTTGGGAAGGTATAACATTAAGAGAAATCCCTGATGTAGGTAATGGGGACATGGAAGCAACAAACCACCATGGCATGTGTGTACCCAGGCAACAATCCTGCAAGATCTACACATGTACCCCAAAGCTTAAAGTACAATAGAATTTTTAAAAAAGAAAGCAGGCTCTAAGGTAGTGGGTAAACAATAAATAATTTGTAATGAAACAGGCCAAGGCACAAATAAGTCAATAAAATTAAGAAAAAATAAAGCAGGCTTTAAAGTAGTGAACTAAACAATTTGTAATCAAAAATAACAATCATATATAAATGATTCAATAACGTATACATTTTTTTTTTTTGAGATAGAATTTCATTCTGTTGCCCAGACTCAAGTGCAGTGGTGTGATCTCAGCTCTCTGCAATCTTTACCTCCCACGCTCAAGCCATCTTCTTACTTCAGCCTCCTGAGTAACTGGGACTATATGCATGCACCACTGTGCCTAATTTTTGTTTTTTTGTAGAGATGGGGTTTCACCATGTTGTTCAGGCTGGTCTCTAACTCCTAGACTCAAGCGATCTACCTGCCTTGACCTCCCAAAGTGCTGGGATTACAGGAATAAGCCACCACACCTGGCTTGTTTTTATATTTGTCATGAGAAAACTATTATAACTTGTCAGGTATAAGTCATAAAAAAAAATTAACCTCTTTAATACGACAGTACAGAAAGATCCTAACATGTTATCAAAGCTTAGGGTAGGATAAATGTGTCATCACAAATAAATGGGAAGAGAGTAGCCCTTCGGAAAATGGTGTGACAATTGATTACCTCTATCAGAAACATATGGATGACCCCATCCTAAGAGAAGTAAAAGGAAGAGAGGAAGGGGGAGAGCAGGGGACACTGCAGAGGGTTTCCATGTTGTAACACCCAGCTTAGCAAGGACAAAATAAAACAAGAACTCTTAGTCACAGTCTAAGCTGGCACTGCCTTTTTACAGGTTAATTTTGCAATTAACATTAAAAGTCTCAAAAACACTCATTGCCTTTGACTTAGCCCTTTCACCTCCAATAATCTAGCATACTAAAACACTCGGAGATTGAATACATTCAGATCAGTAATTCTTTATCCACCTATTACGCAATCAAAAAAAAGTTTAAAAGCTCTTTGGTAACAAAAGTTGTCCTTAATAAATGTGCTACTATTTATAGTTTCTATTTATACCACTCAGCTGGCCTTGAAAGCCATGCATACTTTTAAGTAGGCTCCAACCTACTTCTCTGGGCTTATTTAACAAAGTCTCCCACAGGTGCTGTAAACCTGTCACACAAAACCCCTGGCTGTTCCCCGAACACTGCCCACCTGCCTCACAGCAGCACCTTTGCTGATACTGTTTCTGCTTCCTGACACATGCTGCTTCTCCCACATCTAAGGCCTACACAGGCCCCATCTCATTTCATAAAGCTTCAGCCATACCTTCCTCAGATAACTCTGATAACTTCTGACTCCCATGATTCCCAGGCACACTCTGGTACTCCTGGGTGTATATAACACAATCTGAAATGCAGTTCTGCATCTCTTCTTTGCACCTGGCTGAGGTCTCAGAGAGCAGAAGCTAAATATTTCACAGCTTCCCCAATTTCTAAACACAGTGCTGTATACTGAGTGGCACCTCTAGGTGATGACTTTGTACTCTAAATGTTAAACTGAGGGATGAGTGAAATCATATCAGGATTAATGTATAGAAATAAGTTCTTGAATTTTATCCCTTAATAGAGATGACCATTTGAATGCTGGTAGATAGAAAGAAAAGTGGAGGACAAGAAAGTCCCAGAAGTTGGCATTTTAACTACTGCAACAACAACAACAAAAAGAATAAAGCAGAGTAGCAAGGTAAAGACCAGGGAAACACAGGTCACTGCCGAGCAGAAGAATCTTCCAAGCTTTTCAGTAATGTTAAGTTTCTCATTTTCTAATAAAGTAGTGTGGCATAGGTCACTGTTTAGAGTCTTGTCTTCAAAATGTTTTCCAGCATCAAGAACAACAATCAAGAAACAAAATTGTGAGAAAAAGCAACACACTCATGGCTCCAAAGAGCACAGCACAAGGCTACAAAAAGGACCAAGTACCTTCTCAACCTGCAATGTGCTCAGTGTCTGTAAATCATAAGTTAGGTGATGAAGCGCTGGTGGTTTTACATTAATTAATAACTTTTCTTCTTGCCCCCATGTTATCTTGCTCACCTGACCCACCCAATAAAACATCCTTAAAAGGCTTCTCTCAAATTCCTTGCACACATGAAGCTCCTCTCAAATTGCCTGCACATGCATGGAGAAGCTCAAAACACAGTTAGTACACTAATACACAACTTAACTTGATCAACACAAGGCTTACAAGAAAGTGAAGAGAACAGTAAACTGAGCCCAGCAGCCATCACCTAAAGAACTCTTCACTCGTTACACTGGAGCAAGTGATTTCTCTGGAACTAGGAACCACAGAACGCTGAAAGGACCACAGCTGGTAACTAAGACTTCAAGGCCTGTAGTGAAAATGCAACATTTCCCTCCAAGTACTTATTTCTGTTATAAACTGGGTTAGTTCCTCAATGAACAGCTAGATTTATAACTGATATCAATAAATACTTTTTTTGTGTTGCTGCTTGATGTTTTTATATTTATATTTTTAATTTTTTTTAAATAGTACTTTCCAGGCAGATGTTTTTACAATCAGTTCTGTTACAGTCATCTCCAGGCATTTTTCCAGTTTGACTATGCATTCATCTCTTTTCCCCTTATCCCTCCTCAAAATTAGAGATTCATATCATTTAGCTTCCTCTGGGAAGTATCAATTATCCCATTAGACTTTCCTTCATTCCCATGATGAATACATCAACTGGCACAGAACTGCTTTGCAGGAGGAGGATTTGAAGGGAATTTTGGCCTCTGAGACTAGGGTAATGTCCTTGCTTTCTAAAACTTTTTTTAAAAGAGGGTCTTGCTCTGTCACCCAGCCTGGAATGCAGTGGTACTGCAGTCATGGCTTACTGCAGCCTCGACCTCCCGGGCTCAAGCAATCCTCACCCCTCAGCCTCCCAAGTAGCTGGGACTACAGATGGATGCCACCACACCCAGCTAATTAAAAAAACAAATTATTATTGTAGAGATGAGATCTCAATATGTTTCCCAGGCTGATTTTAAACTCCTGGAATCAAGCAGTTCTCCTGACTTGGTCTTCCAAACTGCTGAGATTACAGGCAGTTACCACTGCACCAGGCCATTAACACTTATATATGTCAAATACATACAGAATATAAACCACTACAAAACATAAACATACTCATCTTTATGTAACTTACCGTAACATGAATTTGTTTTAAAAATGAGGTAAAAGCCATTAAGAAAATGAAATAAAGCACACACAAAAATATCTATCAAAATTACAAAAACTCAAAACTGGATGAACAAAACTTCAGAAAGGCTGAAAACAAATGAAAAATGACTTTGTCAAAAAATGTAAAACAGAAACAACGTAAGAACAATTTATGCCTTCTAAAAAAACAGAGGTTAAGATCAGGAAAATATTTAAAAACAAACTAAGCAAAGATTATAAAAGTTTTCAGAGTAACAGATTTCAAATGATCAGAATCCACATCAAGTCTGAACGATGCTGACATCTCATCAGGGCTCTTCCTGGTGTTCGAGGAATCTGCAACACAGAGATGCAAGGGTTACTGGGGAGGCACAGAGGTGGAGGGAGAAAGGGCTCCCTAGGATGGCTGTGCAGGTCTCAGAGAGCTTCTCAGGCCCTGCAAGGTGACCTTGGGGCCCTGAGCTCCCCACAGTCAGATCTACTCAGATGCCAGGGCACTGAGCCCTCTGTGCTGCTCTCTTATGAGGGGTTACCTGTCCACAGAGAGTGTTTGTAAGTGTCATGGAGGAAGAACTGAACTTGGGCACTCACATGGGCACCTTCAGGGGGCTGGTTCCCCAAAGAGTAAAATAGACAGAGAAATGGGGGAATTTCAAGGACTCCAGGATCAACATGCAGAGTCTCATGCCTCTGAACCCTAGAAGGAGCAGGTCTCATGACACAGGGTGGAGGGGTCACCCTGCCTTGTCACCCAGATCCTCTGTGCCATCCAGACGGAAGAGCTGCACATCAAATATGCATAGCTTCCTGGAGTACATCACTGTTATTGCCTAGTAAGACCTGGTCTTTCTAACATTCCCAGCAGACCTGTCTTTGTATTGTAATTTTTTTTTGAGGCAGTCTCGGTCTGACCAAGCTGGAGTACAGTGGCATCATCTTGGCTCACTACCACCTCCACCTCTGAGGTTCACCATGTTGGGCAGGCTGGCCTTGATCTCTTGACCCTGTGATTTGCTTGCCTCAGCCTCCCAAAGTGCTGGGATTACAGGCGTAAGCCACCGCACCCAGCCTGCATTGTCATTTTTAAAATCGTGATACTTTGTTAAGACATAAATTTCTCACTTTAGCATATTCTAGCATAAAAGGGTTACAGAAGACATCCATTTGAAAGAGTAAAAAACAGTATATATATACACACAAACACACATTCATATGTGTACCTTATTTCAAGATTGGAAAATGTATTTTAAAAACAAAGGCTCCCTGAATCCCTCCCTCAACCCCTCCCAAGTGAGCATGGCCCTGAAATGTCTTCAGGGCTTTGCTTTGCTGGTATCTGACACAGATACAGAAATGTCAGTGCTCAAACCCCTGCTCTCTACATATCGAAGCCTCCCACCTCATCTTGAAAAAGAAAGCAATGAGGTCACCCCAGGCCCCTAGGGCTCCACAGAAGCTGAAGGACTCCTGGGACTGATCATATCTCAATGTCTCTTGGATTTTACCATGTTCACTGCTTCATGCCAGGGCCTACTGAGTGCCTGCTGGCCTGCAATACTGGGCTGGGTGGGCTGCTTGCTTGTGTGACAAGGAGCCTGGGAGTGCCTCCACTCCTCTCACACCTTTCCCAGGAGGTCTGAACCAGGGATATTCATGGTCAACCCTACTATCTCCTCAGAATGAACTAGTGATGCTCCCTATTGGCTTCAAGGGGCTGCAAGGACAGAGCTGGGTCCCCCCAAATGAGATGCTGGTGAGTTTAAGTGTCACTGCAGACAAATAACACAGTGCACAGCCCTCAGAATCCCACACATGGTGGCCCCACCAGCACCTCAGCATCTCCCTCACTAAGCAGCCTGTGGAGGGCTAAGCCCAGCAGGCTGATGCTATGGAGTGGGTACCTGTTCCTGGAGGACGTTCCCTGTGGAGTGGGTACCTGTTCCTGGAGGACGTTCCCTATGGAGTGGGTACCTGTTCCTGGAGGACGTTCCCTATGGAGTGGGTACCTGTTCCTGGAGGACGTTCCCTATGGAGTGGGTACCTGTTCCTGGAGGACGTTCCCTATGGAGTGGGTACCTGTTCCTGGAGGACGTTCCCTATGGAGTGGGTACCTGTTCCTGGAGGACGTTCCCTATGGAGTGGGTACCTGTTCCTGGAGGACGTTCCCTATGGAGTGGGTACCTGTTCCTGGAGGACGTTCCCTATGGAGTGGGTACCTGTTCCTGGAGGACGTTCCCTATGGAGTGGGTACCTGTTCCTGGAGGACGTTCCCTATGGAGTGGGTACCTGTTCCTGGAGGACGTTCCCTATGGAGTGGGTACCTGTTCCTGGAGGACGTTCCCTATGGAGTGGGTACCTGTTCCTGGAGGACGTTCCCTATGGAGTGGGTACCTTTCCTGGAGGACGTTCCCTATGGAGTGGGTACCTTTCCTGGAGGATGTTCCCTATGGAGTGGGTACCTGTTCCTGGAGGACGTTCCCTATGGAGTGGGTACCTGTTCCTGGAGGACGTTCCCTATGGAGTGGGTACCTGTTCCTGGAGGACGTTCCCTATGGAGTGGGTACCTGTTCCTGGAGGACGTTCCCTATGGAGTGTGTACCTGTTCCTGGAGGACGTTCCCTATGGAGTGGGTACCTGTTCCTGGAGGACGTTCCCTATGGAGTGGGTACCTGTTCCTGGAGGACGTTCCCTATGGAGTGGGTACCTGTTCCTGGAGGACGTTCCCTATGGAGTGGGTACCTGTTCCTGGAGGACGTTCCCTATGGAGTGGGTACCTGTTCCTGGAGGACGCTCCCTATGGAGTGGGTACCTGTTCCTGGAGGACGTTCCCTATGGAGTGGGTACCTTTCCTGGAGGACGTTCCCTATGGAGTGGGTGCCTGTTCCTGGAGGATGTTCCCTATGGAGTGGGTACCTGTTCCTGGAGGACGTTCCCTATGGAGTGGGTACCTGTTCCTGGAGGATGTTCCCAGGGCATCCTTTACTTGCCTTCAGAGGTTTCTAACTTATTTTACAAATGTCCAAAATGTTCTGGGCACACGATCTGGTGTTCTTCCTGGGCTTCCTGGTTTTCCCGATGAAACAAGAAAGTGAGCATGGCCATGAAAAACACAGGCACTTGTCTCCTTCCTCCTCATCATCCTGCAGGCTGAACTCTCCACTTTCATTTTCCTCCAGATTCATTGTTGCTCTTCTTGCAGGTTTAGAACTTTCTCCCACCTGGGAGAAAGAGAACAATTGCGCATGTCCACAGATACCTGTGCAGGACACTGTGAAGGAAGTGTCCAGAGCAGATTCAGATGTCACTGGAGGGGGGGGTCCTCCAGCAGGGTGGGGTCCAGGTCTTCTGATCCCCAGCCTGGCTCCCTCCCTGGACCCTGTAGGGTTGTTCAGCAAGATTCAAAGCTGCAACCTGGGGGTCAGTAAACAGAACAATGCCAAGGCAGTGGGCAGGAGGGTTGGAGAGGGATTTTATCAACACTGAAGACCCAAGGACCTCAACTGTGGATCAAACCAAGCCCTTCAGGAGAACAATCACATGACAGGGAAAGAGGAAAAGGACCAGTGCTAAAAAAAAAAAAAAAAGAAGGTCACGAGTCAGAAAGAGGGTAAGAGAGGAAGAAGATATAAAAAAGAGATAAATTACCTGCTGATGGCTGCCTGCAATGGAGTCTATCAGTTCTGTGAAGCAAGTATCAGAGTGTCCAGAGAAGCAGCAGTGATGAGGAGCCATAAGAAGGAAAGGTGAGACTTAGAGTTGGGAGAACCACTGAGACCCCACTGTCTTGGAGCTGTGGAGCCAACCCCAAAGGTTCTGACATGGTCATTTCTAGAGCCTTCTCCACAGCCTGCATTTCCTCTGTGCTATGAGGGAGGGACCACTGACTTCCCACATACTTTTCTAGCCCTCACATTCCATAACTGAGGAAAAGGAGGGGAAACCATGTCATTCTGTTCCTCCAAGAGGCAGCCACCCTCTTCACAATGTTGTGTATAATGTGGAATTCCCTCCTCCTCCGCCTGTAGGGCCTGTTTCTGTTCTCCTCATCAATCCCATTTCCTTTCTCTCTGTCAACCTCCACCAGTCCTACTGCTCTCCAAGACAAGACATCAGAATGAAAGGTCAAGGCTGCATTGTCAGGCCCTCCAATAAACCTATGGATCACACCCTGGGTCAGCAGCACCTGCCATCGGCCTGGGGTTGTGCTGGGGCCTGTGGAAGGTGATGATGTCTGATGTCACAGTTAGAGTGGTAGAGTGGCCGTTCCATGTCTGGAATGGCCTTAGAGACTTGGAAAATATTCATCCCTCAAAAGAATCCCAGTATCTTCTGAACACTTGGAAACAATGGACCAGAATTTGAGGTAAAGCCTCTTGCCCAGTTGCCTTAATCTGCAGGTGAGGCCAGCAGTTGTCAGCACATAAATGAGAGGCCCTCTCAGGGTTTGCCTGAGCTATGCAAAGACCAGTAGGGAAGGTACCTGGCAGGCCTGACACAGAGAACAAGCTGGGTCTGACTGGAGTGTGGGAAGCAGGTCAAGAATGTTGGGCCAGAGAGGAGAATGTGACAAGACAAGTGACCCCTATGCCAGCTGCCCAGCAGTTTCATCCTGAGCCCAGTTTAGTCCAGGGACTAGGCTACAGGGAGAGGGAGAGCCACTGTCTACAGAAACACAGCAACCCCTCCACACAAAGCCCCTAGGATTCCTGCCAGCCACTGAGGGCCTTGAGCAAAAGCTGGCCTCAGGCCTCTCAAGTGAAAACCAATTCCGTTTTCATTCAAAGCCCAAGGATTTGGAATTGGATAAGACTGGGTGAGGAGTGGAAGCCAAAAATGTGCTCAGTCATGTGTTTTGCCCTCAGGACCACAGGGGCACATGTAGGAATCCCAGAGGAAAGATTCTCTTTGCCATCCAACCCAGGAAGCACCCTTAGAGCAGGAGCAGATGGTGAGGACAGTACAGGAAGGTGTTGCAGGTTCCGAGAATGTAGAGAAAGCGAGTAGACTCCTTTCACCTGGCACATGTATGAAGGACTTTGTCTTCAGAATCACATAGCGCCTGCGAGGGGCTGTGTCCCACCCCACACTCAACTTTACACCTGCATACTAATCTTCTGTTCTCTATTCACAAAGCGCATGAGAACAAAACTCCTACGGCTTTCTCATTAAGATACGAAACAAACTAAGTCAGAATTCTCCGCCTATTTTCCTTTTATGCTTATTGACTTCAGAGATCCCATCCTAGGCTTCAAAACAAGTGTAACCCAACTGTCCCCAAGAACTCTCTCTCACTGTTCAACCCTGGAGTGTTGGTCCCTCCCTAATCAGTCTGTTTCCTCCTGGATAGATTCATGAGCCCATGTACAGACACACAAACATCAGCACTGCTGCTCTGTCCACTGTGATTGTCCCTGGGCTCTGTGAACTTGGGGGCCTTTATGAAGGCACTGCTCACACTTGTGAGCCTTCAGATGAGACACAGGACATGAAATAATCTCTTTCAACTGTTCACTGACACTGGCTCATCGCATCTCTTACTTCCAATCTGAGAACCCTGAGATTCCAGCCTTGATGCACAGGCACTGAGTAAGGTGAGTGCAGTGAACAGATCCTGGGTCAGACTCACAGCAGCTGCTTCCTAAATGATTGTGGGAGAATGGCGATGCTCTCTTAAGAGTAGACATTTGGCAACTAGTCATTGTAGCATGGCTCTTGTGAGAAAATTACAATTTTTTTCATTTATTTAAATATGAATGGGCACATATGCCACTGAGGACCACACTGGAATGCACAGGTCTAAACCCAAAGATGAGGAAGACAGGACTCTCCCCCCAGTGATTCCTGGCAGAGTGGTTGCTGCTCTAATATGATCATTCATGGATGGGTATTTCAAGGGCACACGAACAAGCTCCAGGACCCCTGTGTAGCGCAGGGAGGCCACAACAAAAATAAAAAGCCTGGTCCACCAAAGGATAACTCATAAACAGAAAAAAGGGCATCTTCTTCAAGGGGAAAACCTGAACCAAAGCAGCCAGAATAGAGATGAGGAGGATACTTCGTTGACTTCAGAGAAAACCCTATTCTCCTGTAGCCTTGGATCAGAACCCACTCAGGTTTCTTGATTACCATGAGAAAGAACAGACTGCAGAATATGAACAGGACACCTTTTCACACTTGTGCTGGATCTCAGCAAAGGAGCTATAAGCATTGGAACATTACTGGAGGCCAAGATCGGCTGCCCAGGGCTGAGCTCTGGAATGAGAAGGCATGATGAGGACATAGTCCCTGCGCTCTCAGTGACTAGTCATGGCCAGGATTCATCCACACATGAGTAAAACCAAACAAATTTTGGGACTAATAATTCCAAGGCTATCTCAGAGAAACAGGCAAACTGATATAGGTCACACAGGAGAGCTGCAAGGACCATCTGGACTCTGGAGCAGCATCTCTCCCTTTGCTGAGCTCACCCTGCACTGAAGCGGGGTCCCTTCTCACTTCCCCTGCAACTAGTGTGGGCAGGTTCCCTGCCTGAAAGCTAACACTCCGTTCAGTCACACATGATTCTGGGCCAAACCACACTTGGTCAACAGCAACTACACAGGGACTGGCTGTCAGGTGACTCCCAGAAGCAGGTGAAAAGTAAGAGCTGCTCTCTGTCCCAGCCACAGGGAGATCAGGCCTGGGAACTACTCTATGTCTGGTCTGACCATGAAGTCCAACCCTGCTGATCATATTCTCTCTGGGCCAAGTCAGATATTTCAGGAACTCACTCCTGTTCTCTGCCTTTCATTAATTTCTGGTGGTGCCATTGCCATCAACATAAAGAAAAATAGAGAAGACAAGAAAAAAGAATGTAGCACCTCTGTCCAGGGTCTTAGGAAGACTGCCAGACAGTGCTAAATCCAGCTTTGAAGTCAAAGTTCAACTCGTTCTCCCTAAGTCAAAATATGAACATCCCGGTTGTGCCCAGGTGATGATGGTGAACTGATGCATATAATCAAGATAAAGGCACAAATTACAAATATATTCAACCACATTATGCAATTGCTGAGATATTTCATGACCACCAGGACTGCCTTACAAGAACTCCTGTGACTGGCACACACAGTGCCAGTGACTGCAAAAACATACCAAATGGTAAAGACCATCAACACAATGGAAAAAATCGCATCAACTAACGAGCAAAAAAATCAGCTAGTATCAAAATGGCAGGATCAAATTTACACGTTAACAATGTTAACCTTAAACATAAATGGGCTAAATGCCCCAATCAAAAGACACAGACTAGCAAATTGGATAAAGAATCAAGACCCATTGTTGTGCTATATTCAGGAGACCCATCTCACATGCAAAATCACACATAGGCTCAAAATGGAGGGATGGAGGAAGACTTACCAAGCAAATGGAGAACAAAATTTAAAAAGAAAATAAAAACAGGGGTTGCAAACCTAGTCTCTGATAAAACAGACTATAAGAGACAAAGAAGGGCATTACATAATGGTAAAGGGATCAACACAACAAGAAGAGCTAACCATCCCAAATATATATACATCCAACACAGGAGCACCCATACACATAAAGCAAGTTCTTAATGACCTACAAAGAAGCTTAGACTCCCACACAATACTAGTGGGAGACTTAAACACTCCACTGTCAATATTAAACAGATCAACAAGACAGAAAATTAACAAGGATATCCAGGACTTGAACTCAGATCTGGACCAAGCAGACCTAATAGACATCTACAGAACTATCCACCTCAAATCCACAGAATATACATTCTTCTCAGCAGCATATCACACCTACTCTAAAATTCACCAGGTATTTGGAAATAAATCACTCCTCAGTCAATGTATAAGAATGGAAATCATAACAAACAGTCTCTCAGACAACAGTGCAATCAAATTAGAACTGAAGATTAAGAAACTCACTCAAAACCACACATCATGGAAACTAAACAACCTGCTTCTGAATGACTACTGGATAAATAATGAAATGAAGGCAGAAATAAAGATGTTCTTTGAAACCAATAAGAACAAAGACACAATATACCAGAATCTCTGGGACACATTTAAAGCAGTGTCTAGAGGTGGATGTGGGAGAAGAGAAGCAGGCACAGGAGAGAAATAGGGAAGAAAGGGAATCAGGGCCTTTGGTTTCTAGCTCCAGGCCACCTCGTAAACATGAACTAGCCACTCTCAATCAGCGCACCACACAGTGCAGGCTGTGTCCCTGGCCCCTTCTTAGGGCTCCTCTTTCCTAGTCTCACCTGAGCTCACGTCCTCTTATTGATTCCTGCCAAAGTCATTTCCTCCTCAGAATCTGTAAGTGCTGCTGCTCTGTATAACATCTCCTTTAGAAGATTTTGCACTGAATAAGAAGCAACCTTTCTTGAAAGAGGAGATTTAATTCTAGCCAAGATTTTATTAACTAACTTTTTGTTATTAGGCAATTAAAACAAGACTTGAAAACACTCAACTATCCTATCATTTAAAGATGACCCCTACTTAGCATGTGATATTTGTTCTTCCACTTTTCCTTTTCAGCACAATGTGTGTGCATCATGGAGTTCACTGCTGCTCATGCTCACACTGACTCCAGCACTGAGACAGTCTGTCAGGTGAGCAGTGCAGAGGAGGGGCATTGATCCTCTCCAACCCAGCTCTGCATGTGATTCCAGCCAGGAAAATGGGACCAGGCTAACACCCAACTTGATCCTTAAGGTTTTAAAATATACTATGTCTTGGGATTGGGTTCTACTGAATTTCTAAGGCTTGCAGTTGTTATCTCTTTAAATATGATAGAATATGTCACTAATTGTTCTCAGATTTTGAAAAGGAGCTGAGGAATGACTCCACCACTGTAGGCCAAAAGCCTCTGAACTCTGTATGTTTTACATTGACAATCACACTAAAGCCCACTGTACAATGTACCTACTCAAACAAACCCTGGGCAACTTGACCATTCAGACCATCCAATAATGATCATTTCTGGGATCTGAATAGGTTTGCATTCTTCTGCATGCAGATAGAAGTGCTGGAACAACTTGGCATAGTGAGGAATTATGCTAAAGCACACCACAGCTGACTGTACAATATACCTACTCCAACACTGAGTTACACAACCATTGAGACTATCTAACAACAATAGACAGTGTTTGGGATTTCTATACATTTTCACGCTTTCACGTGCACCCAGAGATGCTAGGACTCCCTGGCATAGTAACAAAGAATACCAGGGCATGATGATGATTCCAGTGCAGTAGAACATAGCATCATCTTTTCCCCCACTCCTGAGTTCACAACTGTCTGTTCCATTGAGGAGATAAGAACATAAATTGTTCACCACTGCATCATCTCTGAGGATGGAAATATACAACTACTCTTCCCATTCAGCTGTGGTAGAGGATGAAGGGACTCATTTATGAAAAGTGCAGTGGTGATGAAATTTGTTTTTAGAACGTTAATCTTTGTGTTGTGCATTGCACATGTTTTCTGGGCAAAAGCACACACACTCTCAAAGACATCCACAATCACTCCATGGAGACCCTCTCCCTTAAATCTCCTAACCGTGATGCACACCATCCTATTCCATCTAAATGACGCTGCTGCTTCCAGAAACTAGAGATCATCTCAAGTTCTTTAATGGACCCTCCATCTTTTTTACACCAAACTGCTCACATCTCATTTCCAGCAGGAAGCTCCAACCAGATTTGTTTTCCAGCAAATGTAGACTAGAAAGTACCACCTTTGTCAACACTAAGATTTTTCTTTAGCAAAGGGGTGACCCCAGAATACATACCATCAACCGATAAAGATGAGTTCCCCTGTATTTAGGAAAAAAGCAAAAACAAAACACTCTGAGGGTCAGGCATGCTGTGTCTTGTGTGCAAAGGTTTTGTCTTCACTTGGGGACATTACAAAACCAGGTAGGAAATATTGGTGGAGACAATAGCTCCAATGCCTAGGAGATGTTTGTGGAAAGGCACAATGTTTTTGTCCATGATGCCATGATGTTTCCACCTTATTTTCATGCAAATTCACTTTTTTAAATAAAAAGTATTTTGCCTGAAAAAATATGCTTCCTGCCACACAGTTTGTAAGGAGCTGTCAACTTATGGATGCCATCTTGAATCAGTACTTAGTTGGAAAAAAACTCACTTTGCATTATCCCACCAAGAAAGGGTCATCTATAATGTATGGTGTAAGATTACCATATTCTAATTAAAATGAACAATAAAATACCCATTTCAAAGAAAGAAGACTTTACCTTGTAAATGGCTACAAGTTGTTCTACCGAGTTTATCCCAGGAAGGCTTACTGTTGGAAATAATTCTGCAACTAGAAAACAGAGTAACAATCAACACATTGGTTCCACTGAAGGAGCCACTCTGGTGGCCTTGGGTGCTGTGAAGAGGGTGCTGCAGGGAAGCATGGCCTGCCATGTGTGGTGAAGCTGAGTTAACAGCACAGGCTGAGCTGCTGCTGGCCCATCCTGCTTGGTGGTAAAGGCAGGCAAATTGGATCATGAGAAGAGCCGTGGACAATGAAGCCTTGGTCCTCTAGCTAAAGCAAGCTCCTCAACGTGAGATAGCCCATCTCAAGCAGGGCACACCACACAGGGCAGGCCGTGCTTCCCTGCAGCATTTCAGGGCTCTTCCTTCCTAAACTGACCTGAGCTAAATTGCCCTCCCTTTGTGATCCCCTCAAGGTCATTTCCTCCTCAGGATCCACATGTGCTACTGCTGTGTCCCTCTTAGATCATTTTATACTAGATAAAAAGCAACCTTTCTTCAAAGAGGAGACTTATTTCCAGCCAAAATATTCTATGTATTCACTAAACTTTTGTTTTAAAGAAGACTAGATCAAGACTTGAAAATACTCAATTATCCTACCATGATCTTGCTGGCACTGACTCCAGCACTGGGACAGTGCATCATGGGGGGCAGCAGGTGGGAGTTCTGACCCTCTCCAACCCAGCTGTGCAGAAGATTCCAGCAGAGATGAGTACCAGGATAACACCCAAGTTTTTCCTTCAATTATTTTTTGAGATGGAGTCTTGCTCTGTCACCTGGGCTGGAGTGCAGTGTTGCAATCTCGGCTCCCTGCAACCTCTGCCTCCCTGAGTCATTGGGACTACAGGCACATGCCACCACACATGGCTACTTTTTCTATTTTTAGAGACCAGGTTTCACTATATTGGCCAGGCTGGTCTCGAACTCCTGACCTCATGATCCACCTGCCTCAGCCTCCCAAAGTGCTAGGATTACAGGTGTGAGCCACTGCACCTGGACTTTCCTTCAGTTCTTATTTGGTGCTGTGTCGTGGATGTGTGTGCTGAACTGCAGCATATGTAGGGCTTGTGGTGATTATCTCATTAAATATAACATAATATGTCTGACTATTTTCTGCTGTTGACCAGGAGCTGAGAAAATAATCCAGCACTGCAGCCAAAATCCTGACCTCTCAATGTCTGTTTTCCACTTCTGACCACACCAAAGTCCACTATAAAATGTACCTATTCCTACACTGATTGGGATTTCTAAAGGCTATCAAACTTCCATATGCACACCTAGGTGCTAAAACTCTCACACATAATGACAGATTATACCAGAACTATGTGATTACTTCGTAGTAGTAGCCCATGGCATGAACCTTCCACCCACTGCTGAGTTCACCTCTGCCTCTTCCACTGAAGAGATAAAGAGCTTGGCAATGTCATCTCTGCACCATCTCCATCTGATGACTGGAGATACTGAACTTACCTCCAGCTACAGATGTGGTGGAGGATAAATGGGCTGATTTACATAAGATGTGCAGTGGTGATGAAATTTTTGTTTACAACATTCACCTTTGTGTTGCACATGGAAACATGCTTTCTGGAGAAATGTATACACACTCCCAAAGACATTCACAATCACTATACACGGACTCTCACCTTATAACCCCCATCTTGAGGCATCCCGTCCTATTTCATAAAAATGACACTACAGCTAACAGGAACTATGGAGGAGAGCCACCACTCATCAGTACATTCTCAATTTCTGCCCAAATCGTGTTTTCCAAAAGGAAGCTCCAATGACAGTGCCTCTCCAGAAAACACAGGCAAGAAAGTGTCACCTTTCTCAACGTTAAGGTTTTTCCTAAGCAAAACGGTGATCCCAGAATACGTACAGCTCCACTTGCCAAGTGAAAATGACTCTTCCTGTATTAAGAGAAAGAAAAACACTGAGGGTAAGATGATGCTGTGTCCTGTGTACACAGGTCTTTTTCCTAACTGTTCCTAACAGGTGCTATTAGAAAACCAGATGGAAAATTGTGGTGGAAGCTACAGCCCCAAACATAAAGCCTAGAAAACACTTGTAGAAAGACACCAGCTTTTTGGGCAGGATTTTAAAGTTTATTTTGGGTGTAAATTCATAATTTTCAAGAAAGATTTTCTCCTGAGGAAAATGCTTGCTGACATAGTTTATATGAATTCTCATTTTACATTTTCCTACCTAGAAATTCACTAAGTCATCTATAATGTATGTCGTAAGATTCTCATACCTTTATTCAAGTAAAATAAAAAGAAACGTAGGAAAATAAAATTCCCCTTTCAGACAAATGAAGAACTTACTGTGACAAGCGAGAGGAATCTCTGTAATTGTTCCCTACGGGGACATGCTGCTGCAGGATACTCTTGTTGATCTAGGAGACAATAGGGCAAGTGTCACCACACGTATTCTACTGAGGAAGTCCCTTGGGTTGTATTGGGTGGTGTGGACATGAGGCTGGCTTATGATGAAGGTGAATTACAGCAGACGGAGCTGTAGACCCATCCTCCTCATCTCACTCTGTTGCTCAGGCTGGACTGCAGTGGCAATGACCTAGGCTCACTGCAACCTCCATCTCCCAGGATCAAGCGATTCTCCTGCCACAGTCCCCTAACTAGCTGGGATTACTGACACCCACCACCACACACAGTTAATTTTTGTGTTTTCAGTAGAGACGGTGTTTCACCATGATAGCCAGGCTGGTCTCAAACACCTGACCTCAAGTAATTAACCCACCTCAGCCTACCAAAGTGCTAGGATTACAGGCATGAGCCACCACACCCAGCCTGTTCTCTGCTTTTAAACAGGAGCTGAGGACTAACCCAATCACAGCAGCAAAAGCTTGTAACCTCTCCATGTGTGTTTCACATTTCTAACCACAGGAAAGTCCACTGTAAAGTTTACCTATTCTAATCCTGGGTTATGTGACCATTAAGACCATCCCATAATGATAGAGAGTGCTTAGAATTTCTATAGGCTATTGTCCTTCCACATGCACACCTAGGTTCTCAAAGTCACTGCTAGGGTGATGAGTTACGCAAGGGCTGTGTGATGAATGCAGTATAGTAGCCCATAGCATCAACCTTCCATCTATTCCTGATTTTGCACTTCCCTCCTCTATTGAGAAGGCCATGAGTTTGGAAAATTTATCTCTGTACAAACTGTATCTGAGGAACTTACCTTAAGCTACAGCTGTGGTAGAGAATGAATGGGTTGATGTACGTAAAGTGTGCATACATCAACTATTTTAAAAATTAATACTTGTGTTGTACTTTGAACATGCATAAAAATTCCCAAGGACATTCATAATCACTGCACATAGACTCTCTCCTCCACACCTCCTGAACCTGATGCACACCACCCTCTTTCATGTAAGCAACACATTTCATGAAAACACTACAGAAAGATGATATGATTCCTTACCAAACTCAGTGATTTTTATACAAAACTGCCTAAAACCTGTTTTCTGTTAGGAGTTTCAACCAGAGAAATTCTCTAACAAAAGCAGGGTAAAAAGGGTAATCATTCTGAAAAGCAAAGGTATTTTCCTAGCAAAAAAGTAATCCCTGGGAGTGAAGGCAAGAGGGAAAAGATCATTAGTACAAATACCTAGTGCATGCGAGGCTGAAAACCTCAATGATGGGTTGATAGGTACAACAAACAACCATGACACATTTATACTTATGTAATAAACCAGCTCTTTCCACACATGTATCTCACAACTTAAAACACACACACACACAGAAGGTAGGATAAGGTGGCTAATGACTGTAATCCCAGCATATTGATACAATACTTACCTGCTTGCTGCAGTCCTGCAGCTTCCTGTAATGACAGAAAATAAATTGCTGTGAGCATCAGACCATGCTGTGCCCTGACTTTCCTGCACTTGGTGACATTAAAAAACGAGATGGAAACCAGTGTTGAACCAATGAAACCCAAAGGAAGAACAGAGCACACTGACTCATGCTAAAGACAAGATTTTCTTGGACGATGTTTCCTTCCAACCAGGTTGTTTGGCCATTAAGTGATTTTAGTCTCCAAAAGAAAACAAACCTGCTAAGGCAAAAAGCTTGTGACCACACAGTGTGTGGTTGATGCTGTAATTTTCTCCCACTGTCTTGAATCGAGCTTCACTCAAGAAGACTCTCGTTCAAAACTCCCCCAACCAAGGAAATTCTGTAAGTCATCTACAATTTATATGGGAAAATTCCCATATCTTATGTAACATTTTCTGAAGCTAATTAAAGAAAATAAAGTCAAGAAAGCAATTGTTTAACTCAGACACATTCTGTGGCCTGCCATTTATATCCCATTGTACCTTGTCCTCTGCAGTATCCACAGAAGGGTCCTCCTGCTGAAGAGCAGGCCCTAGAAGGATGCAAAGTGACTGTCAGTACCTGGTGGTGTTGCTCATTAACAACTCAGCGGCCTGCTACGATGTGAGTAAAGGAGGAAGGTGGCAGGAAAATGACAGGAACAGAAAACAAAGGAAAACAGGGCCTTTGGGTTTGTAGCTCCAGGCCACCTGGAATAGTCCATCTCAAACATGGCACACCACACAGGGCAGGCTATGTTTCCCCGCAGCTTCTCAGGGCTCCTCCTTTCTAATCAGACCTTGGCCATCTTGCCCTTCCTTCTTCACCCCTTCCAAAGTCATTTCCTCCCACAATTCACAAGTAGTGCTACCCTGACTATGACCCCATCTACAAGATGTTCTACATGATAAGGAACAATCTTGATTCAGATAAAATATTACATTCTGGTGAACATATGTTATTGTATTTATTTATTTTGCCTTTCTAACAATTTTTATTTTAAGAGATAACAGTGCTATTGTATTTATTAACCCTTAGTAAAAACTTAAACCAAAATATGAAAATATTCAATGATCCTATCATTTGAAGAAAACCCCTATATAGCGTATGGTATTTGCCTTTCTACTCTTTATTTTCATCACCTTATGTGTGTTTAATGGGGTCTATTGCTGATCATACACTGGCTCCAGCACTGGGACCGCCCTTCATGAGTGGCACAAGGTGCGACGCTGATCCTCTCTAACCCAGATGTGAAAAATCTAGCTACAAAAGGACCACCTGTCAGGCGGCTGCCAAAAGCTATTCTTTGTGCAACCAAAGGGAGATCAAGCCAGGCAACTACTCTCAAGTGTCTGCCCTAACCCTCAAGTTTATCCCTGCTGATCATGTCCTCCCTGAGCTAAGCTGAACATTTCAGGAACTCACTCCTGTTCACTGTCTCTCAGTAATTTCTGGTGGTGCCCCTGCCATCAACACACAGAAACATGGAGAGGACAAGAAACAAAGTAGCTCCTCTTAACAAGTTCTTAGGAAAACGGCCACCATTCAGGCCAGCCATGAAGTCGGGGCTCAAGTCCGCCTTTAGATAAGGCTTGAACATTCCAGAGATGCCGAGGTAATAGTGTAGAACTCACTCTCCTGGTGTTATACCTTGGCTTCCCCTTCACCTTCATGGCTTTGCTGCCCTCACGCCTTCCTTCTATTCCTCTAAATCAGGCATCCCCAAACTTTTTACACAGGGGGCCAGTTCACTGTCCCTCAGACCGTTGGAGGGCCGCCACATACTGTGCTCCTCTCACTGACCACCAATGAAAGAGGTGCCCCTTCCTGAAGTGCGGCGGGGGCCGGATAAATGGCCTCAGGGGGCTGCATGCGGCCCGAGGGCCGTAGTTTGGGGACGCCTGCTCTAAATCATGTATCTTGGCAGGCCCAGGCCAAGGCCACAGCCTGCCCTCTCTGTCACAGAGCAACCTGGGCAGCTGTCTATGAATTATACATCCACAATGTTGCTAACTCTGATCTCAACCGTTAATCACTCACAGCAGAAAGCCCGCCGGGTACCAAACAACAACAACAATAACAACACAACAACAAAAAACAAAAGCTAAGGCTATTCTAGGGATTAAAGAGGACTCAGGGGAATTGGGTTATGAGGAGATGGCTTCTGAGGTTAACAATAAGCATTTTAAAATCACAAAAGCCTCAGTGTTTTTAATTGTGGGATAAGTACTGATACCTATACAGCAATGAAATTCGATTTATACACAGTAAGTTTCCACGAAATGCATACTCCAAGAAAAAAACTCAAGCTGTACTTTGGCTCAGTTGATATTCACATTTAACCAAAACCCACTGCTTTCCCTTGTATTTTGCAAGGGCCTTGAGAGGCAAACAAGAACCACTGTGAAGACTGAGTTCAACGGGGACCTAATGCAGCCTCTGGAGTTTCACAGCTGTGTTTGTTTGCACCACCTGCAATGCATGACCACCCTCCATCATGATAGGAAGGCAAGTGCTCATCGGGCCTCTCAGAGCCTGTGTAAACCATGTGGTTCCCTTTTCCTGTTGCTGGGTTTCTAAGCGGAACACACAGCAACAACTAGGCTAAGGGAGAAAAGGCAGAAACTCTAGATAACCTGGCACTATTTATTCTGAGACATGTTAGCTGATGGGCATTACGATGCCTGAATAAATAAAGTTGGGGTGATTTCACCCTAACCCTGCTTGCAGGCTCCTCTCTTCTCAGTTTCCCACCAGAACTGGCCACAGCATGAGGCTGTGCCAGGGTCTAAATGCACAGAAAGGAGCCCCGGCCCACTCTCCCTGCTCAAGATGGGCCATGGATGATCAATTCTGAGGGACTTGGTAGAAAAGGTTTGTGAAGCATGGAAATGGCTAGAGTGAGCCACTGCAATGCCAGGAGGAAATAGGAAGGCCTGTAAACAGGTGAGGTTTATTTGAGAACCAAGTAAAGCAGGAAATTGACAATGAAAAAAAAAAATAAAATGAGCGGAGATCCTGGCACGGTTCTGCTTTTTGGTACACTTTGAGAAATGGCCTGGGTGTTGACAGAACTTCTTTTAGGTTAATTAAAGTGTCCTTTGCATGCAATCAATTGCACACATTGTAAGCTTACAAGTTGATTTTTTCCTGTGCCTATAGTAAGACTGCAATGGTGATGAAAATTCCTGTGGAGAATGTGAACACTAGTAAATCTGGGAATCTATATGTATGAAAACCAACACACACAACCCAAGACACAGGGACCATGGCACCACATGAATTCACAAAAGACCTGGGCCAGCCCCATGCACAGGACTCCACCCCACTTTCACAGAATGCAGTTGCTCCCGGGACTTCAGAATGTGGTCATTGTTTCTTATCTGGAAAAATCATTTCTCCCACCACTGCCCAAGTTCTCATTCACAACAGGAAGCTCAACTCAGGAAAGCCAGGGAGACACTGCCACATTCCTCATCTTCTGGATGACTCATCAGTATGACATTGGTTCCCCGATACTTACCAGCTTGTGGCAGTCCTGCAGCTTCCTGTAATGATAGAAAATAAATTGCTACAAGCATCAGACCATGCTGTGTCCTTACTTTCCTGTAATTGGTGACAATGAAAATCAAAATGGAAAATAGTGTACAATAATAGAAAACCAAAGGAAGAACAGAGCACACCGACTCATGCTAAAGACAAGGTTTTCTTGGACCATGTTTCCTTCCAACCATTTTGCTTGGCCACTAAATGATTTTAGTCCAAAAAGGAAAGCATATCTGCTATGGCAAAAAACCTGTGACCACACAGTGCATGGTTGATTCTGTCATTTTCTCCCACTGACTTGAATCGAGTCTCAGTAAAGAAGAGACTCTCGCCCAAAGCTCCCCCAACCAAGAAAATTCCCTAACTCATCTGCAATTGACATAGTAAAATTCTCGTATCTTATATAAGACTCTCTGATCCTAATTCGAGAAGATAAAGTCAAGAAAGCAACTGTCTCACTCAAGACACATCCTGTGGCCTGACAATCACATCCCATTGTACCTCGTTCTCTGCAGCATCCATGGAATTGTCTTCCTGCTGAAGAGCAGGCCCTAGAGGATGCAAAGTGACCATCAGCAAATGCTCATTAATGATTCAGGGCCATGTCATGATGTGGGTGAAGGAGGAAGGTGGCAGGAAAATGACAGGAGCAGAAAAGAAAGGGAACCAGGGCCTTTGGGTTTGTAGCTCCAGGCCACCACAATGTGAAACATTCTATCTCAAACATGGCACACCACCCAGGGCAGGCGATGTTTCCCAGCGGCCTCTCAGTGCTCCACCTTTCTAATCCGACCTGAGCCATCTTGCCCTCCCTTCTTCATTGCGAAGTCATTTCCTCCCACAATTCACAAGTGGTGCTGCTCTGGCCATGGCCCCATCTACAAGATTTTGTACTTCATAAGTAACAACCTTGCTTCAGAAACAATATTGCATTCTGGTAAACATAAGCTAATGTATGTATGTATGTATGTATGTAAGTATTTATTTTCCCTTTCTAACAGTTTTTATTTTAAAGGATAACAGTGCTATAGTATTTTTAACCCTCAGTAAAAAGTTAAACCAAAATACAAAAATATTCAGTGATCCTATCATTTGAAGATAACACCTACTTAGCATGTGGTATTTGTCTTTCCACTCTTTGCTTTCATCTCCTCATGTGTGTCACATGGGGTCCATTGCTGATCATACTCACACTGGCTCCAGGACTGGGACAGCCCTTCATGAGTGGCACAAGGTGGGACGCTGATCCTCTCTAACTCAGCTGTGCAAAAGAACCTAGCTACACAAGGACCACCTGTCAGGTGACTGTGAAAAACTATTCTTTGTGCCACCACAGGGAGATCAAACCAGGCAACTACTCTCAAGTGTGTGGCCTAACCCTCAAGTTCATCCCTGCTGATCATGTCTTCTCTAGACTAAGTTGAACATTTCAGGAACTCACTCCTGTTCACTGTCTCTCACTAATTTCTGGTGGTGTCCCTGCCATCAACAAACAAAAACATGGAGAAGACAAGAAAAAAAGTAGCTCCTCTTAACAGGCTCTTAGGAAAACGGCCACCATTCAGGCCAGCGATGAAGTCGGGGCTCAATCTGGCCTTCAGATGAGGTTGGAACACTCCGGCCACGCCCAGATGACGGTGTAGAACTCAATCCCCTAATGTTGCACCTTGGTTTCCCACCCCCCACCTTCATGGCTTTGCTGCCATCACTCCTTCCTTCTATTCCTCCAAATCATGTTTCTTGGCAGGCCCAGGCCAAGGACATAGCCTGCTCTGATAGAGCCCACTGGGCAGCTCTCAATGAATTCTTAGAGCCCCAATATTGCTAACTCTCATGTCAACCTTTAATGACTCACAGCAGAAAGCCCATTGTGTACCAAAACTCAACAACAACAACAACAACAAACAAAATTTAAAAAAGCAAAGGATATTCTAGAGATAAAAGAGGAATAGGGAAATTGGGTTATGAGGAGATGGCTTCTGAGGTTAACAAGAAACATTTTACAATCACAAAAGCCTCAGTGTTTAAAATGTGGAATAACTACTGATGCCACGGTTCCACCAAATGCATACTCCAAGAAAAAAACTCAAGTCATACTTGGCTAAGTTGATATTAATATTTATCCAAAACCTACTGCTTTCACTTGTTTTTTGCAAGGGCCTTCAGGGGCAATCAAAAGTCAAGACTGGGTCCAACAGGGGTCTCATGGAGCCTCTGAGGTTCCACAGCCATGTTCCTTTTCTAAAAACTGCAATGCATGACCACCCTCCAACCTGCTATGAGGAAAAGAGCTTATATGGCCTCTCAGATCTTGTGCAAACCAGGTGGTTCTCTTTTCACATTGCTGTAGCTTAGAGCTGAACATACAGCAACCAGGACTAGGTGGATGGGGAAAAGACCAGAACTGCATATAACCTTGGCACTATCTACTCTGGGCCATTTTAGCTGTTGGGTAGTATAAGGACTCAATGAAGAAAGTTGGGGTGATTTCACCCTACCCTGCTTCAAGGCTCCTATCTCCTCAGTTTCCCACCAGAACCGGCCAAAGCATGAGGATGTACCAGGGTCTAAATACACAGAAAAAAGGCCCGGTCCACTCTCCCTGCTCAAGATGGGCTGTGGATGATCAATTCTGAGGGCTTTGGTGGAAAAGGCTTGTGAAGAATGGAAATGGCTAGAGTGAGCCACTCCAGTGACAGGAGGAAACAGGAAAGCCTGTAAATGGATGAGGTTTATTTGAAAACGAAGCACAGCAGGAAACTGGGAATGAAGAAAATGAGCAAAGATCCTCACATAATTCTGTTTTTTAGTACACCTTGAGAATTGGCCTGGGCATGGATGCAACATTTTCTGGGTTAATTAAAGTGTTTTTTGTATGCAATTGACAGCACACATCGTAAGCTCCCGAGTTGACCTTTTCCTGTGACTATAGTAAAAATACAGTGCTGATAAAATCCCTGTGGAGAACGTGAATACTAGAAAATGTGAGGATCTGTATGTATGGAAACCAAAACACACACCCCGAGACACAGTGACTATGGCACTGCATGAATTCACAAAAGACCTGGGCCGGTCCCATGCACAGAATCCCATCCCATGTTCAGAGAATGCAGTTGCACCCACAGACTGTAGAATGTGACCATTGTTCCTTATCTCATAAAATCATTTCTCCCATGGCTGCCTACATCCGCTTTCACAAAAGGAAGCTCAACTCAGCCTGCCTGTCTACAGAAAAGCCAGTGACAAGAGTGCCACATTCCTCATCGTCTGGATTACTCACCGCTATGACAGGGGTTCCCCAACACTTACCGGCTTGCTGCAGTGCCACAGCTTCCTGTAATGACAGAAAATAAATTGTTATAAGCATCAGACCAGGCAGTGTCCTGACTTCCCTGCACTCAAAGAAACCCAAAAGAACAGAGCACACCACTCATGCTGAAGACAAGGTTTCTTGGACGATGTTTCTTTCCAAAAATGTTGCTTGGATATTAAGCGTTTTTTGGTCTCTACCCTGAAAAAAAATTGCTAAGGCAAAAAGCTTGTGACCACACAGTGTGTGGTTGATGCTGTCATTTTCTCCCACTGTCTTAAATCAAGTCTCACTCAAGAAGAGACTCTCACTCAAAACTCCCTCAGCCAAGGGAGTTAAGTCAGTTTATATGGCAAAATTCTCATATCTTATATAAGATTCTCTAATCCAAATTCAAGAAGATAAAGTCAAGAAAGCAACTGTTCCACTCAGACACATCCTGTGGCCTGACAATCACATCCCAGTTTACCTCGTCCTCTGCAGCGTCCGTGGAAGTGTCTTCCTGCTGAAGAGCAGGCCCTAGAAGGATACAAAGTGACCATCAGCAACTTGGTAGCATTGCTCATTGACAATTAAGGGACATGAAATGATTTGGGTGAGGGAGGAGGGTGGAAGAAAAATGACAGGAGCAGAAAAGAAAGAAAATCAGGGCCTTTGGGTTTCTAGCTCCAGGCCACCACAATGTGAAATAGTCCATCTCAAACATGGCATGCCACCCAGGGCAGGCGATGTTTCCCTGCAGCTTCTCAGGACTATCTGACCTGAGCCATCTTGCCCTCCCTTCTTCATCCCTTGCAAAGTCATTTCCTGTCACAATTCACAAGTGGTGCTGCTCTGGCCATCACCCCACTTACAAGATTATGTACTGATAAGGAACAACCTTGCTTCACAGACAATAATACATTCTGGCCAACATATGCTATAGTATTTATTTATTTTTTACTTACTTACTAACTTATTTATACTTCCTAAGAATTTTTATAAGATAATAGTGCTATTGTATTTACTAATCCTAAGTTAAACCAAAATATGAAAATGCTCAATGATCCTATCATTTCAAGAATATCCCTAATCAGCATGTGGTATTTGTCTTTCCACTCTTTATTTTCATCATGTCATGTGTGTTACATAAGGTCTGTGGCTGATCACACTCATGCAGGATCCAGGACTGGGACAGCCTTTCTTGAGTGGCAAAAAGTGGGATGCTGATCCTCTCTAACCCAGCTGTGCAGAAGAATCTAGCTCAGGAGTCCCCAAACTATGGCCCACGGGCCGCATGCAGCCCCCTGAGGCCATTTATCCAGACCCCCGCCACACTTGAAGAAGGGGCACCTCTTTCACTGGTGGTCAGTGAGAGGAGCACAGTATGTGGCGGCCCTCCAATGGTCTGAGGGACAGTGAACTGGCCCCCTGTATAAAAAGTTTGGGGACACCTGATCTAGCTACACAAGGACCACCTGTCAGCTGACTGCAAGAAGCTACTCTTTGTGCCACCACAGGGAGATCAAGCCAGGCAACTACCCTCAAGTGTCTGGCATGACCCTCAAGTTCATTCCTGCTGATCGTGTTGTCTCTGGGCCAAGCTGTACATTTCAAGAACACATTTCTGTTCACTGTCTCACTAATTGTTAGTGGGGAACCTGCCATCAACACACAGAAACGTGGAGAAGACAAGAAACAAAGCTGCTCCTCTGTCCCTGCTTTTAGAATGATGGCCAATATTCAGGCCAGCCATGAAGTCACAGCCCATCTCCGCCTTCAGATGAGGCTTGAACATTCCAGTCATGCCCATGTGATGGTGTAGAACTCAACTCTGCTGATGTTGCGCCTTGGTTTCCCCTCCACCTTCATGGCTTTGCTGCCCTCACTCCTTCCTTCTATTCCCCTAAATCATGTTTCCTGGCAGGCTAAGGCTAGGCCACAGCCTGCTCTCTCTCTTTCTCACAGAGAAAGCTGGGCAGCTGTCTATGAATTCTTAGAGCCTCAATGTTGCTAATGCTGATCTCAACCTTGAATCACTCACAGCAGAAAGCCCACTGGGTGTCAAACAACAACATCAAAAACAACAACAACAAAATGTAATAAAAGCAGAGAATTTTCTAGGGATTAAAGAGGAATCGGAGAACTGGGTAATGAGGAGATTGTTTCTGATGTTAGTGAGAAACATTTTAAAATCACAAATGCCTCAGGGTTTTAAAATGTGGGATAAATACTTATCCCTACACAGCTATCAAATCCAATTTATAGAAAATAAATTTCCACCAAATGGATATTCCTAGAAGAAACTCAAGCTATACTTTGGCTCTGCAGATACTCATATTTAACCAAAGCCCACTGCTTTCCCTTGTTGTTTGTAAGGGCCTTCAGAGGAAAGCAAGAATATTTCTCTAGAGTGGGTGCAACGGAGACCTCATGGAGACTCTGCGGTTCCACAGTCAGGTTTCTTTTCTAAACGTGCAAGGCATGACCACCGTCCATCCTACTAGGAAGGTAAGTACTCACCCTGCCTCTCAGACCCTGCACAAAACACGTGGCTGTCTTTTCTCTTTGCTGTGTTCCTGAGCCGAGCACACAGCAACCAGGACTAGGCTGAGGGACAAAAGGCTGAACCTCCACATATCCCGCACACTCTCTATTCTTGGCCACATTCGTCAATAGGCAGTATAAGGCCTCAGTGAAGAAAGTTAGGGTGATTTCACCCTAACCCTGCTTGCAGGCCCTCTCTTCTCAGATTCCCACCAGAACTGGCCATAGCATGAGGCTGTACCATAGTCTAACTACACAGAGAGGAGCCAGGCCCACTCTCACTGCTCGAGATGGGCCATAGATGATCCATTCTGAGGGCTTTGGTGGAAAAGGCTTGAGAAGAATGGAAATGGCTGGAGTGAGCCACTCCAGTGACAGGAGGAAACAGGAAAGCCTGTAAATGGATGAGGTTTATTTGAAAACCAAGCACAGCAGGAAATTGGGAATGAAAAAATTAAAATAAGCAGGGATCCTCACACCATTCTGGTCTTTTGGTATGCCTTGAGAATTGGCCTGGGCATGGACAGAACATTTTCTGGGTTAAAGTGTCTTTTGCATGCAATCAACTGCACACATCATAAGCTCCCAAGTTGACTTTTTCCTGTGACTATAGTAAGAATACGGTGCTGATAAAATCCCTGTAGAGAATGTGAATACTAGACAATCTTGGGATCTATATGTATGGAAACCAAAACACACACCCCGAGACACACTGACCACGGCACTGCATGAATTCACAAAAGACCTGGGCCGGTCCCATGCACAGGATCCCACCCCACGTTCAGAGAATGCAGGTGCACCCAGGGACTGCAGAATGTGACTGTTGTCCATTATCTGGTAAAAATCATTTCTCCCATGGCTGCCTACGTCCACTTTCACAACAGGAAGCTCAAATCAGCCTGCCTGTCTGCAGGAAAGCCAGGGACAGAGTGCCACATTCCTCATCTGGATTACTCACGACTATGACAGGGGTTCCCCAACACTTACCGGTTGGCTGCAGTGCCACAGCTTCCTGTAATGACAGAAAATAAATTGTTATGAGCATCAGACCATGCAGTGTCCTGACTTTCCTGCACTCAAAAAATCCCAAAGAACAGAGCACACCAACTCATGCTAAAGACAAGGTTTCTTGGACGATGTTTCTTTCCAACAATATTGCTTGGACACTAAGTGATTGGTGTCCCAAAAAGAAAACAGACTTGCTAAGGCAAAAGCTTGTGACCACACAGTGTGTGGTCGATGCTGTCATTTTCTCCCACTGTCTTAAATCGAGTCTCAGTCAAGTAGGGACTCTCACTGAAATCTCCCTGAACCAAGGGAATTCTTTAAGTCATCTACAGTTTACATGGCAAAATTCTCATATCTTATATAACATTTTCTAATCCAAATTCAAGAATGTAAAGGCAAGAAAGCAACTGTTCACTCAGACACATCCTGTGGCCTGACAGTCACATCCCAGTTTACCTGGTCCTCTGCAGCGTCCATGGAGGTGTCTTCCTGCTGAAGAGCAGGCCCTAGAAGGATGCAAAGTGACCATCAGCAACTTGGAGGAATTGCTCGTTGACAATTCAGAGACATGCATGATTTGGGTGAGGGAAGAGGGTGGCAGGCAAATTACAGGAGCAGAAAAGAAAGGGAATCAGGGCCTTTGGGTTTGTAGCTCCAGGCCACCACAAGGTAAAACAGTCCATTTCAAACATGGCACACCACCCAGGGCAGGCAATGTTACCCTGCAGCTTCTCAGGACTATCTGACCTGAGCCATCTTGCCCTCCCTTCCTCATCCCTTGCAAAGTCCTGTCCTCTCACAGGTGGTGCTGCTCTGGCCATCACCCACCTACAAGATTGTGTACTTGATAAGTAACAACCTTGCTTCACAGACAATATTATAATCAGGACAACATATGCTATGGTATTTATTTTTTTGCTTACTTGATTATTTATATTTCCTTTCCAATAATTTTTATAAGATAATAGTGCTATAGTATTTACTAATCCTAAGTAAAAAGTGAAACCAAAATATGAAAATGCTCAAAGATCCTATCATTTTAAGAATATCTGTAATCAGTATGTGGTATTTGTCTTTCCACTCTTTATTTTCGTCACCTCATGGGTGTTCCATGGGGTCTGTTGCTGATCATACTCACAAAGGCTCCAGGACTGGGACAACCTTTCTTGAGTGGCAGAAGGTGGGACGCTGACCCTCTCTTACCCAGCTGTGCAGAAGAATCTAGCTACATCAGGACCACCTGTCAGGTGACCACCAGAAGCTACTCTTTGTGCCACCACAGGGAGCTCAAGCTGGACAACTACCCTTAAGTTTCTGGTCTGACCCTCAAGTTCGTCCCGACTGATCATGTCGTCTCTGGGCCAAGCTGTCCATTTCAAGAACACACCTCTGTTCACTGTCTCACTAATTGTTGGTGGGGAACCTGCCATCAACACACAGAAACATGGAGAAGACAAGAAACAAAGCTGCTCCTCTGTCCCTGCTTTTAGAATGATGGCCGATATTCAGGCCAGCCATGAAGTCACAGCCCATCTCCGCCTTCAGATGAGGCTTGAACATTCCAGTCATGCCCATGTGATGGTGTAGAACTCAACTCTCCTGATGTTGCACCTCGGTTTCCCCTCCACCTTCATGGCTTTGCTGCTCTCACTCCTTCCTTCCATTCCCCTAAATCATGTTTCCTGGCAGGCTCAGGCTAGGCCACAGCCTGCTCTCTCTCTTTCTCACAGAGAAAGCTGGGCAGCTGTCTATGAATTCTTAGAGCCTTAATGTTGCTAACGCTAATCTCAACCTTGAATCACTCAGCAGAAAGCTTACTGGGTGCCAAACAACAACATCAAAAACAACAACAACAAACAACAAAATGTAACAAAAGCAAAGAATTTTCTAGGGATTAAAGAGGAATAGGAGAACTGGGTAATGAGGAGATGGTTTCTGAGGTTAGTGAGAAACATTTTAAAATCACAAATGCCTCAGGGTTTTAAAATGTGGGATAAATACTTATCCCTACACTGCTATCAAATCCAATTTATTGAAAATAAGTTTCCACCAAATGCATATTCCTAGAAGAAACTCAAGCTATACTTTGGCTCTGCAGATACTCATATTTAACCAAAGCCCACTGCTTTCCCTTGTTGTTTGTAAGGGCCTTCAGAGGAAAGCAAGAATATTTCTCAAGATTGGGTGCAACGGAGACCTCATGGAGACTCTGTGGTTCCACAGTCATGTTTCTTTTTCTAAACTTGCAAGGCATGACGACCGTCCATCTGGCAAGGAAGGCAAGTACTCACCCTGCCTCTCAGACCCTGTGCAAACCATATGGCTGTCTTTTCTCTTTGCTGTGTTCCTGAGCCGAGCACACAGCAACCAGGACTAGGCTGAGTGAGGAAAGGCTGGACCTCCACATATCCCGTGCACTCTCTTTTCTTGGCCACATTAGCCGATGGGCAGTATAAAGTCTCAATGAAGAAAGTGGGGGTGATTTCACCGTAATCCTGCTTGCAGGCCCTCTCTTCTCAGTTTCCCACAATAACTGGCCATAGCATGAGGCTGTACTATGGTCTAATTGCACAGATATGAGCCCCAGCCCACTCTCCCCACACAAGATGGGCCGTGGATCATCAATTCTGAGGGCTTTGGTGGAAAAAGCTTGTTAAGAATGGAAATGGCTATAGTGAGCCACTCCATTGACAGGAGGAAACAGGAAAGCCTGTAAATGGATGAGGTTTATTTGAAAACCAAGCACAGCAGGAAATTGGGAATGAAAAAATTAAAATAAGCAGGGATCCTCACACCGTTTTATTCTTTTACTGCACCTTGAGAATTGGCCTGGGCATGGACAGAACATTTTCTGGGTTAAGTAAAGTGTCTTTTGCATGCAATCAACTGCACACATCGTAAGCTCCCAAGTTGAACTTTTCCTGTGACTATATTAAGTATACAGTGTTGATAAAATCCCTGTGGAGAGTGTGAATACTAGAAAATCTGGGGATCTATATGTATGGAAACCAAAACACACACCTCGAGGCACAGTGACCATGGCACTGCATGAATTCACAAAAGACCTGGGCCGGTCCCATGCACAGGATCCCACCCCACATTCAGAGAACACAGGTGCACCAAGGGACTGCAGAAGGTGACCGTTGTTTCTTATCTGGTAAAATCATTTCTTCCACGGTGGCCTACGTCTGCTTTCACAACAGGAAGCTCAAGTCAGCCTGCCTGCCTACAGAAAAGCCAGTGACAAGAGTGCCACATTCCTCATCTTCTGGATTACTCACCACTATGACAGGGGTTCCCCAACACTTACCGGCTTGCTGCAGTGCCACAGCTTCCTGTAATGACAGAAAATAAATTGTTATGAGCATCAGACCATGCTGTGTCCTGACTTTCCTGCACTCAAAGAAACACAAAAGAACAACAGAGCACACCGACTCATGCTAAAGACAAGGTTTCTTGGACAATGTTTCTTTCCAACAATGTCACTTGGACATTAAGTGATTTTTGTCCCAAAAAGAGAACAGACTTGCTAAGGCAAAAAGATTGTGATGACACAGTGTGTGGTTCATGCTGTCAGTTTCTCCCACTGTCTTAAATCGAGTCTCAGTCAAGTAGGGACTCTCACTCAAAACTCTCTCAATCAAGGGAATTCCGTAAGTCATCTACAGTTTATATGGCAAAATTCTCATATCTTATATAAGATTCTCGGATCCCAATTGAAGAAGATAAAGTCAAGAAAGCAACTGTTCCACTCAGACATATCCTGTGGCCTGACAATCACATCCCAATTTACCTCATCCTCTGCAGCGTCCATGGAAGTGTCTTCCTGCTGAAGAGCAGACCCTAGAAGGATGCAAAGTGACCATTAGCAACTTGGTGGTGCTCCTTGTTGACAATTCATGGACATGCGATGATTTGGGTGAGGGAGGTGGGTGGCAGAAAAATGACAGGAGTAGAATAAAAAGGGAATCAGGGCCTTTGGGTTTGTAGCTCCAGGCCACCACAAGGTAAAACAGTCCATCTGAAACATGGCACACCACCCACGGCAGGCAATGTTACCCTGCAGCTTCTCAGGACTATCTGACCTGAGCCATCTTGCCCTCCCTTCTTCATCCCTTGCAAAGTCCTTACCTCTCACAAGTGGTGCTGCTCTGGCCATCACCCCACCTACAAGACTGTGTACTTGAAAACAAAGAACCTTGCTTCAGAGACAATATTACATTCTGGCCAATATATGCTATGGTATTTATTTATACATTTATTTACTTATTTATATTTCCTTTCTAACAATTTTTGTCTTATAAAATAATAGTGCTATTGTATTAACTAATCCTAAGTAAAAAGTGAAACCAAAATATGAAAATGCTCAAAGATCCTATCATTTTAAGAATATCTGTAATCAGTATGTGGTATTTGTCTTTCCACTCTTTATTTTCATCACCTCATGGGTGTTCCATGGGGTCTGTTGCTGATCATACTCACAAAGGCTCCAGGACTGGGACAACCTTTCTTGAGTGGCAGAAGGTGGGACGCTGACCCTCTCTTACCCAGCTGTGCAGAAGAATCTAGCTACATCAGGACCACCTGTCAGGTGACCACCAGAAGCTACTCTTTGTGCCACCACAGGGAGCTCAAGCTGGACAACTACCCTTAAGTGTCTGGTCTGACCCTCAAGTTCATCCCTACTGATCATGTCATCTCTCAGCCAACCTGAAGCATTTCAAGAACACACTTCTGTTCACTGTCTCACTAATTTTTGGTGGGGAACCTGCCATCAACACACAGAAACATGGAGAAGACAAGAAACAAAGCTGCTCCTCTGTCCCTGCTTTTAGACTGATGGCCTATATTCAGGCAAGCCATGAAGTCAGGGCCCATCTCCACCTTCAGGTGAGGATTGAACATTCTGTGATGGTGCAGAACTCACTCTCCTGATGTTGCACCTTGGTTTCCCCTCCACCTTCATGGCTTTGCTGCCCTCACTCCTTCCTTCTAGTCCCCTAAATCATGTTTCCTGGCAGGCCCAGGCAAGGCCACAGCCTGCTCTCTTTCTCACAGAGAAAGCTGGGCAGCTGTCTATGAATTCTTAGAGCCTCAATGTTGCTAACGCTGATCTCAACCTTGAATCACTCACAGCAGAAAGCCCACTGGGTGTCAAACAACAACATCAACAAAAACAACAAAATGTAACAAAAGCAAAGAATTTTCTAGGGATTAAAGAGGAATAGGAGGCCTGGATAATGAGATTGTTTCTGAAGTTAGTGAGAAACATTTTAAAATCACAAATGCCTAAGTGTTTTAAAATGTGAGATAAATACTCATCCCTACACAGCTAACAAATCCAATTTATAATAAATTAGGTTCCACCAAATGCATATTCCTAGAAGAAACTCAAGCTATACTTTGGCTCTGCAGATACTCATATTTAACCAAAGCCCACTGCTTTCCCTTGTTGTTTGCAAGGGCCTTCAGAGGAAAGCAAGGACATTTCTCAAGAGTGGGTGTAACGGGGACCTCATGGAGTCTCTGCAGTTCCACAGCCATGTATCTTTTTCTAAACCTGCAAGGCATGACCACTGTCCATCCTCCTAGAAAGGCAAGTACTCACCCTGCCTCTCAGACCGCGCACAAACCACGTGGCTGTCTTTTCTCTGCTATGTTCTTGAGCCGAGCACACAGCAACCAGGACTAGGCTGAGAAAGAAAAGGCTGAACCTCCACATATCCCTAACACTCTCTATTCTTGGCCACATTAACCGATGGGCAGTATAAGGCCTCAATGAAGAAAGTTGGGGTGATTTCACCCTAACCCTGCTTGCAGGCTCCACTCTTCTCAGTTTCCCAACAGAACTGGCCATAGCATGAGGCTGTACCATAGCCTAAATGCACAGAGTGGAGCCCCGTCCAATCTCCCTGCTCAAGATAGGCTATGGATGATCAATTCTGAGGGCTTTGGTGGAAAAGGCTTGTGAAGAATGGAAATGGCTGGAGTGATCCACTCCAGTGACAGGAGGAAACAGGAAAGCCTGTAAATGGATGAGGTTTATTTGAAAACCAAGCACAGCAGGAAATCGGGAATGAAAAAATTAAAATAAGCAGGGATCCTCACACCGTTTTATTCTTTTACCGCACCTTGAGAATTGGCCTGGGCATGGACAGAACATTTTCTGGGTTAAGTAAAGTGTCTTTTGCATGCAATCAACTACACACATTGGAAGCTCCCAAGTTGACCTTTTCCTGTGACTATAGTAAGAATACAGTGCTGATAAAATCCCTGTAGAGAATGTGAATACTAGACAATCTGGGGATCTGTTATGTATGGAAACCAAAACACACACCCCGAGACACACTGACCATGGCACTTTATGAATTCACAAAAGACCTGGGCCGGTCCCATGCACAGGATCCCACCCCACGTTCAGAGAACGCAGGTGCACCCAGGGACTGCAGAATGTGACTGTTGTCCATTATCTGGTAAAAATCATTTCTCCCGTGGCTGCCTACGTCCACTTTCACAACAGGAAGCTCAAATCAGCCTGCCTGTCTGCAGGAAAGCCAGTGACAGTGCCACATTCCTCATCTGGATTACTCACTGCTATGACAGGGGTTCCCCAACACTTACCGGCTTGCTGCAGTGCCACAGCTTCCTGTAATGACAGAAAATAAATTGTTATGAGCATCAGACCATGCAGTGTCCTGACTTTCCTGCACTCAAAAAATCCCAAAGAACAGAGCACACCGACTCATGCTAAAGACAAGGTTTCTTGGACGATGTTTCTTTCCAACAATATTGCTTGGACACTAAGTGATTGGTGTCCCAAAAAGAAAACAGACTTGGTAAGGCAAAAAGCTTGTGACCACACAGTGTGTGGTCGATGCTGTCATTTTCTCCCACTGTCTTAAATCGAGTCTCAGTCAAGAAGGGACTCTCACTGAAATCACCCTCAACCAAGGGAATTTTGTAAGTCATCTACAGTTTATATGGCAAAATTATTATATCTTATATAAGATTCTCTAATCCCAACTGTTCCACTCAGACACATCCTGTGGCCTGACAGTCACATCCCAGTTTACCTGGTCCTCTGCAGCGTCCATGGAGGTGTCTTCCTGCTGAAGAGCAGGCCCTAGAAGGATGCAAAGTGACCATCAGCAACTTGGAGGAATTTCTCGTTGACAATTCAGAGACATGCATGATTTGGGTGAGGGAAGAGGGTGGCAGGCAAATTACAGGAGCAGAAAAGAAAGGGAATCAGGGCCTTTGGGTTTGTAGCTATAGGCCACCACAAGGTAAAACAGTCCATCTCAAACATGGCACACCACCCAGGGCAGGCAATGTTACCCTGCAGCTTCTCAGGACTATCTGACCTGAGCCATCTTGCCCTCCCTTCTTCATCCCTTGCAAAGTCCTGTCCTCTCACAGGTGGTGCTGCACTGGCCATCACCCACCTACAAGATTGTGTACTTGATAAGTAACAACCTTGCTTCACAGACAATATTATAATCAGGCCAACATATGCTATGGTATTTATTTATTTTTTGGTTACTTATTTATATTTCCTTTCTAAGAATTTTTATTTTATAAGATAATAGTGCTATAGTATTTACTTATCCTAAGTAGAAAATTAAATCAAAATATGAAAATGCTCAATGATCCTATCATTTCAAGAATATCCCTAATCAGCATGTGGTATTTGTCTTTCCACTCTTTATTTTCATCGCGTCATGTGTTTTACATAAGGTCTGTGGCTGATCATACACAAAAAGGCTCCAGGACTGGGACAGCCTTTCTTGAGTAGCACAAGGTGGGATGCCGATCCTCACTAACCCAGCTGTGCAGAAGAGTCTAGCTACACAAGGACCACCTGTCAGCTGACTGCCAGAAGCTACTCTTTGTGCCACCACAGGGAGATCAAGCCAGGCAACTACCCTCAAGTGTCTGGCATGACCCTCAAGTTCGTCCCGACTGATCATGTCATCTCTGGGCCAAGCTGTCCATTTCAAGAACACACCTCTGTTCACTGTCTCACTAATTGTTGGTGGGGAACCTGCCATCAACACACAGAAACGTGGAGAAGACAAGAAACAAAGCTGCTCCTCTGTCCCTGCTTTTGGAATGATGGCCAATATTCAGGCCAGCCATGAAGTCACAGCCCATCTCCGCCTTCAGATGAGGCTTGAACATTCCAGTCATGCCCATGTGATGGTGTAGAACTCAACTCTCCTGATGTTGCACCTTGGTTTCCCCTCCACCTTCATGGCTTTGCTGCCCTCACTCCTTCTTTCTATTCCCCTAAATCATGTTTCCTGGCAGGCTGAGGCAAGGCCTGCTCTCTCTCTTTCTCACAGAGAAAGCTGGGCAGCTGTCTATGAATTCTTAGAGCCTCAATGTTGCTAACGCTCATCTCAACCTTGAATCACTCAGCAGAAAGCTTACTGGGTGCCAAACAACAACATCAAAAACAACAACAACAAACAACAAAATGTAACAAAAGCAAAGAATTTTCTAGGGATTAAAGAGGAATAGGAGGACTGGGTAATGAGGAGATGGTTTCTGAGGTTAGTGAGAAACATTTTAAATCACAAATGCCTCAGGGTTTTAAAATGTGGGATAAATACTTATCCCTACACAGCTATCGAATCCAATTTATATAAAATAAGTTTCCACCAAATGCATATTCCTAGAAGAAACTCAAGCTATACTTTGGCTCTGTAGATACTCATATTTAACCAAAGCCCACTGCTTTCCCTTGTTGTTTGTAAGGGTCTTCAGAGGAAAACAAGGACATTTCTCGAGAGTGGGTGTAACGGAGACGTCATGGAGACTCTGTGGTTCCACAGTCATGTTTCTTTTTCTAAACTTGCAAGGCATGATGACCGTCCATCTGGCAAGGAAGGCAAGTACTCACCCTGCCTCTCAGACCGTGCACAAACCACATGGCTGTCTTTTCTCTTTGCTGTGTTCCTGAGCCGAGCACACAGCAACCAGGACTAGGCTGAGTGAGGAAAGGCTGGAACTCCACATATCCCGTGCACTCTCTATTCTTGGCCACATTAGCCGATGGGCAGTATGAGGTCTCAAAGAAGAAAGTTGGGGTGATTTCACCCTAATCCTGCTTGCAGGTCCTCTCTTCTCAGTTTCCCACCAGAACCGGCCATAGCATGAGGCTGTACCATAGTCTAAATGCACAGTGAGGAGCCCCGCCCACTCTCCCTGCTCAAGATGGGCTGTGGACAATTAATCAATTCTGAGGGCTTTGGTGGAAAAGGATTGTGAAGAATGAAAATGGCTAGAGTGAGCCACTCCAGTAACAGGAGGAAACAGGAAAGCCTGTAAATGGATGAGGTTTATTTGAAAACCAAGCAAAGCAGGAAATTGGGAATGAAAAAAATTAAAATAAGCAGGGATCCTCACACCATTCTGTTCTTTTGGTACGCCTTGAGAATTGGCCTGGGCATGGACAGAACATTTTCTGGATTAAAGTGTCTTTTGCATGCAATCAAATGCGCACATCATAAGCTCCCAAGTTGATATTTTCCTGTAACTATAGTAAGAATACAGTGCTGATAAAATCCCTGTGGAGAACGTGAATACTAGACAATCTGGGGATCTACATGTATGGAAACCAAAACACACACCCCGAGGCACACTGACCATGGCTCTGCATGAATTCACAAAAGACCTGGGCCGGTCCCATGCACAGGATCCCACCCTACGTTCAGAGAACACAGGTGCACCCAGGGACTGTAGAATGGGACCGTTGTTCCTTATCTCATAAAATCATTTCTTCCATGGCTGCCTAGGTCCGCTTTCACAACCGGAAGCTCAACTCAGCCTGCCTGTCTACAGAAAAGCCAGCGACACAGTGACACATTCCTCATCTTCTGGATTACTCACCGCTATGACAGGGGTTCCCCAACACTTACCGGCTTGCTGCACTGCCACAGCTTCCTGTAATGACAGAAAATAAATTGTTATGAGCATCAGACCATGCTGTGTCCTGAGTTTTCTGCAGTCAAAGAAACCCAAAAGAACAGAGCACACCGACTCATGCTGAAGACAAGTTTTCTTGGACGATGTTTCTTTCCAACAATGTCACTTGGACATTAAGTGATTTTTGTCCCAAAACACACTTGCTAAGGCAAAAAGCTTGTGACCACACAGTGTGTGGTCCATGCTGTCATTTTCTTCCACTGTCTTAAATCGAGTCTTAGTCAAGAAGGAACTCTCACTTAAAACTCTCTCGACCAAGGGAATTCTGTAAGTCACCTACAGTTTATATGGCAAAATTCTCATGTATTTTATATAAAATTCTCTGATCCCAATTCAAGAAGATAAAGTCAAGAAAGCAACTGTTCCACTCAGACACATCCTGTGGCCTGACAATCACATCCCAGTTTACCTGGTCCTCTGCAGCGTCCATGGAGGTGTCTTCCTGCTGAAGAGCAGGCCCTGGAAGGATGCAAAGTGACCATCAGCAACTTGGTAGCATTGCTCGTTGACAATTCAGGGATATGCCATGATTTGGGTGAGGGAGGATGGTGGCAGGAAAATTACAGGAGCAGAAAAGAAAGAAAATCAGGGCCTTTGGGTTTGTAGCTCCAGGCCACCACAATGTAAAACAGTCCATCTCAAACATGGCACACCACCCAGGGCAGGAGATGTTTCCCTGCAGCTTCTCAGGACCATCTGACCTGAGCCATCTTGCCCTCCCTTCTTCATCCCTTGCAAAGTCATTTCCTGTCACAATTCACAAGTAGTGCTGGTCTGGCCATCACCCCACCTACCAGATTGTATACTTGATAAGTAACAACCTTTCTTTCAGAGGAATATTACATTCTGGGCAACATATGCTATGGTATTTAACAATTTACTTACTTATTATTTATTTATATTTCCTTTCTAACAATCTTTATTTTATAAGATAATAGTGCTATTATATTTACTACTCCTAAGTAAAAATTAAGCCAAAATATGAAAATGCTCAATGATCCTATCACTTCAAGAATATCCCTAATCAGCATGTGATATTTGTCTTTCCAGACTTTATTTTCATCACTTCGTGTGTGTTACACGGGGTCTGTTGCTGATCATACTCACACAGGCTCCAGGACTGGGACAGCCCTTCTTGAATGGCACAAGGTGGATGCTGATCCGCTCTAACCCAGCTGAGCAGAGAAATCTAGCTACACAAGGACCACTGTCAGATGACCACCAGAAGGTATTCATTGTGCCACCACAGTGAGATCAAGCCGGGCAACTACCCTCAAGTGTCTGGCCTAACCCTCAACTTCATCCCTGCTGATCATGTCCTCTCTGGGCCTAGTTGAACATTTCAGGAACACACTCCTGTTCACTGTCTCATTACTTTCCACTGGTGCCCCTAAGATCAACACACAGAAACATGGAGAAGAAAAGACACAAAGCAACTCCTTTTTCCAGGCTTTTAGGAAGATGTCCACCATTAAGGCCAGCCATGAAGTCGGAGCTCAACTCTGCCTTCACCTGCGGCTGGAACATTCTGGCAGTGCCCAGATGATGGTGTAGAACTCACTCTCCTGATGTTGCACCTTGGTTTCCCCTCCACCTTCATGGCTTGCTGCCCTCACTCCTTCCTTCTGTTCTTCTAAATCATGTTTCCTGGCAGGCTCAGGCAAGGCCACAGCCTGCTCTCTCTCTTTGTCACAGAGAAAGCTGGGCAGCTGTCTATGAATTCTTAGAGCCTCAATGTTGCTAACGCTCATCTCAACCTTGAATCACTCACAGCAGAAAGCCCACTGGGTATCAAACAACATCATCAAAAACAACAACAAAATGTAACAAAAGCAGAGAATCTTCTAGGGATTAAACAAGAATAGGGGAATGAGGTAATGAGGAGATGGCTTCTGAGGTTAATGAGAAACACTTTAAAATCACAAATGCCTCAGTGTTTTAAAATGTGAGGTAAGTACTGACACCTACATAGCTATCAAATTTGATTTAAATACAATATGTTTCCACTAATTGCATGTTCCAAGAAAAAACACAATTTATAATTTGGCTCAGCAGATATTCATATTTAAACAAAACCCACTGCTTTCTCTTGTTTGCATGGACCTTCAGAGGAAAGCAAGAACATTTCTCAAGAGTGGATTCAACGGGAACCTCATGGAGCCTCTGCGGTTCCACAGCCATGCTTCTTTTTCTAAACCTGCATGGGATGACCACTTCCATCCTGCTAGGAAGGCAAGTGCTCGCCCTGTCTCTCAGACCATGTGCAAACTACGTAGCTGTCTTTTTGCTGTGTTCCTGAGCCGAGCACACAGCAACCAAGACTAGGCTGAGGGACAAAAGGCTGGAACCCCACATATCCCTGGCACTCTCTATTCTTGGCCACATTAGCCGATGGGCAGTATAAGGCCTCAGTGAAGAAAGTTGGGGTGATTTCACCCTATCACTGCTTGAAGGCTTCTCTCTTCTCAGTTTCCCACTAGAACTGGCCATAGCATGAGGCTGTACCAGGGTCTAAATGCACAGAAAAGAGCCCTGGCCCACTCTTCCTGCTCAAGATGGGCTATGGACGATCAATTCTGAGGGCTTTGGTGGAAAAGGCTTGTGAAGAATGGAAATGGCTAGAGTGAGCCACTCCAGTGACAGGAGGAAACAGGAAAGCCTGTAAATGGATGAAGTTTACTTGAAAACCAAGCACAGCAGGGAATTTTCAATGAAAAAAATAAAATGAGCAGAGATCCTCACACAGTTCTGTTCTTTTGGTACGCCTTGAGAATTGGCCTGGGCATGGACGGAACATTTTTCTGGGTTAATTAAAGTGTCTTTTGCATGCAATCAACTGCACACATTGTTAAGTTCCCAAGTTGACTTTTTCCTGTGCCTATAATAAGAATGGACTGCAGATAAAATCCCTGTGGAGAAGGTGAATACTAGACAATCTGGGGATCCGTATGTATGGAAACCAAAACACATATCCCAAGACACAGTGACCATGGCTCTGCATGAATTCCAAAAAGACCTGGGCCAGTCCCATGCACAGGATCCCACCCCACGTTCAGAGAACGCAGGTGCACTGTAAGACTGCAGAATGTGACCATTGTCCCTTATCTGGTAAAATCATTTCTCCCATGGCTGCATACATCCGCTTTCACAACAGGAAGCTCAACTCAGCCTGCCTGTCTACAGAAAAGCCAGTGACAAGAGTGCCACATTCCTCATCTTCTGGATTACTCACCACTATGACAGGGGTTCCCCAACACTTACCGGCTTGCTGCAGTGCCACAACTTCCTGTAATGACAGAAAATAAATTGTTATGAGCATCAGACCATGCTGTATTCTGACTTTACTGCACTCAAAGAAACCCAAAAGAAGAACAGAGCATACTGACTCATGCTAAAGACAAGGTTTCTTGCACGATGTTTCTTTCCAACAATGTTGCATGGACATTAAGTGATTTTTGTCCCAAAAAGAAAACAGACTTGCTAAGGCAAAAAGCTTGTGACCACACAGTGTGTGGTTGATGCTGTCATTTTCTCCCACCATCTTAAATCGAGTCTCAGTCAAGAACAGACTCTCACTCAAAACTCTCTCAACCAAGGGAATTCTGTAAGTCATCTACAGTTTATATGGCAAAATTCTCATATCTTATATAAGATTCTCTAATCCAAATTCAAGAAGATAAAGTCAAGAAAGCAACTGTTCCACTCAGACACATCCTGCGGCCTGACAATCACATCCCATTGTACCTCGTCCTCCGCAGCATCCACGGAAGTGTCTTCCTGCTGAAGAGCAGGCCCTAGAAGGATGCAAAGTGACCATCAGCAACTTGGTGGCATTGCTCATTGACAATTCAGGGACATGCCATGATTTGGGTGAGGGAGGAGGGTGGAAGAAAAATGACAGGAGCAGAAAAGAAAGAAAATTAGGGCCTTTGGGTTTGTAGCTCTAGGCCACCACAATGTAAAATAGTCCATCTCAAACATGGCATACCACCCAGGGCAGGCACTGCTTTCCTGCAGCTTCTCAGGACCATCTGACCTGAGCCATCTTGCCCTCCCTTCTTCATCCCTCGCAAAGTCATTTTCTCTCACAATTCACAAGTGGTGCTGCTCTGGCCATCACCCCACCTACAAGATTGTGTACTTGATAAGGAACAACCTTGCTTCAGAGACAATATTACATTCTGGCCAACATATGGTACAGTATTTATTTATATATTCATTTACTTATTTATATTTCCTTTCTAACAATTTTATTTTGTAAGATAATAGTGCTATTGTATTTACTAATCCTAAGTAAAAAGTTAATCTGAAATATGAAAATGCTCAATGATCCTATCACTTCAAGAATATCCCTAATCAGCATGTGGTATTTGTCTTTCCACTCTTTATTTCATCAGCTCATGGGTGTTCCATGGGGTGTGTGGCTGATCATTCTGTTCTTTTCGTACACAGGCTCCAGGACTGGAACCTTTCTTGAGTGGCACAAGGTGAGACAGTGATCCCTTCTAACCCAGCTGTGCTGAAGAATCTAGCTACACAAGGATGACCAGTCAGGTCACCGCCAGAAGCTACTCTTTGTGCCACCACAGGGAGATCAAGCCAGGCAACTACCCTCAAGTGTCTGGCATGACCCTCAAGTTTGTCCCTACTGATCATGTCGTCTCTGGGCCAAGCTGTCCATTTCAAGAACACACTTCTGTTCACTGTCTCACTAATTATTGGCCGGGACTCTGCCATCAACACACAGAAACATGGAGAAGACAAGACACAAAGCTGCTCCTCTCTCCCTGCTTTTAGAATGATAGCTGAAATTCAGACTGGCCACGAAGTCAGAGCCCATCTCCGCCTTCAGATGAGGATTGAACATTCCAGCAGGGTCCAGGTGATGGTGTAGAACTCACTCTCCTGATGTTGCACCTTGGCCTCCCCTCCATCTTCATGGCTTTGCTGCCCTCACTCCTTCCTTCTATTCCTCTAAATCATGTTTCCTGGCAGGCTCAGGCCAAGGCCACAGCCTGCTCTCTCTTTCTCACAGAGAAAGCTGGGCAGCTGTCTATGAATTCTTAGAGCCTCAATGTTGCTAACGCTCATCTCAACCTTTAATCACTCACAGCAGAAAGCCCACTGGATGTCAAACAACAACATCCACAATAACAACAACAACAACAACATGTAACGAAAGCAAAGGATTTTCTACGGATTAAAGAGGAATAGGGAAATGAGGTAATGAGGAGATGGCTTCTGAGGTTAGTGAGAAACATTTTAAAATCACAAATGCCTCAGGGTTTTAAAATGTGGAGTAAATACTTATCCCTACACAGCTATCAAATCCAATTTACAGAAAATAAGTTTCCACCAAATGCATATTCCTAGAAGAAACTCAAGCTATACTTTGGCTCTGCAGATACTCATATTTAACCAAAGCCCACTGCTTCCCCTTGTTGTTTGCAAGGGCCTTCAGAGGAAAGCACGAACATTTCTCAAGAGTGCGTGCAATGGGTACCTCATGGAGCCTCTGCGGTTCCACAGCCATGTTTCTTTTTCTAAACCTGCAAGGCATGACCACCGTCCATCCTGATAGGAAGGCAAGTTGCTCACCCTGCCTCTCAGACCCTCTGCAAACCACATGGCTGTCACCTCTCTTTCCTGTGTTCCTGAGCTGAGCAGAGCAACCAGGACTAGGCTGAGGGAGAAAAGTCTGGACCTCCACATATCCCTGGCACTCTCAATTCTTGGCCACATTAGCCGATGGGCAGTATAAGGTCTCAATGAAGAAAGTTGGGGTGATTGCACCCTCACCCTGCTTGCAGGCTCCACTCTTCCCCATTTCTCACCAGAACTGGCCATAGCATGAGGCTGTACCAGGGTCTAACTGCACAGAAATGAGCCCCGGCCCACTCTCCCTGCTCAAGATGGGCTGTGGACAATCAATCAATTCTGAGGCCTTTGGTGGAAAAGGCTTGAGAAGAATGGAAATGGCTGGAGTGAGCCATTTCTGTTTCCAGGAGGAAACAGAAAAGCCTGTAAATGGATGAGGTTTATTTGAAAACCAAGCACAGCAGGAAATTGGGAATGAAAAAATTAAAATGAGCGGAGATCCTCACATCATTCTGTTCTTTTCATATGCCTTGAGAATTGGCCTGGGCATGGACAGAACATTTTCTGGGTTAATTAAAGTGTCTTTTGCATGCAATCAACTGCACACATCATAAGCTCCCAAGTTGACCTTTTTCTGTGACTATAGTAAGAATACGGTGCTGATAAAATCCCTGTAAAGAACACGAATACCAGAAAATCTGGGGATCTATATGTATGGAAACCAAAACACACACCCCGAGACACACTGACCATGGCTTTGCATGAATTCACAAAAGACCTGGGCCGGTCCCATGCACAGAATCCCACCCCACATTCAGAGAACACAGGTGCACCCAGGGACTGTAGAATGGGACCGTTGTTCCTTATCTCATAAAATCATTTCTTCCATGGCTGCCTACATCCGCTTTCACAAAAGGAAGCTCAACTCAGCCTGCCTGTCTACAGAAAAGCCAGCGACACAGTGCCACATTCCTCATCTTCTGGATTACTCACTGCTATGACAGGGGTTCCCCAACACTTACCGGCTTGCTGCAGTGCCACAGCTTCCTGTAATGACAGAAACTTAATTGTTATGAGCATCAGACCATGCTGTGTCCTGAGTTTTCTGCAGTCAAAGAAACCCAAAAGAACAGAGCACACCAACTCATGCTGAAGACAAGGTTTCTTGGACGATGTTTCTTTCCAACAATATTGCTTGGCCATTAAGTGATTTTTGTCCCAAAAAGAAAATGGACTTGCTAAGGCAAAAAGCTTGTGACCACACAGTGTGTGGTTCATGCTGTCATTTTCTCTCACTGTCTTAAATCGAGTCTCTGTCAAGAAGAGACTGTCGCTCAAAACTCCCCTAACCAAGGAAATTCTGTAAATCTTCTGCAATTTATATGGCAAAAATCTCATATCTTATATAAGATTTTCTGATCCTAATTCTCGAAGACAAAGTCAAGAAAGTAACTGTTTCACTGAGACCCCTTAGATTCATATCCCATTTTACCTGGTTCTCTGCAGAGTCCCCAGAAGGTTCTTCCTGCTGAACAGCAGGCCCTACAAGGATGCAAAGTGACCATCAGCTCCTTGGTGGTGTTGCTCATTAACAATTCAGGGGGCCGGGCGCGGTGGCTCAAGCCTGTTATCCCAGCACTTTGGGAGGCCGAGGCAGGTGGATCATGAGGTCAAGAGATCGAGACCATCCTGGTCAACATGGTGAAACCCCGTCTCTACTAAAAATACAAAAAATTAGCTGGGCATGGTGGTGTGTGCCTGTAATCCCAGCTACTCAGGAGGCTGAGGCAGGAGAATTGACTGAACCCAGGAGGCAGAGGTTGCAGTGAGCCGAGATTGCGCCATTGCACTCCAGCCTGGGTAACAAGAGTGAAACTCTGTCTCAAAAAAAAAAAAAAAAAAAACAATTCAGGGGCATGCCATGATGTGGGTGAAGAAGGAGGGTCACAGGGAAAGGACAAGAGCAGAAAAGAAAGGGAATCAGAGCCTTTGGGTTTGTAGCTCCAGGTCACTACAATGTGAAATAGTCCATCTCAAACATGGCACACCACCCAGGGCAGGTGATGTTTCCCAGCAGCTTCTCAGGGCTCCTCCTTTCTAATCTGACCTGAGCCATCTTGCCCTCCCTATTCATCTCTTCCAAAGTCATTTCCTCCCACAATTCACAAGTAATGTGACTCTGGCTATGACTCCATCTCTAACGTTTTGTACTTGATAAGGAACAACCTTGATTCAGAGGCAATACTACATTCTGGCCAACATATGCTATGGTATTTATTTATTTATTTACACTTTCTAACAATTTTTAAGAGCTAACAGTGATATATTAATCCTTATTAAAAAGTTAAAACAAAATATGAAAATATTCAATGATCCTATCATTTGAAGAAAACCCCTACTTAGCATGTAATATTTGTCTTTCCACTCTTTATTTCCATCAACTCATCTGTGTTACATGAGGTCCGTTGCTGATCATACTCACACTGGTTCCAGGACTAGGACAGCCTTTCGTGAGGGGCAGAAGGTGGGACACTGATCCTCTCTAACCCAGCTGTGCAGAAGAATCTAGCTACACAAGGACCACCTGTCAGGTGACTGCCAGAAGTTATTCTTTGTCACCACAGGGAGATCAAGCCGGGCAACTACCCTAAAGTGTCTGGCCTAACCCTCAAGTTCACCCCTGCTGATCGTTGATTTCTGGGCTAAGTTGAACATTTCATAAACTCACTCCATTTCACTGTCTCAGTAATTTCTGGTGGTGCCCCTGCATCAACACACAGAAACATGGAGAAGACAAGAAACAAAGTAGCTCCTCTTTTGAGGCTTTTAGGAAGATGCCCACCATTCAGGCCCGCCATGAAGTCGGATCTCACCTCTGCCTTCAGATGAGGTTTGAACATTCCGGCTGTGCTCAGGTGATGGTGTAGAACTCACCCTCCTAATGTTGCACCTTTGTTTCCCCTCCACCTTCATGGCTTTGCTGCCCTCACGCCTTCCTTCTATTTCTCTAAATCATTTTTCTTGGCAGACCCAGGCCAAGGCCGTAGTCTGCTCTCTCTCTCATAGAGCAACCTGCGCAGCTGTCTATGAATTTTTAGAGCCATAATGTTGCTAACTCTGATCTCAAGCTTTAATCACTCACAGCAGAAAGCCCACTGTGTACCAAACAACAATAACAACAACAACAAAAAAAAAAACAGCAAAGAATATTCTAGAGATTAAAGAGGACTAGGGGAACTGGGTTATGAGGAGATGGCTTCTGAGGTTAACGTAAAACATTTTACAATCACAGAAGCCTCAGTGTTTTAAAATGTAGGATAGGTACTGACACCCATACAACCATCAAAGTCGATTTATATACAATAAGTTTCCACCAAATGTATACTCCAAGAAAAGAACTCAAGCTATACTTTGGCTCAGTTGATATTCATATTTAAAGAAAACCCACTGCTTTGACTGGTTTTTCCAAGCGCCTTCAGAGGTAAACAAGAACCTTTGTCAAGAGTGGGTTCAACGGGGACCTCACAGAGCCTCTGTAGTTCCACAGCCATATTTGTTTTGCCCCACCTGAAATGCATGCCCACCCTTCATCTTACTAGGATGGCAAGTGCTCACCCGGCCTCTCATACCCTGTGCACACCACGTGGTTCTCCTTTCACGCTGCTGTGTTTCTGTGCTGACAACACAGGAACCACAACTCGGCTGAGGTGGAAAATGCCGGAACTCCACATGACCTCGGCACAATCTATTCTGGGCCACATTAGCTGATGGGGAGTATGAGGCCTCAGTGAAGAAAGTTGGGGTGATTTCACCGTAACCCTGACTGCAGGATCCTCTGTTCTGAGTTTCCCACCAGAACTGGCCATAGCATGAGGCTGTACCAGGGTCTAAATGCAGAGAAAGGAGCCCTGGCCCATGTTCCCTACTCAAGATGGGCTACAGATGATCAATTCTGAGGGCTTTGGTAGAAAAGGATTGTGAAGAACAGAAATGGCTAGAGTGAGCCATTGCAATGCCAGGAGGAAACAGGAAGGCCTATAAACACGTGAGGTTTATTTGAAAACCAAGCACAGCAGGGATTAGTAAATGAAAAAATACAGTTAGCAGAGACCCTGACACAGTTCTGTTCTTTTGGTTCACCTTGAGAATTGGCCTGGGTGTTGATGGAACTTCTTTTGGGTTAATTAAAGTGTCCTTTGCATGCAATCAACTGCATACATTGTAAGCTTACAAGTTTTTTCCTTGCTGATAGTAAGACTACGATGGTGATGAAAATCCCTGTGGAGAATGTGAACACTAGGAAATCTGGGGATATGTATATATGGAAACCAGCACACACACTCCGAGACACAGTGACCATGGCACCGCATGAATTCTCAAAACCTGGGCCAGCCCCGTGCACAGGATCCCACTCCACCTGCAGAGAATGCAGTTGCTCCCAGGGACTGCAGAATGTGGCCGTTGTTCCTTATCTGGAAAAATCAATTCTCCCATCGCTGCCTAATTCGTCATTCACAACAGGAAGCTCAACTCAGTCTGCCTGTCTACAGGAAAACCAGTGAGACAGTGCCACATTCCTCATCTTCTGGATCACTCATCAGTATGACATTAGTTCCCGATACTTACCCACTTGCTGCAGTCCCACACCTTCCTGTAATGACAGAAAATAAATTGCTGTGAGCATCAGACCATGCTGTGTCCTGACTTTCCTGCACTTGGTGACATTAAAACACTAGACGGAAACCAGTGTTCAATCAGAGAGATCCAAAATAAGAACAGAGCACACCGACTCATGCTAAAGACAAGCTTTTCTTGGACGATGTTTCCTTCCAACCGTGTTTCTTGGCCATTAAGTGATTTTTGTCCCAAAAAGAAAACAGACTTGCTAAGGCAAAAAACTTGAGACCACACAGTGTGTGGTTGATGCTGTAATTTTCTCCCACTCTCTTAAATCAAGTCTCAGTCAAGAAGAGACTCTCGCTCAAAACTCCCCCAACCAAGGAAATTCTGTAAGTCATCTACAATTTATATGGTAAAATCCTCCTATCTTATATAAGATTCTCTGATCCTAATTCGAGAAGATAAAGTCAAGCAAGCAAGTGTTTCACTCAGACACAATATGTGGCCCAACATTCATATCCCATTATACCTGGTCCTCTGCAGCATCCCCAGAAGTGTCTTCCTGCTGAAGAGCAGGCCCTAGGAGGATAAAAAGCGACCGTCAGCACCTTGATGTTGTTGCTCATTAGCAATTCAGGGGCATGCCATGATGTGGGGTAGGAGGAGGGTGGCAGGAAAAGGACAGGAGCAGAAACGGGAATCAGGGCCTTTGGGTCTGTAGCTCCAGGCCACCACCACATGAAAGAGTCCATCACAAACACAGCACATGACACTGGGCAGGCTATTTTTCCCTGCAGCTTCTCAGGTCTCCTCCTTTCTAAGCTGACCTTAGCCATCTTGCCATCCCTTCTTCATCGCATTCAAAGTCATTTCCACCCGCAATCCACAGGTCGTGGTGCTCTGGCTGTGACTCTGCTCACCCTGCCCCTGGGAAGACTCCTTTGTTCTCTTCTCATTGCTGTGTTTCTGAGCTGAGCACACAGCAACCATGACTAGGCTGAGGGAAAAAAGGCCCAAACTCTACATGACCTGGGCACTATCTATTCTGGGCCACGTTAGCTGCTGGGCAGTATCAGGCCCCAGTGAAGAACGCTGTTGTGATTTCAACCTAACCCTGCCTTCAGGCTCCTGCCTTATCACTTTCCCAACAGAACTGGCCATAGCATGAGGCTGTACCGGGGTCTAAATGCACAGAAAGGAGTCCCAGCCCACTCTCCCTGCTCAAGATGGGCCACGGATGATTGATTCTGAGGGCTTTGGTATAAAAGGCCTGTGAAGAATGGAAATGGCTAGAGTGAGCCACTGCAATGCCAGGAGGAAATAGGAAGGCCTGTAAACAGGTGAGGTTTATTTGAAAACCAAATAGAGTAGGGAATCGTGAATGAAAAAAATAAAATTAGCAGAGATCCTGACACAGCTCTGTTCTTTTGGTATGCCTTTGGAATCAGCCTTGTTGTTGACAGAATTTCTTTTAGGTTAATTAAAGTGTCCTTTGCATGCAATCAAGTGCACACATCATAAGCTTACAAGTTGATTTTTTCCTGTACCTATACTAAGACTGCAACAGTGATGAGAATCCCTGTGGAGAATGTGAACACTAGCAAATCTGGGGATGTGTATGTACAGAAACCAACACCCACACTCCAAGACACAGTGACCATGGCACCACATGAATTCACAAAGATGTGGGCCATCCCCACGGACAAGATCCCACCCCATCTTCAGAGAATGCAGTTGCTCCCAGGGACTGCAGAATGTGGCCATTGTGTCTTATCTGGAAAAATCATTTCTCCCATCACTGTCTAAGTCCTCATTTACAACAGGAAGCTCAACTCAGGCTGCCTGTCTACAGGAAAGCCAGTGAGACATTGCCACATTCCTCATCTTCTGGATTACTCATCAGTATGACGTTGGTTCCCCAATACTTACCTGCTTGCTGCAGTCCTGCAGCTTCCTGTAATGACAGAAAATAAATTGCTGTGAGCATCAGACCATGCTGTGTCCTGACTTGCCTGCACTTGGTGACATTAAAAAACAAGATGGAAACCGGTGTTGAACCAATGAAACCAAAAAGAACAGGGCAAACCGACTCATGCTAAGGACAAGGTTTTTTTGGCTGATGTTTCCTTCCAACAACATTGCTTGGCCATTAAGTGATTTTTGTCGCAAAAGAAAACAGACCAGGTAAAGCAAAAACTTGCGACCTCACAGTGTGTGGTTGATGCTATCATTTTCTCCCACTGTTAAATCGATTCTCAGTCAAGAAGGGACTGTCACTCAAAACTCCTCCAACAAGGGAAATTCTGTAAGTCACGTACAGTTTATACTGTAAAATTCTCACATCTTATATAAGATTCTCTGATTCTAATTCAAGAAGATAAAGTCAAGAAAGCAACTGTTTCACTCAGACACATCCTGTGGCCGGTCATGCATATCCCATTTTACCTGGCCCTCTGCAGCGTTCACGGAAGTGTCTTCCTGCTGAAGAGCAGTCCCTAGAAGGATGCAAAGTGACCATCAGCACTTTGGTGGTGTTGCTCATTAACTATTCAGCGGCCTGCCATAATGTTGGTGAAGGAGGGAAAGGACAGGAGCAGAAAGAAAGGGAATCTGGGCCTTTGGGTTTGTAGCTCCAGACCACCACAGTATTAAATAGCCACAGAACAGCACACATGGTAGGCTGTGCTTCCCTGTAGCTTCTCAGGGCTCTTCCTTTCTAATCTGACCTAAGCTATTTTGCCCTCCCTTCTTCATCCCTTATAGGGTCATTTTCTCCTAGAATCCACAAATGGTGCTGCTCTGGCTATTGCCCCATCTGAAAGATTTTGTACTTTCAGATAGAATATCAAATTCTAGCCAACATTTGCTATTGTATTTATTAACCCTTTGTTTTAAAAGTTAAGCCAAAAGTTGGTAAGTCAATTAGCCTATCATTTAAAGATAACCCCTACTCAGCTGGTGATATTTGTGTTTTTACCTTTATTTTCATCACCACTTGGGCGTGATATGGGGTCCATTGCTGCTGATGCTCACACTGGTTCCAGGACTGGGACAGCCCTTCACGAGTGGCAGCAGGTGGGGCGCTGATCCCCTCTAACCTAGCTGTGCAGTAGAATCCAGCAGAGGAGGTTGGCATCAGGCTAACAGCCAAAGTTCTCCTTGAGATCTTTTTGGGTGCTGTGTCTTGGGTATGTGTACTATTGAATTAGAGCATTTCTAGTTTTCATGATGACGATGTCACTAAATACAACAGGATATGTCCCTATGTGTTCTCCTTTTTTCACCAGCAACTAAGAAATAGCCCATCACTTAAGACCAATGACCTGGCAGCTGTCTCTGTGTGTTTCATATTAATGACCACACCAAAGTCCACTGTACAATGAACCTACTCACACTCTGGGTCACCTGACCATTGAGAACATTCTACTGTGATTCACAGTGCTTGAGATCTTTATAGGCCAACATACCTCCACAAACACGCATAGATGCTAGGATCTTCTGACAAGTGACACCAGGGCCATGTGATAACTTCAAACTAGCAGCCCAGAGCATCAGTCTCCCACCTATTCCCGAGTTTATCTTTGCCATTTCCATTTAGGTGAGCAAAAGTTTAAAAAAAATCATCTCTACATCATCTTCATATGAGGACTGGGGATATTAAACTCACCTTCAGCTACAGCTATGGTGGAGAATGAATGGATTGATTTATGGAAAAATAGAGTGGTGATTAAGTTTTGTTTTTAGAATATTAATCTTTGTGTTGTGCTTTGCACATGAGAACATGTTTTCTTGGGTAAAGCACACAAACTCGCAGGGACAGTCACAATCACTCCGCATTGACTCTATCCTCCATACTTCCCAACCCCGATGCACACCAACCACCCTCTTCTATCTAAATGCACTGTTCCTTCCAGGCACTAGAGTAGATGGTCCCATTTCTTGACTGGATTCTACAATTTTTAAGGCAAAACTGCTTGAAACTCATTTCTGGCAGGAAATTCAAAACAGAGTGGCTCTCCAGAAAAAGGGGGCAAGGAAGTGTCACCTTTCTCAACACTAGAATTTTTCCTTAGCATCAGGGTGATCCCAGAATACGTACTGCTTGTCTGTGTGGCTGTATCCACCTGCATTTAGAGAATAAATAAAAACAGTGTAAGACTAAGACCATGCTGTGTCCTGTATGCATTGGGTTTTTCTTTCTTTTCTTTTCTTTTCTTGAGATGGAGTCTCACTCTATCACCCACGCTGGAGTGCAGTGTCAGAAACTAGGCTCACTGCAACCTCTGACTCCTGGGCTCGAGTGAACCTGCTGTGCCTCAGCCTCCCCAGTAGTTGAGATGAGAGCTGCTGGTCACCATGCCTGGCTAATTTCTCTATTTTTAGTAGAGATTGGGTTTCACCATATAGATCTTTTCTTTACTTGTTGGCATTAGAAAAGCATATGGGGAAAAAAGAAAAGCATATGGGAGACAGTGGTTGAGGCAATGACTGCAAATTAAAGCCTACAACATAATACTGGAAAGGCACAAGATTTTTAGGCAAGTTTCAAGACTGTTTTGGTTGTACAGTTACAATTATTTAAGAAGAATGATTTCCCCTAAAAAAAAATGCTTGCTGCCATACAGTTCCTAACTGAAGGTGTTATCTAAGAATGTCATCTGAGGTCATTTCTTACCTGGTAATGAACCCTCACATTTTCCCACTAAAAAATTCTGTAAGTCATCTATAATGTACTTGTTAAGATTTTCATATGTCAAATCAAATAAAATTTTTAAAAAGCAAGAGTAACAAAATTTCCATCTTAGACAAAAGAACTTACCATGTGAATGCCTGGGGTAGCCTCAGATGAAGGCTCCTGTTTATTGTGATCTAGGAAACACAGAGTAACTGTCAGCATGTCTGTTCCGCTGAAGGACTCCCTTAGGCAGCCTGGGGTGCTGGGGACAGGGGGCCGGTGTATGTGAAGGAGGTAGGTTAAGAACAGAAACTTTGCTGCCACTGGGACGCCATTCCTGGTGAAGAGGGAAGGCAAATAAGACCATCAGGAAAGCCACAGATCAGGGCCTGGTTCTCTGGCCCCCTCACCACTGTGAAGTAGGCAGTGTTCACACAGGGCGACACACAAATGCGCTGGTGATTCCAGGACAGTGTCCCATCATCCCCCTGTGCATTTTGAGGCCTGGTAAATGTCCATTTTTTTTTGTTCTTGAAATGTTATGTCATTCATCTTTCTTGGGTCTACATATGTTCCTCCTGCACTTATCATCCATTTTATTGGCTTTAAAATCATTATTGTGGCCAAAATACATAATATTTATTATTTTGATAATCAAGTGCACACTTCAGTGGCATTAGTGCCATTCACAATTCTGTGCAGTAAACTAAAAATAATCCATATCCAGATGTCTGACTTTCCACCTTAGGAAACTAGAGAAAAAAGTGTAGTGTAATGTAAACCAGGCAACCCCCCACCCCCCCAAAATATAGCAGTAGTTGCAGAAATCAATGTAATAGAATTAATTTAAAAAGAACACAAAACCAAAAGGTGCTTCTTAGAAAAGATCAATATAATTGGTAAACTTCCAGCCAGGCTAATCACAAAGAAAAGACAGAAGACACAATTTACAAATAATATAACTAATATTCCTGATGATCCCATGAACATTAAGAAAATAACAACAGAATAAGTTCAACAAATCTATGCCTGCAATTTTTTTTAGTGTAGGAGTGAAACTTTATTAAAAACATTTACAGAAGGATTGACAGGAAGCGCAGTACCCTTGGAAGAGAACCAAGCAGGCCACTGGCGAGTTTCAAGTGTCTTCGCCAGGCGTCCCCAAACTACAGCCCGTGGGCCACATGGGGCCCCCTGAGGCCATTTATCTGGCCCCCCCGCCGCACTTCAGGAAGGGGCACCTCTTTCACTGGTGGTCAGTGAGAGGAGCACAGTATGTGGCGGCCCTCCAATGGTCTGAGGGACAGTGAACTGGCCCTCTGTGTAAAAAGTTTTGGGATGCCTGCTCTATGCCCACAGATTTTCTAGCTTAGATGAAATGGACAAATGCCTTCAAAGGAAGCAACTACCATAACCACCCAAAGGAGAGATAGATAGTCTGGGTAGGCTTCGATTTATTACAGAATTAAATCGCTAAGTAATAACTTTAAGAAAACATGCCCATACAATTTTACAGTTGAATTCTACCTAACTCTCACAATGGAAAATATAGTCTTACCAGCAAGTGATCAAAATTCTACATATTTACCCAGCTGAATTTAAAAATTATGTTCATCATAAAATGTGCCCAAGAATGTGGGCAGCTTTATTCATAATTGTCCAGATTGGAAGGAGCAGCTGAGATGGTCTTCAGGAGGTAAATGAACCAACTGACACTGTTCGACAAACCCAATAAGATATTATTCACTGACAACAAATTTTAAGCTGTTAAGTTTCAAAAAGATATACAAGATCTTACATGTACATTGCTAAGTAAAGTAAGTTAGTCATGAGGAGGTACATACTCTATGATTCCACCTCTATAAAATTCTGGAAAAGGAAACCTATGCAGGCAGTAAAATCATCCATGGTTTTCAGGAATCATAAGGAAAAAAGACAGGAATTAATAGGTACAGCATTGGTTATGCTTAGGATGTGAAATTATTCTGCCAGGGTAACAAAGCACATTGTGAGTTTGTCAGAACCCATAGACCAGGCAACACAGAACGAACCTTGATGCTAATCCTAGACTATTACTAATAAGAATGTATCACTATTGGTACAGTCATTGTCACAAGTGTTATCACACTCACATAAGATGTCATCACAAAAAGGAACCTGAGGAAGGTGAGTATATGGAAATTTTATGTACCACTTCCTCCATTTTTAGGTTAATTCAAAACAGTTTCAAGCGATATCCATTATTTTACAAACCTGGCAACATTGTCTCAGAAAAACATTCTTTTTACTTAATGTTTAACAATCAGCAAAATGTCTACAAGTTGAACTCAGGTGTTCTTTATTATTAAAAGTAAACCCAAATCAGGAATAAAAAAAATACACCTTTACTCCTGTAGTTGTAGCACTAGTTATTGACTTGATACATGTAAATTTGCACACATAAAATAAAGAATATAGTGTAGCAATTTTATAATTGTCTGAAATGAGAGACACTGAAGAATCTAGAAATCGTATCATGAATGAACTGAGTGACTGAATTTCCATTATACCTTCCATTGGTGCAACTCTAGGGCGCATACACCAGGGAAGCCAGCGACAGAAAATTCCCTTCTTAGGCTTGCAGTGACAGACAGTGGATTCTTCACTGATCCCTGGATCCACTCTCCCATCGTGGATGGAACATGCTGGGAAATGAATTTAAATAAAGATAGCTGTTGATATCTTGCTGCAGAAGATCAAATAAATGAGCATTTACTTATTCACAGCTTAAATGTTTAATCCCATTGTTCATCTTCTGCAGAGTAAAGCCCCCTGAATCTGAGTTGTGCTTCAGAAAGAACTTGCACTGCGGGTTTCACTTATAACTGCAGGCAAATACCTGTATTGAGATGAGACATTATAGAAAGGTAGTATATTGGAGTGACCAAGAGCATAGGGTCTGGTACATAAGATCTGAGCTCAAGGCCTTTTGAGAAGCTGCTCAAACCTGAGGAAGTCCTATAGACCCCTCTGTGCCTCCACTCCCTGGTCTGAATGGGGAAATGTTGATAATGGCCTATGTTATGTTAAAAGGGTAAAAATAGTGACGTTGACATAAAGCCTTAAGAAGGTGAGTGCTTTCTAAGTGCCATAAAGTGTTCAACTATTTTGTGTCTGGAAGAATAAGCCAAGCCCTTGATAGTGGTAAACACAGAGAAGGCACCTGGGGGACTCCGGGACAGTGGAGGGTAAAATTCTCTTCATTCTTGACATGGGTCCATGTTTTAGAAATTGTGAAAAATTTATGTTCTTTCCTGTGATGTCCACATCAGCCCAGAGAGATGGGCAGAGCAGGAGCTGCCACCCAGAGTTGACAGTTCAAGAAAGTGAAATAAAGAGATTTGAAGCAACCTGCCTTGAGTCACGACACTGATGAATGATAGATTTTGGACAAGTATTTGGTTTGTTTTCTGGGGACAGAGATCCCTGAACACCTGAGGCCTCTAAATCACAACCTGGACCCTGAACCTGGAGCATTTACCACACCCTTTCTGAATTCTCCAGCACAAAGGGCTCTTCAGGAAGGCTAATGTCCTGGAAGAGGTGGCTGAGTCCAGAGAAGAGCTCAACTCTTTAAGCAAAACTCCTGTTTCTTGGTTTTAACTCCTAGGCTAAAATACGGCACTGTCCTACAAACAAAGCCTTTTCGGGGAACAAATTCAAATGTCTGTTCATCCAGAGCCCAGAACCATCAGCTGTCTGGCAATGAGCACCCCTCCATGATCAACTGACCACACAAAGGGACTGAGTTCTGCTTGACTCTCAAGCCAGTTCAGAACTTAGGATATTCCAAACAAAATACCACCTGATGGCCGTGCCAAGAATAAACTTTCCTTCAACTGAATAAGCAATTAATGGGAATTAACTGAAAATGTGGCACCCAAGTTGGTGTTTCAGTGGTTTCTTCAGTATCTAGTCTATGGAAGTCAAAAAAAAAACAAAAACCAAAAAACAAACAAACAAAAAAACGCCAGGCACAGTGGCTCAGGCCTGTAATCCCAGCACTTTGGGAGGCCAAGGTTGGTAGATCACAATGTCATGAGATCAAGACCAGCCTGGCCAATATAGTTAAACTCCGTTTCTACTCAAAATACAAAAGGTTTTCCGGGAGTGGTGGTGGGTGCCTGAAATCTGAGCAATTTGGGAGGCTAAGACAGGTGGATCATGAGGTCAGAGTTCAAGACCAGCCTGGCCAAGATGGTAAAACCACATCTCTACCAAAAATACAAAAAAAGGCCAGGCGTGGTGGCTCATGCCTGTAATCCCAGCACTTTGGGAGGCCAAGGTGGGCGGATCACGAGGTCGGGAGATCAAGGGCCATCCTGGTCAACATGGTGAAACTTCATCTCTATTAAAAATGCAAAAATTAGTGGGGCTTGGTGGCAGAATCCTGTAGTCCCAGCTACTCAGGAGGGTGAGGCAGGAGAATCATTTAAACCTGGGAGGCAGAGGTTGCAGTGAGCCGAGATTGGGCCACTGCACTCCAGCCTGGCAACAAAGAGAGACTCCATCTCAAAAACAAAATGAAACAAAACAAAACAACAACAACAACAAATTAGTCAGGCATGGTGGCACACTCCTGTAATACCAGCTACTCGGGAAGCTAAGAGAGATAACTGCTTAAACCTGGGAGGAGGAGGTTGCAGTGAGCCAAGATCACACCACTGCACTCCAGCCTGGGCGATAGAGTGAGACTCCATCTCAAACACACACACAAACACACCCCTAATACCCCCAAATACTGGTAGAAACCAAACTTTTCCTCTAGTGATCTAGGAAACACAGACTGTCCATATGTTGGTTCCACCAAAAAAAAATCCCTTAGGCAACCTTGGGTGTTGGGGACAGGGGGCTGGTGTCTGTCAAGGAGATAGGTTAAGAACAGAAACTTAGCATCCATGGTTGTCAGGAGTCCTCAGAAGACAGGCATTAATAGGTGCAGCACAGGTCATGTTTAGGACATAAAACTATTTTGTCAGGGAGATAAATGACATCATGAGATTGTCAAAACCCACAGACAGGACAACACAGAGTGAAAGTAGATGCTAACTCTGGAGTTCCGTTAGTAAGAATGTATAACTATTGGTTCAGCTGTAACATTGTAACAAGTGTTATCACATTCACTTAAGATGTGATCACAAAAGAAAACTGAGGAAGGTGAGTATATGGAAATTTCCTGTACTACTTCTCTCATTTTTAGGTTAATTCAAAACAGTTTGAACTGACATCCATCAATTAAAATACCTGGCAACACTGTCTCAGGAAAAGGTCCTTTTTACTTGATGTTTAACAATCAGCAAAATGTCTACAAGTTGCACTGAGATGTGCTTTACTATTAAAAGGAAATCCAGTCCTGGAATGGAAATGCACTTTTATTCCTGTAGCTGTAGTACTAGTAAGTGTCTTTTTTTTTCTTTTTTTTTTTTAAACTGAGTCTTGCTCTGTCGCCCAGCCTGCAGTTCAGTGGCATGATCTAGGCTCACTGGAACTCGGGAAGAGGCTTCCCGGGTTCAAGCGATTCTTCTGCCTAAGCCTTTCGAGCAGCTGGGAATACAGGCATACACAACCACACCCAGCTAGATTTTTTTTTTTCTTGTATTTTTAGTAGAGACAAGGTTTCACCTTATCAGCCAGGCTGGTCTCGAACTCCTGACTTCATGATCCACCCTCCTCAGCCTCCCAAAGTGCTAGGATTATAAGCATGAGCCACTGGGCCCAGCCTAGTGATTGTCTTAATACATTTAAATTTGCACACATGACATAAAGAATATAGCATAGCAATTTTATAATTTTCTTAAACATGAGACACTGAAGAATCTAGAAATCATATCACGAATGAATTGAATGAATTTCCACAATACCTTCCATTGATGCAACTCTACGGCGTAAACGGATGGGAGGCCAGTGACGAAGGATTCTCTTCTTAGGGCTGTGGCAGCAGACAGTGGATTTTCCGGTGAACCCAGGATCCATTCCCTGTTCCTCGATGCAACATGCTAAGAAAGGAATTAAAATGAAGACAGTTGTTGATATCTTGCTGCAGAAGATCAGAGAAGCTGCACATATAACTGTACAGGCATTACCTGTATTGAGATGAGACATTATAGAAAGGTAGTATATTGGAGTGACCAAGAGCATAGGGTCTGATACATAAGATCTGAGCTCAAGGCCTTTTGAGAAGCTGCTCAAACCTGAGGAAATTCTATAGACCCCTTTGTGCCTCCACTCCCTGGTCTGCATGGGGAAATCTTGGTAATGGCCTATGTTATGCTAAAAGGGTAAAAATAGTGACATGGACATAAAGCCTTAAGAAGGTGAGTGCTTTCTAAGTGCCATAAAGTGTTCAACTATTTTATGTCTGGAAGAATAAGCCAAGCCCTTGGTAGTGGTAAATATAGAGAAGGCACTTGGGGAACTGCCACCCAGAGCTGACAGTTTAAGGAAGTAAAATAAAGAGATTGGAAGCGACCTGTGTAGAGTCATGACACTGATGAAAGATAGATCTGGGACAAGTATTTGGTTGGTTTTCTCGGGACAGAGATTCCTGAACAACTAAGGCCTCTAAATCATGGCCTGGACCCTGAACCTGGAGCTCTTTCCACTCCCTTTCCCAATCCTTCTGCACCAAGGACTCTTCGGGAAGGCTGATGTCCTAGAAGAGGTGGCTGAGTCCAGAGAAGAGCTCAAGTCATTAAACAAAACTCCTGTCTCTAGGTTTTAACTCCTGGGCTAAAATATGGCACTTTTCTGCAAACAAAGCCTTTCTGAGGAACAAATTTAAATGTCTGTTCATCCTACCCAGGGCCCAGAACCATCAGCTGCCTGGCAGTGAGCACCCCTCCATAACCAACTGACCACCCCAAGGTACCAAGTTCTGCTTGGCTCTCAAGCTAGTTCAGATCTCAGGACATTCCAAACCAATTGCCACCTAATGGCTGTGCCAAGAATCAACTTCCTTTCAACTAACCAACCTTGCACAAGCAGTTAATGGGAATTAACTGAAAATGTGGCCACCCAAGTTGGTTTTTCAGTGATTTAGTGAATTAAATATTTAACCCCCAATGTCTCACTGGCTATTGTTCTGCACAATGATCTGAGCAGCCTGGACTAAGGACTACCTGAGAGTAGGCAGTGTCTCAAGAAAATATATTGAAATAATGTAGAAGTCACACATGATGAAAAGAGTACTCAAACTTATTTAGACATAGTGTTCAGCCATGGGTTGACATTAGAGGAATGTAAACAGAAAATTTAGCAGCTTCAACAGAAAGATACATGGCTCTTACTATCAGCATGAGATGTTTTCTGTTCATAGGAAACAATTCATAGTTATCAAAAAGGCTGTGGGGTGGAGGAAGGAAGTTAAAGCTGCTGCTGAAACTTTGAAGAAGACAGTTATCCTAGCCAAGTAAAAAGATCAAGGTTTTTAAGGGGAAGAGAAACAGAAGGCAATGATATGTGACCTGTAAAACATCTATAAAGGGATGTGGTACAAGTTGAAATTCTGAGGCATAAATCTGAGAAGTTTTAAAAAGAAACAGATTTGAGAATGAAAAATTATTACCTCTTGTAATCTCATTGAGAACAAATTATTGTCTTAAGAATAGTTTTTTTAACTAAAAGTTTAGTTTTGCATTAGTGTATTTTTAATATTATAGCTAATTTTAATAAGACCTTATGAACCAATTTATCTAATGCCAGGCAGTTTTCACTGCAAGGTAAAATTCTCATAAATCTTACATGACTTCTAATAATGTTTCCTATTTCTTAACTTTTTATGTCCTTTTGATTGGATTTATCTTTAAAAAAAATTTTAAATTAAAAGAATTCCTCAAAACTTCTAAATTAGGCAAAAGTGTTTCCCATCATGAAATTTATTTGTATTTTCTAAATATCTCCTATTTTAAACTGCTCTAATATTTGTTTTCAGATTTTGACATCTGTATTCAGAAGACTTTGGTGTTTCATGGAATGTCTCATACTGTATTTGGTATCAAGATCCTGATGAAGGCGGTGTTATTGTGTGTCTTCTCTATCTACTCTATGGAAGCATGTGTACAAAAAAAAAAAAAAAATTGGCATGGGAAACAGTACTTATTCCTAGAGAAAAATATATATAAAATATCTTGATAGAATCAAAAATATAAACTGAGTAATAAAACTCTAAAACATATTTATAAACCTGTAGACAAATAGGAATTGGGGAAATTTTTAAAAATCAGAATGACATTTAACATACAGGAAAACTGGCCCACCTGAAGAAATTACAGTCAGGAGACCGAAATGAACATACATACCTCTGAGACAACAGTTAGAAACATTCCCCATCTTGCGAGCCAGAGAAAATTTCCAAGTTGCTTTTACCTGCCAACCTTTGATTGCCAGAATAGCACCTGAAATCAAAGGCAAGACCTACATCATCAGATCACCTTAGCAACAGATCACCATAGAATTTTTGCAAACCTACATGTCACAATAAGGGGCGCAACTGCTTGATCTAGACCAGACCATTTTCACATGGACAGGGGGGTCACTTGGACTGCATGTTTCATTTCAAAACTGAATCCCAGACCCACAACATTATTCTGTGTGTATGAAATAAACATTAAAGGAAAAAAAAGATCTGCCTCCCAATATATATTTGATGGTGAAAATTTCAGGGTGAAGAGAGGAAAGCCTAATTCACTGAGAATAAGGGGAGATTCCATGTTTGATATGAAATGTCATTCCTACCCATTTCTACTATTCTTGAGTCACCACAGTCCTAGGTTCAACAATTTTAAACTAGCTCCAAATTAAATTTAAAATGTGTAAGTTCAGTTTTAAAGTTAATCTCTGATAATGTAATTCTTAGTAATTGTATAAAAGCTTTTCTACTACATATATAACACCTTCTTTTTTCTCTGTGTGCAACTAAGTTTGCATACTGATTTCTGAATCTCAAGTTTATCTAGAGATTTCTCTGACATATACATACATATATACGTATATATATATGGCAGGATATTCATTGACAGATGAATAAGAAATTGGCACTGTGTGTTCAGCATGGGTTGTTTGAAAATATATAAAGAATGCTTTTCTAAATGGAGAGTTCTGATAACCTCAAACTCCAGGATCAAATATGCATTCTGGTTCATCAGTCAACACCTGATCACACACATTCCTATGCTCTGGCCATGGGAATTAGCACTTTGAAGGCAATTGAAAAACTCCCAAAACATAATAGAAATAAAATTTTTGGAAAATGAGAATTGTAATTTTTTTAAAAAATGGTTGATACTACCCATTATGATATGAAATGAGGCTAAGCATGGTGGCTCACACCTGTAATCCCAGAACTTTGAAAGGCCAAGGCAGGCAGATCACCTGAGGTCGGGAGTTCGAGACCAGGCTGGCCAACATTGGGAAACCTCATCTCTACTAAAAATAAACACACACATACACACATACACACACACACACACACACACACACACACACACACACACACACAATTTAGCTGGGTGTGGTGGCAAGTACCTGTAATCCCAGCTATTTCAGAGGCTGAGGCAGGAGAACAGCTTGAACCCAGAAGGCGAAGGTTTCTGTGAACAGAGATCCCGCCCCTGCACTCCAGCCTGGGCAACAGTACAAGACTGTCTCAAAGAAAAAAAAAATAGATGTAAAATAATGCAGTATAAATTTCCATCAGTGTTGATTCATCATAGGTTTTAAAAATTATTAAATCAAATGGGTCATAGATTAGGTTAAAAAAAAAAAAAACCTGCATTGATATACTTTTTTTTTTTTTTTTTTGAGACAGAGTCTCACTCTGTCACCCAGGCTGGAGTGCAATGGTGCGATCTCAGTTCACTGCAACCTCCACCTCCTGGGTTCAAGCGATTCTTCTGCCTCAGCTTCCTGATTAGCTGGGTTTACAGGTGTGTGCCGCCACATCTGGCTAATTTTTGTATTTTTAGTAGAGATGGGGTTTCACCATGTTGGTCAGGCTGGTCTTGAACTCCTGACCTCGTGATCTACCCACCTCAGCCTCCCAAAGTGCTGGGATTACAGGTGTGAGCCACCATGCACGGCCAATACTGAAATTTTTTTTCAGAGATTATCTCACTGAGGGGATGGTTAACAGGATTTGGGAAGGAACATACCTGTGAAAATAGAGAATTTTAATTATCAACAACTGAATAGAAAAATGGGGTGTGCATTTATAAATATACACTTTTGTGTGTGTGAGAGAGAAAACTTAATTAAAAATCTAGACAACAGATTTATATCTCTTAATGCCAAAATGGGAAGGAAATTTTTAAAAACAGAATATATTAGGAAGAATACAAAAGAATGAGCATAAGGCTTTCCTTCCTGCTGCCACCTGAGTGTTCACCGTATATGAAAATAAATGAGTCTTTTACATTGATAGTCAAAGCCCTTTTACAAAGTTTTGTCTTGGTGTCAGTGCTACATGATCGTTCAATTAATAAATCTAGAAAGATGTGCAGAAACTTCATTGTTGTTACTTCCAGACGCAGAAGCTGGTAGGCTGCAGAAGAGGGAAAGACAAGTCCAGATTTCAGTGTGCATTCTTCTGTACCTAGTGAATGACCTGCAAGTGTGTTATTCCTGATGTCTTTACTGTGATTTTTTTTAAACAAAAAACTAATACCCCAAATGCTGGTAGAAAACAAACATTTCAATTTGCTAATGCTTCACAGGGACAGGAATTCAGGCAAAACACAGAAAAGATAGCTTATTGGTGCATGTTGATGCCTGGAGACTGCAGAGAAGTCTCACGGACTGGGATGGAATCCACAACAGGGGATTGATCATCTGGACGTGACGTCATGCTCAGGTCCACAGAGGAACTTGGGCTTGGCTGGAGAACTTACCAGACTTCCCAGCAGCAGGCAGTCTCGGGACACTCAGACACTGGCGCGTGTCCCAAGTGAAGCAGGCAGATGCTCATGGCATTTTTAACATAATTTTAGAAGTTACACAACATCACTTCGACATCATCTGCCAGTGAAAAGTAAGCACTAGTGTCAAGTCTGGTTAACCAGTGAGTGAGAGCACAGACTCCACTTCTCAAAAGGAGAATAGCATGAAAACTGCAAACATGTTTTAAAAGCCACATGCATATTCCAGTTTAAAAATCCCAAAATACCTCTCAAATATGTGAAAAAGGGCCTGTCATTTTATGGCACAGGCCAAGGGTAAGATAACTGTGGGTTTTACTTCTGCAACAGCCACTGTAAGTTGACTGACAAGTACATACAAACATTCAGGGAAACTAACCAGTGTTACAGGATAACAGGTAACAAAAGGTAGTTTAGACCTGAAATGTTGCTCTATGAACAAACCGTTTCATCCACTCTGTTAACTTAAACAATCACATGATGTATGAATTTGGAAATGGAGAGGGGGCTTTTTCCCTCTACTTTAGATTCACAAGTTTAAGTGAAGGCTTGCTATGTGGGTAAATCATGTGTTGCTGAGGCTTGGTATTGGACCTAATTGAACTAAAGAGCTTCTGCTCAGCAAGAAACTTTATTTCTTATAAAAGGTTACACACGGCCCACAAAGGGGCCATCCCACAGGCTGGGAAGCACGTCTCCCACCAAGGGAAGAGCCTGGCACAGCACATGGAAGGGAGTCGGGGCAGGAGCTTTACTCTGGATAATCTGGCTAAATAGAAACTTTCGGCAGGTTACAGGAGGAGCTATGAATATTCATGACAGTGGTCCTGATGCACATGTACAGACCAAACATGCATGTAACATATGACCCATGTTCGCTTTGAGGTAAAGACAGTGTTTAAATGTATTACAATTAGGCTCTCTACCTCAAAAGGTCTTTTCGGGACACAAGGCACACAAGTGCACAGCCTCTATCAACTGGCCACAGCCAGTCCGTGGTGGGTAGTCTCTTCATACAAGAACGTTACTAAAAACAATCTCCTGTCCCATCAGAGCTATAGTTATGGCTGCTAGAACATGGGTTAGGGGCCAGTTAGTCAGTGTCTGGTGCTGAGCTATCATGGTTTTAACGGTGCTTATTTAGCTGCTAAAGAAAAAGAAAACCCTGTGGCAGTCAGAACAGTTTATTCCTTAAGTTTAGGGGTGTGGGACTCAACCCTTGCCTGGTGTTTACAATTTGGTACCTTGATGTCACAAAGCTTCCATTCTGTCAGTCTTATGATGTCTATTGGAGCAGTCATACAGCGCAGTTGTGTCTAAACCATGAAAGAAAAGGGGCACACCGAGGCATCAGATTGCCCATCCTATCATGGCCTGATACCCAGCACTGAGCCAGTGAGGAGCAAAGGCCTAGGGCAGGCTGGACTGAGTGGTCCACAGGAGCCTCATTTGGAGAGCCGACTGCCTCAACTCATGGCCCCACAGCCCAACTTCACTAACAAGTCAATCCCTCCATCTGGAAAATCTGACAGCCTGTCCCATTTTTAGTGCCCTCAGTTTGAGCACCTCTCTGTCAAACCATCAAGAAAACGCTGGCTTCTGAAGATGCGTGGACAGCCTAGTGCATACACTGGACACTCGATAAATGCCAAGGGCAGCTACCTCCTTGGTGTCCAATGAGGACAACTGTCATGATCTTGACAGTGCAGCGTGAGTCCCAGACAAATTCCTTCTTCCCAAAATGTAGAGCAGGGGGGACCAATGTGGGGTGCAGGGACTCTTCAGTCACCTCTCCTCCTGAGCCACCAGCCAGGACAGGTGGCCTGGATGGCACCATCTTTGCATAGTCCTCTTTTCGTGGAGGCTTCTTCCCCCAAGACGCCACCTGAGCCACCCACTGGCGAACACAGACATCCCTCTCCCCATTCTGTGCCAAAAAATGGAGACCCAGAAATCTCCTCTCACACTCATGGTGGAACCATGACCAGGACCTGCCTCTGACACCCTTAGAAGTCACAGAACCCTCTGACATGGGTGGGTAGGTATCAGGGCATGGCTAAGTTTTGTCAGAAACTGGGCACTGGGGGAGTCAGCACCCCAAGGCTGCCTTCTGCACACAAGCCCAGTCTTCTGCTCTGAGGGTCCTGGGCCCCAAACAGCCCCAGCGGAGCAGTTGCCACATGGGGCACCCCCCGCAGTGACTGGATCAGATGTGTCTCCACCTTCGCAAGGCAGCCAAGCCAAGCCTCTGTAGCAGAGTCCAAGGGGAGCTTAAGGAGTGAGCACAAAAAAGGCCTGAGGGTCTGCTGGGGTGGAAGGTGAAGGGAAGAGAGCTGGGAGCCTCTAGAGAAGGTTCCAGCCCAACACAGACTAGGGGTCAGACAAGCCCAGGGCACAACCCGGGTGATCCTAGCCATCTTCATGGGAGGCAGCCCAGGTATTCATCAGGGCCATCCTCACTGAGGCCAGCCCAGGTGTTCAAAGTTATGTTCACTGGGACCAGCCCAGGTGTTAAAAGCTGTCCACATTGCCTTCAGCCCAGATGTTCACAGCTATCCTCAGTTGTCCTGATCTAGGTGTTCATCATGGTCCTCACTGAGGCCCTGCTTAGGTGTCAATAGCTATCCTCACTGGACCCAGCCAAGGTGTGCACAGCCGACCACATCAAGGTCAGCCCAGGTGTTCAATGCTGTTCCCATTGGGCCCAGCCCAGGTCTTCACTCCGTCCTAATCAGGGCCAGCCCAGTTACTCACAGCCATCCTCACTGGGCAAAACCCGGTATTTATAGCCGTCCTCATTAGCTCTGCTGAGGTGTTTTCAACCATCTTCAGCCCAGTTTTGGTGATCGCAGCTGTTCTAACAATGGCCAGCCCAGGTGATCAGAGCGAGCCTCACTGGGCTAAGCACAGGTGTTCACAGCTGTCCTCAGTGGAGCCAGCACAGGTCCTCACAGCCGTCCTCCTCTGAGCCAGGCCAGCTACTGACAGTCCTCCTCATGGGGACCTAGCCCAGGCGTTAACAGCTGTCTTCACTGCGGCCAGCCTAAACGCGGACTGCTGTCCTCATTGGGCCAAGCTTCGACGATTACAGCCATCCTCTCCAGGGCTAAGTGTTCACTGTCATGCTCACAGGCTCCAAGACCAGGTGTTAACAGCTGTTCTCATTGTGCCTTGCCTCGGTGCTCACCACAGCTGTCCTCATCAGGACAAGTGTTCGCTGCCATCATCTGTTCCCAGTTCAGGTGTTAATCGTCTTCCTTAATAGTCCTGGCACAGTTGTTTATAGCGGTCCTCACTGGGGAGAGTCCAACTGTTCAGACCCATTTACCTGAGGACCTGCCCAGGTGTTTCCAGCTGGCCTTAATGAATCAAGTTTAAGTTTTCAAAGAGGTCCTCACGAGGGCCAGTTTAGGTGGTCACAGCCATCTACATGACGTCAGCTGAGGTGTTCACAGCTATCCTCACTGGTGGCAGCCAAGGTGTTCACAATCATAATTGGTACCAGCCAAGGTATTATATAGTCACTCTCACTGGGCCTGGCAAGGTGCTCATAGCCATCTTCATCTGAGCCAAATCAGGTTTCCACTACTGTCTACACTTGGCCCAGCCCAGCTGTTCAAAGCTAGCTTCATTGGGAGCAGCCCAGGTGTTCATTGCTGTTCGCATCTGGGCCTTTACAGGTGTTCACAGTGGTCTTCATTAAGGCCAGCCTACGTGGTCACAGCCATCCACATTGGCAGCAGCCTCGATATTCAGAGTCATCCTCATCAGAACTAGTCAATTTGTTCACAACTGTGGTAATCGGGGCTAGCCAAGGTATTACTGGTCACCCTCATAGAGGCCATCCAATGTGTTCCAAGCCCTTCTGCTAGGGGTCAGCCCAGGCTTTCATGACCATCCTCTCTGGGCAAAGTCCAGGTTTTCATAGATATCCTCATTATTCCCAAGCCAGAAGTTCCCAGCTCTTAACTGGGTCCAGCCTAAGCATTCACAGTCGTCCTCAGCTGACCCAATTCCAGTGTTTCTAGTCATTTTCGCTGGGCCCAGCCCAGGCGTTTATAGTGGTCCTTTTCGTGGCAAGTCCAAGTGTTCATAGCCATCTTATTGTGCCCTGCTCAAGTACTCACAGCCATCCTTACGGGAGCCAGCCTGGGCGTTCACAGTAGACCTTGTCAGGGACACCTTAGACATTCACATTTTTGCTCTCTGAATCCAGCCAAGGTATAATATTAGGGCTACCCTCATGAGGACGGCCCAGGTGATCACATCTGTCCTCATTGGGGCAGGCTCAGGTATTCACAGCCATCCTCAGTTAGGTCCAATCCAGGTTTTCAGAGCTGTTTTCTTTGGGCCCAGCTCAGGTTTTCTTTTTTTGTTTGTTTGTTTTCTTTTTTTCTTTTCTTTTTTTTTTTTTTGAGACTGAATCTCGCTCTGTCACCCAGGCTGGAGTGCAGTGGTACAATCTCAGGTCACTACAACCTCCGCCTCCCGGGTTCAAGTGATTCTCCTGCCTCAGCCTCCTGAGTAGCTGGAATTACAGGCATGTGCCACCATGCGAAGCTATATTTTTGTACTTTTAGTAGAGACAGGGTTTCACCATATTGGCCAGGTTGGTCTTGAACTCCTGACCTTGTGATCTGCCTGCCTCTGCCTCCCAAAGTGCTGGAATTACAGGCATGAGCCACCGTGCCCAGCCTCCAGCTCAAGTTTTCACAGCGGTCCTCACTACAGCTAGTCCAGGTATCAACAGCTGTCCTCACTTGGCCTAGCCCAGGTGGTCATCGCTGTTCTTATTGGGCTCAAGAGAGGTATTCACAGTTGTCCTCACCAGGGCCAGCCCATGTGTTGATAGCCATCCTGGTCTGGGTGAATGTCACAGTTTACAGTCATCCTTATCACACAACCGTACAGAACCATTCATGTTGGGCCTAGCCCAGGTGTTCACAGCCATTCTCAGTGGAGCCATAACCAAATGGAAAAAATAAGGGAGCCACAACACACACCCAAAACAACAGACAGTCAACACATTATTCAAAAGCACACCAAAGACACAACCATTGAGAAACATGGGTATTCATGTGCAAAGAACTGAAACAGGACCCTTGTGTTGCACAGAACCCAATAAATCAACACACAATAAACTGAACACTTAAGTCAAATCCTGAAGCCAGAAAACTCCAAGGAAAACACACTGAGTATTTAGTTGGGGGCAACTTGAATGCGAGCACCCAAGCTGCAACAAAAACAAATTATGAAAAATACACCCACAGACAGTTCAACAGCCTCGCCAGCTTCCTCTTTCCCCTCACAGGACCCAGAAATCACCGCTTTAAAAAGCAAGATACATGGTGAATGAAGAAAGGAAAGAGGAAAAAAAAAAGAAAATATAAACACCTGAAACTAAGGACAACTTTAGGGACTCTGCAAAAGAGGCAAAACAATAAACCCAATGAGAAGGCCTCCTACCGACTGGGAGAACATTATGAAAAATCAGGTCTCTGAAAGGAACCCTTAACTAACATACACAAGAAACAAGGGATACTGAGCCACAAGATAAAACCCAATCCACAAGTCAGAAGTGCCCAAAGGAACAGTAGGGGCATTGCTGAAGAGAAGACATAAAACTGACTCACACGGAAAAGAAAATTTTCTCCACATCACTAGTCATCCCCCAAGAAATCAAAGCGACACTCACATGCCCCACTGAGGGCAAACCTCACTGAGAATAAGTATTACCCAAAAGGCAATGCAAGTTTTTCAAGGCAGGGGCCAGGATAGACTTGCAGAAAGAAAAACTCTACTTCACTCTTGTGGGCAGTGTAAAGTATTATATATGCTGTGGAAAAATAAAGTAGGAGGTTTCTCACAAAGTTGAAACTACAAATACCAGTTCATTTAGCCACCTCAGCACTGGGTAGAAATTTACAGAAAAGGAAACCAGTCCCTAAGGAGATGTCTGCCTTCCTCTGTTTCATGAAGCATTTGCTCACAAGAGCCAAGGAATGGGGTCAGCCTACCTGTTCATTCCCCAGGTGGAGGGACGCAGAAACTGCAGGATGTATGCACACGGAGTACCCTTCAGTCATCGAACTTCAGAACATCACCTCACTTCTGGCAAGGCAGAGAAACGAGGACACTGGGTCAAACAAAATGAGACAGGCAGAGAAAGACAAACAAGGCATGTCAAATCTAAACAAGTTCATCTCCCAGAATCAGCAACTTCAATGGTGTCTACCTGAGGCTGCGGGGGAGGGCTACCAATCACTAGAGAGTCACGCTTAAATGAGAGGCATGAATTCTGGTTGTACTGTCACACAGCAGGGTAAACTGGCATTAACAACCACCTAGCATCCACTCCTAACAGCGGGAAGGGAAGGTGTGAATGCTCAGGTGTTCATGGCCATCCCGCCAGCTCCAGATGAGGCATTCACTGCTGTCCTCACTGTGCTCAGTCAAGGTGTTCACAGCCATCCTCACAGGGACAACCAGATATTCACAGCTGTTCTACTGTGGCCCAGGTTTGCTGTTCACAGCCTTCCTAATCAGGGTCAGCCAGTGATCACAGCTGTCCTCAGTAGGCCCACCTCAGGTGATCACAGGTGTCCTTACTAGGTCTCCAAAAAGTCTTCCTTGCCATCCTCACTGAGGCCAGTCCAAGTGTTCACAGCTGTACTCACGGGGCCGAGCCCAGGAGTTCACAACGTCCTCATCAGGGCAGATGAGGTTTTCAAACCTGTCTGCGCTGGCACAGCCCATGGTTCACAGCTGTTCTCACTGGCTCGGTCCAGTTGCTCACAGCCGTCTAAGAGTGGGCAGCCCAGGTGTTCACGGCTGTCCTCATTGGAGCCCACAGGTGCTCACAGCCGTTCTCATCTGAGCCAGCCCAGGAACTTACATTCCTTCTTATGGGGATGCGGCGCAGGGCTCAATAGCTCTCCTTCTTGGGCCAAGCCCAGATATTCACAGCTGTCTGAATTGGGTTGAGCCAAGATTTTCATAGCCATCCAAACCGGGGCCAGCCTAGTTGTTCACTGATATGCTTATAGGTTCCCAGACCAAGTGTAAATAGCTTTCCTTCTTACGTCCAGCTCAGGTGTTCACAGTCTCCTTCCCTCAGGACCCACCAGGTGCCACTGGAAGCTTTTAGGTGACTTGGGTTGCATCCTGGGGAAGAAACAGCTCCTGTTCCCAGTGCTGATTGCTGAGGTGGGAGCTTCTATAGAGTTTCTTCAGTGTGTCTTCTCTAGTGTTTTTCTTTTCAAAGTGAGTGTAGAAGGTTTCGTTTTCTTCTCCAGCAAGGTGGAGAACCCTGGAGGACACCAGGTGGAATGAAATCAGCATGCACAGAAAGAAAGATGGCATGTGGGATGTAACAAGGTCAATCTCCTAGATGCAGAAACTTCAATGGTGGCTACCTGAGCCTGCGTGGGAGGATTCCAAATGGGTACAAAATCAGAACTAGATGAGAGATGTGATTTCTGGTTACACTGTTGCACAGCAGGGTGGACTGGTTTCTTTTTTCAGCTTAAAACCTTGGTTTTCTGAAAGATTTCTTTTTGTTGTGATTAAGGGGTTCACCTGCCAGCTAGTTACATGGCTACAGAGCAGGACACTGAAGCTTGGGTCCCAAAGACATCTGACACTGAGGCAGTGAACCCAGTTACAGTCAAGTACTTCTTCCATCCCAAAAGGATTGATGTGTACAATTTGTCTGGGCCCAAGGAAAACAGCTATGAATAACTGGGCTGGGCCTAATGAGAACAGCTGTGAAGGCCTGGAGTGGGCCCGAAGTGGATAACTGCAAACACTTTAAAAAGAAAACAAACAAACAAAAAGTAATAATTCCCAAATGCAATAGAAAGGTAATGTGAAAGAGCACTTAAATGCTTCTCACAACCAAGTTCACTATTAGGATGTGAAAGCTTTTACTGAAGAAAGATGTACTTCTATTCAGCCATCTGTGCTTTTCCCTGGACCCTTTACCATAAGTAGGTAGAGCATGAGATCTAAGGCCATGAGATGCGGGGTTTCTCTCTTAGAAACTAACCAACCTATGAAATAAAACATAAGGTCATCCTTCAATGTGTGAAACACAGTAAAGCAGCATTGAAAATTAATGTTCTTTTAGAGGAAAGATCTGAACAAATATTTCCAAGAGCTAAAAAAAAATCATAAAAAATACTGAATATAATTACTATTAGCAAATCCCTAGGAATTATGAATGACCGTTCTCAACATTCTAGTCATTTGAAACCAACTACCAATTTCAAGAAGAATGGTAGAGACAATCTTTTTATAGGTTCTTGGTGATGGAATTAGTCTGGAGTTAAAGACCAAAAATGATTATCACCAGGGAAACAGTGGAGCCAAACTCAAAATATACAGCAGCCTTAAATCTAAAGAGTAATGAGGTGAAATGCCTTCCAGAAGTTCTCAGACACATTACACTGCAGCTTGCTTTCCATCGAAGATTCAAAAGGGACACTGCATGTGGTAGGACATGCTGTCCTCTGGATTGTCTGTGTCATCATCCTCTAAAAGTAATGACTAATAAGGAATAATAAAACTTAAGTTAGAAGTATGTACACAGACTTCACAGAAAGCCTTGACAGATGTACTCGTGAGCACCCACATTGCTTTCTTGGAATGCTCATGTATGCTCAAACATGACAACAACTACACATATTCAGTTTCAATACTTCCTAGCTGGTATAATTATGAATGCATCATGTCTTTGAGCCTCTGATCAATTAGGAAAAATCAGTCTAATACCAGGATCTCCTCAACAGGTAAGTGCAACACAACATAAATGAGAAACTTTCAGTATCACTGACTGCCATATCATAAGCTATTATCACATCATTTAAAATTTCTGAGATCGAGCCTATACATTACTTTCTTGTTTTTAGAGACAGGGTCTTGTTCTGATCCCCATGCTGGAAGGCAGTGGTGCAATCACAGCTGACTGCAGCAGCCCCTGAACTCCTGGGCTCAAGAAATCTTCTTCCTTCCAACTCTTAAGCAGCTGGGACTACAGGGACATGCCAACCACACCTGGTCAGTTTTTTAATTTTTCTGTAGAGATAAGGTCTCACTATGTTGCCCAGGCTGGAACATACTTCAAAAATACGATGTTAGTAATTTTATATAACTTAATTTGAGAGTAGCTCTGGAGTTCAAAAATCACATTAGGTCAAGTTCATCTGTTATACAGGCAGCTTATCACAACAGCAGATTTATTGAAATGTGTGACCATGAACAACATGTCTATACAGATTTCAGAAACTACTAGAGTACTTCTAAGTTATGTCTAGTTTTAGCAAACTCTAAAAGTAATAATGTTTGAAACAATTTTCAGACAATACACATACACATCTATACACATCTATCACACCAAACAGGACAAAGGAAGGGAATCCCCTCAGGGAGCCCAGGCTGCATAGAGACTGCTGGAAGACTGCATTCATGGAACAAGTTGTGCCACCTTCCTCAGCCCCATACACCTTGAACTGCACACACATTCCACTGAGGCAGGTACTGGGAAAGAGAGGAATAGTAATAGCACAGGAAGAGGAATTAGCATCTCTGCCACAGGCACATTTTCACTATAGCTTTAGGGGATGTCTGAGAGAGAAAACAGAGATACTCCCAGATTTACTCATGCAGTATGTGCTGAAAGTTGTGCTAGCAAAACCTGTGTTCACCAAGTACTCCTTCAAACACCAATACAATTACAAAATGCTGTCTCAATGTTTCTCTTTCATTCATAAAATGTTTGGCACATATTGGGTGTGTAGTTTATGTAATCACTTGAGTTTGATTCAACAAGTATTTATTAAGGGCTTACTATGAGGTAGGCACTGTGCCAGGGATACAAGAGAGACAAGAGATGTGCATGGATCCTGATCTCAGGGAGCTTACACAATCTAGTAGGGTAAGCAGGCATAATAAAGTAAATATACTGAAATATATTTACAAATTAAGATTGTACTCTGAACGAAAGAAACAGAAGTCTATGAAGTGGTTACCAGAAAGTGGTTATCCTCACCAGTCTGGACAGTTAAAGGCGGCTCATATTGTAATCCCCTTCCATTCAGAGAGGTAAAATTCCTCTACTCAATGACTTCTAGTAAACATACATGAAAAAGATTAAATATCCTATCACGTCACTTGCATGTGTTGAAGTAATGTAGACCCCAGTACAGTGCTTTTGGGTATAAACCCAGAAAAGATATCTCGGATAAAGCTGAACACAACAGTTCTCCAAGCAAAAAAATACATATATATTGTAACTAGACACCTGGAAATGCTATCCCTACAAGATCTTGGTTCTCATGCCATAAGCAGAATCACTTCATCTAAACACATCAAATATAAGTACTCATGTAATAACCAACCAGCTTACAAAAACCTGTATGTCTTTTAGATCTCCAGGAATTGCTAAATACTGCACACTTTTCATCATCATCAGACATACGCTTAGTTCTAACACTGAAATTTATGTGTGGTCTGAAACAGAATTGAAAAAAATATATTACAAAGTAAGAAAAACTGGGCTGGGTGCGGTGGCTCACGCTTGTAATCCCAGCACTTTGGAAGGCTAAGGGGGGTGGATCAGGAGGTCAAGAGATCGAGACCATCCTGGCCAACATGGTGAAACCCCATCTCCACTAAAAATACAAAAATTAGCCAGGTGTGGTGTCATGTGTCCGTGGTCCCAGCTACTAGGGAGGCTGAGGTGGAAGAATCGCTTGAAACCAGGAAGCGGAGGTTGCAGTGAGCTGGGATTGCGCCACTGTACTCCACCCTGGTGACAGAGCAAGACTCCGTCTCAAAAAAAAAAAGGAAAAAAGAAAGAAAGAAAGGAAAACTGGTTTGTAACACAGACAAAAATGTAAGTATTTATCCAACACAAATGTTTTCTTCATTATCTATAATCCCTGACTTGAAAAAATATTAACTGTTCCTTTAAATCTGTTTGTTAAATAAATGCATGAAAAGCTAAACCATAGCATAAAATAAACAGTATGAAACTAAAGTATTGGCCAGGAACAGTGGCTCACGCCTGTAATCGTAGGACTTTGGGAGGCCAAGGCAGGTGATCACAAGGCCTGACCAACGTGGGGAAACCCTGTCTCCACTAAAAATACAAAAATTAGTTGGGTGTGGTGGCTTGTGCCTGTAATCCCAACTACTCAGGAGGCTTAGGCAGGAGAATCACTTGAACCCAGAAAGTGAAGGTTGCAGTGAGCCAAGATCATGCCACTGCACTCCAGCCTGGGCAACAGAGCAAGACTCTGTCTCAAAAGTAAATAAATAAATAAATAAATAAATAAATAAGAAACTAAAGTATTACGAACTAATTGTTTTAAAGACAAAATCATTCCCAATTTATGTTCCCTCACATTTCTAAATTTTGCAAGTGCTGCTTCTTCTATCTACGAAAAGTGTTTCCACTTCATTTCCCGCAAGTGTTTATGTTACATAACACTCAACTCTGACCTACAAAGAGTAAGTCTGACTTCCTGTGATGTTAGAGGAGAAAGCGAAAGGCAGGTTGAAATGCATCCTCCCGTCCCTGGTCTGGTATTGCAGTGCATGCACAACTTACATCCCTCTTGCAGATTTCAATGTATACTGAGCTGTTCATTGCTCCATCTCTGGGCTCACATTCTTCTCATTGCCGGAATGGAATAACCTTCCTCTCCTTGTTTCACTTGGCTTGATAGCTTTTCAGGCTCTCCTTTACATTTCACCACCAGGCCTTAGGTGGACATCAGAACTCAACTGGACATCCCATCTACAAGTGGATACAGTGCCCCAGGAGGATGTCTGGCCCTAGGTTGACACCCAGGCTCCAGGTTAACACCTGGCCTAAGGTGAACAGGATATGGGTTCACACCTAGGCCTCCAGTAAAAACCAGGCTCCATGGGGATTATTATGCCTCAGGTAGACACAAGGCCCCAGGTGGACCCTTGGGCCTCAGGTGAATATCTATGCCCCAGCTGAACATCAGTCAACAGGTGGATGCCCAAGCCCTTGGTGAACACCAAACAACAAATTAACATCAGACCCAGAGAGACATTTGACCCCATGTGGATACCTAGGTAGTCTGGTAAACATCAGGCTCCAGATAAACACCAGGCCACAGAAAGGTAATAGGCCACACCTAAACACCCAGGCTTCAGGTGGGTATCAAGCCCAGCTAAATGCCAGGCCCCCAATGGATGTTGAATTCACGTGCCAGGCTGACACCCAGGTCCCAGTTACACACCAGGTCATAGGGGCACATCAGGCCCCAAGAGGATACCCAAGCCCCAACTAGGTATCAGGCCACAGGTAAACACTCAGGCCCCATGTGCACATGAGGCACCAGGTGAATAGCCAGTCCCACTGTGGACATAGGCCCCCAGGTGAATATCAGGCTTAAGGCTGACACCTGGGCCCCAGGTTTACATGAGGACTCAAGTGGACACTTCACTCCAAATGGACATCAGACCCCAAGTGAAATTCAGACCTAGATGGATACCTAGGCTCCAAGTGGACATCTAGTCCCCAGATAAGCACAAGACCCCAGGTAGACTTCAGTCCCTAAGGTGACACCCAGGCTTCAGGTGGACACCAGGCTCATGGTGGAAATTAACACAAAAATTGACACCTAGGAACTCGGTAAACACCGGGGCACATCTAAATTATTAGGGTCCAGGTAAAAACCCACACCCCAGGTCGACACCAGGCCCCAGATGAACATCAGGCCCCAGGGTGACACCAGGCCTCATGTGGTACCTAGGTGCCTGGTGAACAACAGGCTGCAGATTGAATCCAAAGCCACAGCAGGGTTACAGACTCAGGCCCCAGGTGGGAATCAAAACCCCCTGGTAAACCAGGCTCCAAGCAGACATTAGGGCCAAGCACAACACCTGGCCCCAGGTGAACAACAGGCCTAAGGTAGCTATCAGGCCCCAAGGGAACACTAGACTCAAGGTGTACATCAGGCACCATATCCCAGTTGACACCAAGTCACACAGGCCCCAGGTAGACACCAAATCTCAAGATGGAAATCAGGCCCTAGGTAAACAGAAGGCCCCAGGTGAACATCAGGCCCCAGGTAGACATCAGACCCAAGATAAATACTCATCCGCAGGTAAACACCAGACCCCAGGCAGATTATAGGTCCCAGAAAGATACCCAGGCCCCAAAGAGAAATCAGTCCCTAGATGAACTCTGGTCTGCAGGTGGACATCAGACTGGGTATCCACCTGGGATATGGTGTTCACTGGGAGGCTATATCCACCTTGAGACTATTATTATTCTGTGGCCTGGTATTCACCTGAGCCCTGAGAATCAATCTGATGCCTGATATCCACCTGGGACCTACATAACCACCAGGGGTCTGGTGGTCACTTGAGGCTTGATGTCAACCTGTAGTATAGGTCTCCACCAGAGGCCTAATGTCCACCTGAGGTCTGGGGTTCACCTGGGGCTTGGTGTTCACCTGGAGCCTTCGTGTTCACCTGGATCCTGGTATCCATCCAAAGCCTGGGGTCTGCCTGGGGCATTACTATGTCCACTTGAAGACCAGGTACCCAACTAGGGCCTGATTTTCACCTAAGGCCTTATAGCCACATGAGGCCTGGGTATACCCCTGAAGCCTTGGTATCCTCCTTGTGCCTGAGTCCATCTGGGACATTCTGTCCAACTGAGGCCTGGGTATAAACCCTGGTGCCTGATGTATATTTCAAGTCCAGGGTGCACCTGAGACCTGATGGCCACCTGAGGCCATATATCCACCTGGAGCCAGGGTGTCCACTTGGGGTCTAATGTTTACCAGGAGGAACACAAGTATTCACCTGGGGCCTCATGTATACCTGATGCCCAGGTATGAGCACGGGGCATGAGCATCCACCTGGGCCTGATGTTCAACTGGAGCCTGGTGTCCACCTGGAACCTATTTGTCAACTGGGAACTTGATGTCCACCTTGTGCCTGATGTCCATTTGGAAACTGGAATCCACCTGGGAACTGGTATACACCTAAGACATAGTGTCAACATGGTGTTTAATATCCAACATTCACCTAGGACTGTCCACTTAAGACCTGATGTCTGCCTGGAACCCAGGTCTCCACTTGGGTCATGAATATTGACTGAGGCCTGGATTCTCACTTGGGGCCTTACGTCTACCCAGAAGGGGCACAATGCACTCTACCCTATTCCTAGGAAAAGTTTGTGGAGAGTTGCCGTACAACCACCCCTCACAGTTCAGGAACATGCCCTCCTAAAGACACCATTCAGGAAAGTGACTTGGCCCAGGTCACTGTTTGTGGCATGAAGATCTGGAGGCAGCACTGGAAGACAGAGATGCAGCTGCAGTCGCCCCAGCTCCCCTCCACCAAGTAGCACCCCAGGTTGCTGGCCACTTCTAAATCAGGTGCCGGAATTGGGGCCCTGGAACTCACAGTTCCACATGGCTAGGAGGCCTCACAATCATGGTGGAAGGTGAAAGGTGCATCTCACATGGCGGCAGACAAGAGACAGAGTGAGAGAGCCAAGTGAAAGGGATTTCCTCTTATAAAACCATCAGGTCTCATGAGACTTATTCACTACCATGAAAACAGTATGGGAGAAACTACCCCCACGATTTAATTATCTCCCACCAGGTCCATCCCACAACATGTGGTAATTATGGGAGTACAAGTCAAGATGTGACTTGGGAGGGGACACAGAGCCAAACCATATCACCTTCTATGCACATCTCTGAACTAGGTACAGAAAACTCAACCAGTGGCTCAAGCATGTCACATTGTTCAGAGGAACTGGGGCTGCTCACCCAGCACAGTAAGACTAGCTATCCACATCAAGGTTTTGCAGGAGGAGAAAGGAAGGCATTTATTTGCAGGGCACCAAGCAAGGAGAATCAGGCAGCTCATGCTCAAGTTCCAACCACCCAGTTGGCTTACAGGGAAAGATTTTTAAAGGTGGGAGGCAGAGGCGACAGGCAAAGCCATAAATCAATACATGAAGCCTCTACATTTGGTTTGACCTAAAAAAGCAGACAATTGGAAGCAGAGGCCCACTTAGGCTCACATTAGGACTAGTAATCCCAATACTTTGGAAGGTGGGGGAGGGAGGATTTCTTGAGGCCAGGAGTTTGCGACCAGCCTGGGAAACATAAGGAGATCCCATCTCTACAAATGTCACAGGTGAGTTAAAAGATTTTCTGATTTGTGATTAGTTAAGGAGGTGAAGCTTTGTCTAAAAATATGGGGTCTGCAGAAAAGAATGTTCACTCTGGCCTGTGAGTGTGGCTTCCTCCAGATCCCTCAGGAAGAAATTTAGAACAAGAACTCCAATCACAGAGTTTAGTCCTCATTTCCTTTTTATCGGAGGTCTATGTGCTAGTTGATCGGTTTAATGGGAGTCTAGGTTTCTGAAAAACAACTCAAGGACACACACTAAGATGTTATGTTTAGATTCTATAGGGAGTGATTTGGGTTGACTGTGTCCCCACCCAAATCTCATCTTGACTTGTAGCTCCAGTAATTCCCATGTGTCATGGGAGGGATCTGGTGAGAGATAATTGAATCATACTAATTGAATCAGGTGTCCCCAATGGTAGTGAATAAGTCCTACGAGATCTGATGGTTTTATCAATGCGAGTTCCCCTGCACAAGCTCTCTTGCCTGACGTCATGTAAGATGTGACTTTGCTTCTCATTTACCTTCTGCCATGATTGTGAGGCCTCCACAGCCATGTGGAACTGTGAGTCCATTAAACCCCTTTTCTTTTAAATTACCCACTCTTGGGTATGTCTTTATTAGTAGCATGAGAACAGAATGATACAGGGAACAAAAACATTTCTTGACTCTAACTTCCTTGGCTATTGTTTTAAGCTACAATGACCTTATTGTTTGCAAAGTTGCTGGTTTACTTCTCAGGACTAGCTAGGTACCTGGAATTTCTTTGAAGGAACTCCAAGAAAGATTTTTTCTGTTTTCATGCTGGGGTAGGGGAGTGACACTCAGCAAGTCCCTAAGAGTGGTGCCTGATAAATCTCAGTTACAATATTGCTAGGGAACATATGACCCAGCAATCCCACTGCTGATGTACACTCCAAAGAAAAGACATTAGCATGTCAAAGAGGCATCTCACTCTGATGTTTGTTTGCAGCACTGTTTACAATAATTAAGATTTGGAAGCAACCCAGGTGTCCATCAACAGATGAATGGATAAAGAAAATGTGGTATATGCACACAATGGAGCACTATTCAGCCATAAAAAAGAATGAGATCCAGTCATTTGTAACTACACGGATGGAAGTGGAGATCATTATGTTAAGTAAAATAAGCCAGGCACAGAAAGACAAACATCACATGTTTTCACTTCATGGGATGTAAAAATCAAAACAATTGAACTCATGGACATACAGATGGTTACCAGAAGCTGGAAGGGTGGAGGGGGGGTATGGTGGGGGACAAGGATCTTGGGTAGCTAGGAATGGTTAATAGGTTAAAAAAAGTTAAAAAGAATGCATAAGACCTACTATTTGGTAGCACAACAGGGTGGCTATAGTCAATAATAACCCATATATTTTACAATAACTTAAAGAGTGTAATTGGATTGTTTGTAACTCAGAGAATAAACACTTGAGGGGATAGATATCCTGTTCTCCATGATGAGCTTTTTCATAAGATCTTTCCCTCTGATTCCTTAGTTTGGATGAATTATATAATATAATCATAATAATTATACAATATATGTATATTACATATATTATGTATAAATATATTAATAGTACAGGCCAGGTGCGGTGGCTCAAGCCTGTAATCCCAGCACTTTGGGAGGCCAAGGCGGGTGGATCACGAGGTCCAGAGATCGAGACCATCCTGGGTCAACATGGTGAAACCCTATCTCTACTAAAAATACAAAAAACTAGCTGGGCGTGGTGGTGCGTGCCTGTAATCCCAGCTACTTAGGAGGCTGAGGCAGGAGAATTGCCTGAGCCCAGGAGGCAGAGGTTGCGGTGAGCTGAGATCACGCCATTGCACTCCAGCCTGGGTAACAAGAGCGAAACTCTGTCTCAAAAAAAAAAAAAAAAAAGTACATATACTATAACCTATATTATACATGTGCCATAATAGAATATAATATATATTATGTAATATGTCCTATTATATATTATTTTCATAAATATTTATATTAACACCATATAAAATAATTTATATATGAATATATACATATATGACTATACAAATTTATGCCTGTATCAAAACATCTCATGTACCCCACAAGTAGGTACACCAACCATGTACCTACAAAAATAACAAATAAAAAACATTTAAAAAGATTACTAGGGAAGTAGGGTCCATACAAGATGGTGATAATATATGTTAGCAAATGCTAAATGCCAAAGGCATGGCACTCACAAGTGCTTCAGGGACTGTGAAACTACCCCCAGGCGACAAGTCAAGCCAAAAGGCGCACACACACACACAGACACACAAACACACACACACACGATCCTGATTGTGCTGCGGGCTTGCAGGAAAAAAATGCCCAAATTTCCCTGGCAGTTGAACCAAACAGTGGAGAGGTGATTGCTGAGCTCTTTGGATAAGAGGTTTTGAGCAGCATTGCCTGCTTTTGTTCCTGATTGCTGCGAGAATTTTCGCATGTATCTTTTCTCTGCTTCTGGGAACTGGAGGCCTCTGAGCTGGTAAGCAGTCTCTCTGTCACAAGAGGGGACAAGAAACTGGGGACCCGGGAAAGGAGGGTGCTGTAAGGAAGAGCTAGCCTGCTTCAGCCACGTTTGTTGTTCCTTCTTTATTGGCACACTTTTGGGAGCAGCAGATAAAGACTGGCAAGCGTCTAACCTGCCTAGGGAATAGTCTGAGACCCACCTTGCTGCTTGCTTCTTTTTCTTCCCAAGACAGACCTTGGTTGCACTGTGTATTCCATCAGCTCCTGGGAGACAGACAGGTGAGGACTAGGAAAGGTGACTGCTGACTCCAAGCAAATGTGTTGCTCTTGAGACCTGGGGCAGGGGGGAGAGAGGTCTGTCTGGGCAGACTCAGCAGAGGTCGGCACAAGGACTGGCTGTTGACAGTCTGCGAATTTGTAGCTCACACCTGTGCCCAAGAGCCCTTTCCCTCTCATCCGTGGGGGCCCCGCCACATCTTCTCAGGTCCTGGGGCAATGGGATCCATGGTGGGTGGACGATGCCCTGCGGCAGCCGTGCCTCCTGGATGTCACCAGGGCGGTCACGCAGAATCCTCCCCCCCCCCCACAAAGTTTTGACCATTGACTCCTCCACCTCGGCTCCCCACTTTCCCTCCTGGGCTCAGGTTCTGATAGCAACCCTAGGGTGTGGGCTCCTGGGACGAAACAGTGAAGGCAGCAGGCGCTGGATTGAGTCGTCCTCTGCCAAGGAGCAGTTTACTGGAGTTAATGTAGGCAGCTCCTTTGGGAAGGGAAGGAAGGAGCACCGTCTGCTCGCCCCCGCGTGTCTGCCTGTGTGTGCTGTGCAAGGGCGTGCGTGCGTGCTTGTGTGTGTGCGCATGGCCAAGGCGTTCCTCAGGTTGTGCAGCTTTGAAACCTAAGGAGCCATTGGAGTGGCGGAGGGTGGTGGTGGGGGCTCCACCGCAGGCGGCCCAGGTGAGCCCAGAAGCCCGGCTCCTGAACTCGGGCGCAGGCAGAGCGGGGACGGTATTGCGGCGGTCGCCAAGGTCCCGGGGCCAGAGCTGCAGGGATGAGACCAGAGCTGCAGGGAGTTTCTAAGCAGGCAACTCCGGCGGGCCTCGGCCATTGGGCTCCGGGGCTCAGCGAGGCAGCCGCGCACAAGGGCTGAGCCCTAGCGGCCAGCGGGATCAGGGGAGGTAGAGGAGCGCGGGGTGCAGGGGGTGCTGGGCACACGTCCCCAGACGGAAGCAGAGAACGAGGACAGGAAGGCCGAGCCCAGATCGCGCTCTGAGTGGACGAGGGGTCTCGTGCTGGTACCGGAGGGCGCGTGGGGAGCGGCCCGGGGGCGCTGTGGCAGCCAGGATGCCACCATGGGAAAGCGGCTGCCGGCTGAGGGCGTGAGCAAGAGGCTGAGGACTGCCAGCTCCGTTCTGAGCCGCCCCCTCCCTGCGGGCATAGGAGGAAGCCCCCCCCGAGCGGTGCGGAGGTGCCTCACCGCGGGGCTGCGGGGTGTCGGCCCAGCGAAAGGTGAGTGCCGCCGCAGGGTCGTCCGCTCACCTGCTTACCGCTGTTCCCTCGCCTCTCCTCTTCCTTAGGTCCTCGCCCCTCTCCAGGGTGCCCGAAATTCCGGGTGTTGCGGGCCCCGGTGTTGGTGTTCGGACTCAAGAGGGCAATCGGCAGACGACTCCGGTACCTGTTGGCTCCAGCACCGGGCACCTTGGGGGCCGCCCCGACCACCTTGCCCTCCATGCAGTAGTCCTGGGTTCTGTCCATCTCGGCCTCAGCGCGGAGTGCTAGCCTACCTGGGCGCCTGCTCCTTGCTGCCACCCACCCGGGGTCCTGGGGCGCTGGGATGCAAGGTGTAACTCGACAGGCCTCTGCAGTCCGGCTGGGACCTAGTCCCTGAGCTCCAAGCAGCTGATGAGTCTGGCGCCCAGGCAGGGGTGGGCTCCGTCTTCGCTGGGCAGTCTGGGTTTGCCTGGGTGCGGTCTCCCCCGACTAGAGCAAATCAGAGACTTGGTCGGAAGGCGCCTAAGCAGCAAAAGGTAGTTCTGGGATGGCCTCAGAGCGAGGGAGAGCGTGGGACTTCCCAACCTGATGGGCTAGGGCACTGAGAGCAGGGGCTTGTGTCCTAGCCTTCGTCCACATGCGCCACGGCCACCACCCCACCACCATTTTCCACTGCTCTTTTTTCTTGGATGAGGCTTGTGTGAGGAAGGTGCCTTTGTTCCATTTGGGTCGAAGCCCTTAGCTCCTGGGTGAAGCAGTGCCTGCAGTTCCCTCTGTGCCAAGACTGGGGCACCAGCCGCCCCCAGGCCCTGAGCCGGTTTTCTGCAAAAAAAGGAGCCTTTCTTGGGCTCAGAGACCAGCAGCTTAGCGCCAGCTGTGTGTGGCTGGAAGTCTGTTTAGTGGTAATAACTACATTCTAAAGTGACCCACAGTAACCTCTGCAACAGAGTTGAGATGACCTTCCCAGAAATAATGGGTAGATTTCTGCTCTGCGTGTGTTCAGACACATGCAACATTTGCGCACATGTGAGAACTCATGAGCTCCTAGGAGTTTCAGGTTCTGCATCTTTAACTGCTGGCTTTTGATGAAAAAGGAAAATTATTTTTCAATTTGGACATCAGAGCTTTGGAAAGGAATTTAAAGCCATTTGGTGTGAAACTGTCTTGAGGCTAGAACAAGGTGTGTCTTTCATAGATGCCAGATTCCAGCTCTCCTCCTTGGCTTGTTCGTGGTTTCATTTCATTTTTGTGGGGTAGGAGGAAGTGTTGGAAGAAGAATGTGGAGTCTTGATTTTTATCTACCATGAAACACCCAGGTCTGCAGTGAACTGAAGAAACAGAGCCCCTCCACTGGGCTTCCACCAGGGCAGGCCACTGCAGACACACAGCCCAGGGCATCATTGGGGCTTTGGTCAGGGACCCCACCAATGCCTGAGGAACTAGCAGTTATGCAGTTCCTGGACCCCAGGAATGAATCCTAAACTGGGCGTGGTGACAGAACAGCAAGGCTGAGAGGTCTGGGATTACAGGCACCTGCCACCACGCCCAGCTAATATTTGCATTTTTAGTAGAGACGGTTTCAGCATGTTGACCAGGCTGGTCTTGAACTCCTGACCTCAGGTGATCTGCCCACCTTGGCCTCCAAAAGTGCTGGGATTACAGGTGTGAGCCACTGAGCCTGGCCTCATTTTTGTATTTTTAATAGGGATGGGACTTCACCATGTTCGCCAGGCTGGTCTCGAATCCCTGACTTCAAGTGACTCACCTGCCTTGGCTTCTCAAACTGCTGGAATTACAGGCATGAGCCACCATGCCCAACTGAGAAAGATATCACTGATGAGCTATATTTAGGCTGAACCAGAATGACATGAAGTGATAAGATGGAGAAATACCTGTGGAAAAACTGCCAGGGCATGGGAACAGCCAGTACAAAAGCCTCAAAGCAGAATGAACTGGGCTCACTGGAGAAGGAAGGAGGCTGGTGTGGCAGGAGATGAGTTCAGAGAGCTGGGGCCTACCTCATACGGGCCACCCTGCGGAGTTTGGGTTTGATACTGAATTTAATAGAAACCACTGAAGGGTTTTAAACAGGTGAGTGATGTGACTTAGTCTACATTTTCTAAAGATCATGCTGTCTCCACTCCCATTCTGCCTTTACTACCTTGGTATAATAAAGTAAGTCTTTATCCATCAGAGTGTAAAATAAAATGTAGTGTTTAAGGGTAACAGATAAAAAATGCTTTGGTGACCTTAATTTGGTGACTTCTAATGTACCAGTTAAGTGCAGATACAAACAAAACTGCAATCATAGTATGATTTCAGTTTTGGTTAAAAACATGGTACAGAAGAACAATGGGAATAAATGGGCCAAAAATGTTAACAATGCTTGTCCAAAGGTGTTGGCATTAAGAGTGAGTTTACAGTTTTGCAAATGAGCACACATTTCTTTTATAATCAGAAGAAGACTTGTTTTAAAATGTAGACACCAGGCTGGGCACGGCAGTTCATGCCTGTAATCCTGGCACTTTGGGAGGCCAAGATAGGTGGATTACCTGAGGTCCAGGAGTTCAAGACCAGCTTAGCCAACATGGTGAAACCACATCTCTACTAAAAATATAAAAAATTAGTTGAGGATGGTGGTGGGCACCTGTAATCCCAGCTCCTTGGGAGGCTGAGGCAGGAGAATTGCTTGAACCAGGGAGGCAGAGTTTGTAGCGAGCCAAGATTGTGCTGCTGCACTCCAGCCTGGGCAACAGAGAAAGACTCCGTCTCAAAAAAATTAAATAAATAAAATGTAGACACTGATGATTGCCAATGCCTTGAATACAGTGTTGGGAGACTATATCTACTAAACACTTTCCCCCTACCATCTTATTTTGGAAATTTTAATCTAAAAATCCCATAAAAACCCTAGAAGAAAACTTAGGCAATACCATTCAGGACACAGGCATAAGCAAGGACTTCATGACTAAAACACCAAAAGCATTGGCAACAAAAGCCAAATAGACAAATGGGATCAAATTAAACTGAAGAGCTTCTGCAAAGCAAAAGAAACAATCATTAGAATGAACCAGTAACAAACAGAATGGGAAAAAATTGTTGTAATCTACCCATCTGACAAAGGGCTAATATACAAAATCTACAAAGAACTAAAACAAATTTACAAGAAAAACAACCCCACAAAAAGTGGGCGAAGGATATGAACAGACACTTTTCAAAAGCAGACATTTATATAGCAAACAAACATGAAAAAATGCTCATCATCACTTGTCATTAGAAATTCAAATCAAAACCACATTGAGATACCATCTCACACCAGTTAGAATGGCGATCATTAAAAAAAAAAAAACTGGAGACAACAGACGCTGGAGAAGATGTGGAAAAATAGAAACACTTTTACACTGTTGGTGGGAGTGTAAATTGGATCAACCATTGTGGAAGACAGTGTGGTGATTCCTCAAGGATCTAGAAATAGAAACAACATTTGACCCAGCAAACCCATTACTGGCGTATACCCAAAGGATTATAAATCATCCTATTATAAAGACAGGCACACGTATGTTCACTGTGGCACTGTTTACAATAGCAAAGACTTGGAACCAACCCAAATGCCCATCAATGATAAACTGGATAAAGAAAATGTGGCACATATACGCCATGGAATACTATGCAGCAATAAAAAAGGATGAGTGCATGTCTTTTCTAGTGACACGGATGAAGCTGGAAACCATCATTCTCTGCAAACTGACACAAGAACAGAAAACCAAACACCACATGTTCTCACTCATAAGTGGGTATTGAACAATGGGAACACATGGACACAGGGAGGGAAACATCATACACTGGGGCTTGTTTGGGCATGGAGAGGGCTAGAGGAGGGAAAGCAGGTGATGGGGGGGATTGGGGATATGACATCATGAGAGATACCTAATATAGGTGACGGGGGGACAGATGCAGCAAACCACCATGGCATGTGTATGCCTATGTAACAATCCTGCATGACCTGCACATGCACTCCATAACTTAAAAGTATAATTTTTTGAAAAAGCAATTGAAACTGAGACATTAAAAAAAACTTTATTCACTCCTTTAAAATAATAATAAACCCATTACATGTTAACATAATTTAATTTTTAAATAAAATATAAATTTCCTCAAAGTAAAAAAAAAATCATTTCCAACTTCAAGTTTATTGCAGGCAAAAAGGTGTGATGAGAATTTCATCAACTTTCTTCATCATATATCAAAATTATAATATGATTTATTCCAAAATATTTTGTATAGAGTCTCATTTTATGACACTGGTATTTTTTCCTTTACTTGGAAATGTAAGGCTTTTGTTAGCTCTGTTTGTTTGTTTCTTTGTTTTTGAGATGCAGTTTGGCTCCTGTCATCCAGTCTGGAGTGCAGTGGTGCCTGCTCTGCTCACCGCAATCTCCAGCTCCTAGGTGCAGGCAACTCTGCCTCAGCCTCCTAAATAGCATGCCTGGCTAATTTTTGTATTTTTAGCAGAGATGGAATTTCACCATGTTTGCCAGGCTGACCCCAAATTCCTGTGCTCACCCAGCTCAGCTTCCCAAAGTGCTGAGATTACAAGTGTGAGCCACCACGCCCAGCTTCAGCCTTTAAAACAAGAAAGGAAAGCTGGGCACGGTGGCTTGCACTTGTAATCCCAGCACTTTGGGAGGCAGAGGTGGGCAGATGACTTGAGCTCAGGAGTTTGAGACGTACCTGGGCAACATGGCGAAACCCCACTTATGTAGATAAAATACAAAAACCCACCAGTTGTGGTGGTGTGTGCCTAGTCCCAGTTACTCTAGAGGCTGAGGTGGGAGGATTGCTTGAACCTGCAGAGTCAAGGCTGCAATGAGCTGTGATTAAACCACCGTACTACAGCCTGAGGTTGCAGTGAATCATGCTTGCACCACTGTACCACAAACTGGGTGACAGCAAAACTTTGTCCCCCCAAAAAAAATTGCAGTGAAAACAAAATTTGCCATCTTAATTTTTGTAACTATATGTTTCACTAGTGGTATGCATATTTACATTATTATAAAAAAGACCTTCAGACTTACATATTTCAAATCTAAAACTCAAGCACATCAACATTTGCCCATTTTATTTTCTCTCTAGTCCTGGACAAACACGCTTCTACTTTCTGTTTCTGTGTGTTTCACTACTGAAAATATGTGTTAGTTGGTTACTCACTTCTTTCAGTTAACATAATATTCTCAAGGCTTATCCTTATAGAATGTGACAAAATTTCTTTTTAAGGCTGACTAGCATTTTATATATTAGAGACAGGGTCTCACTCTTGCCTAGGCTGGAGTGCAATGGTATGATCTCTGCTCACTGCAACCTCCACCTCCCGAGTTCAAGCAATTCTGTTTCAGCCTCCTGAGTAGCTGGGATTGCAGGTGCCTGCCACTATGCCTGGCTAATTTTTGCATTGTTAGTAGAGACAGGGTTTCACCACGTTGACAAAGCTGGTCTCCAACTCCTGACCTCAAATGATCTACCCGCGTCAACCACCCAAAGTGCTGGGATTATATGTATGAGTCACCATGCCCAGCCTTGTTATTTTTGAGACACGATCTCACTGTCACCCATGCTGGAATGCAATGGAGTGATCAAAGCTTACTGCAGCCTCAACCTCTTAGACTCAACAGATCCTCCCACCTTAGCCTCCTAAATTGATAGGACTTTTCTATTTTTCAAGTTAAAGGGATTTTTGGCCAGGCACGGTCCTTACACATGTAATCCCAGCACTTTAGGAGGCCAAGGTGGGTGGATTATCTGAGGATAGAGTTTGAGACCAGACTGACCAACATGATGAAACCTCATCTCTACTAAAAATACAAATATTAACCGGGAGTTATGGCAGGTCCCTGTAATCCCAGGGACTCAGGGGTCTAAGGCAGGAGAATCACTTGAACCCATGAGGTGGAGGTTGCAGTGAGGTGAGATTTCACCACAGCACTCAGCCTGAGCAACAGAATAAGACTCTATCTCAAAAAAATAAAAAATCAGCTGAGAGTGGTGGCACATGCCTGCAATCCCAGCTATTTGGGAGGCTGAGGCAGAAGAACTGCTTGAACCAGGGAGGCAGAGGTTGCAGTGAACTGAGATTGCATCATTGAACTCCAGCATGGATGACAAGAGCAAAAATCAAAAAAGAAAAAAATCAAAGCATACCGCTACAAAAATACTAACAAATCACGAAGGAAGACAAAGAGAGGAACAAAGAAACTACAAAACAGTCAGAAAACAATTAATGAACTTATAATAGTAAGTCTTTATCTATAAAAATTACTTTAAAAGTAAATAGAATAAGCTGGGCATGGTGGCTCATGCCTGTAATCCCAGCACTTTGGGAGGTCGAGGCAGGTGATCACAAGGTCAAGAGATTGAGACCATCCTGTCGAACACAATGAAAACCTAACTACTAAAAATACAAAAAATTAGCCTGGCGTGGTGGCACATGTCTGTAGGCCCAGCTACTTGGGAGGCTGAGGCAGGAAAATCGCTTGAACCTGAGAGGCAGAGGTTGTGGAGAGCCAAGATCATGCCATTGCACTCCAGCCTGGACAAGAAGAGTGAAACTCTGTCTCAAAAAAGAAAAAAAAAAAAAAAAAAAAAAAGAAAGCAAAAGGAAAAGGAAATAGATTAAGCCCACTAATCGAAAGACACAAAGTAGCAGAAGAAAGAAAGAAACAATTCTCAACAATATGTGGCTTACAAGAGACTCACTTTTGCCTTAAGGACATACTTAGACTAAAAATGAAATAATAGAAAAAGATAATTTGGTGCGGTGGCTCTCACATGTAATCCCAACACTTTGGAGAGCTGAGGCAAGCAGATCACTTGAGGTCAGGAGTTCAAGATCAGTCTGGCCAACACACTGAAACCTTGTCTCTACTAAAAATACAAAAAATATTATCCAGGTATGGTGGTAGGTACCTGTAGTCTCAGCTACTCAGGAGGCTGAGGCAGGAAAATCTCTTTGAGTTCAGGAGGCAGAGATTGCAGCAAGCCGAGATTGTGCCACTGTACTGTAGCCTAGGCAACAGAGTAAGACTCTGTCTCAAAAAAAAGGAAAAAGAAAAGATATTCCACACAAATTATAGGCAAAAGAGGACAGGGCAGGTATACCTATTGCAGACAATTAGATTTTGGTCAGATTTTGTCATAAGAGACAAGATCACTATATAATAATAAAGAGAGCAATTCATGAAGAGGTTATCACAATTGTAAAATATATGACAACATTGAAGAACCTAATATATAAAGCAAATATTAACAAAACTGATGGTAGAAACTTACCGCAGTATAGGAACAGCACGGGACTATTATATTACACTTTCAACACTAGATAGTCCATCCAAACAGAAATTAAGTAGGGAAACAGTAGATGTGAATCAACTATAGATCAAATAGACCCAATAGGCATTATTTCACTCAACAGCAGAATACATTCTTCTCAAGAGCACAAGAACTTTCTCCAACACAGATCATACATTGGGCCATAAAATGAGTCTTAACAAATTTTTAAAGTTTGAAATTGCCAAGCATGGTGGCAGGCACCTGTAATCCCAGCTACTTGGGAGGCTGAGGCAGAATTGCTTGAACCCAGGAATTGGATGTTGCAGTGAGCTGATATCATGCCACTGTGCCCCAGCATAGGTGACAGAATGAGACTCCACTTCAAAAATAAACAAATAAACAAATGGAATGATAGAATGTGTGGTTATTTGCCTCTTAATATTTTAAAATCAAACATTTAACACTGTAATTCCGCTTTGTACCAGAATTCATCAGAAACAATCTTTTTAGCTCCATGATTTTATTTTATTTTATTTTATTTTATTTTATTTTTTTGAGACGGAGTTTCGCTCTTGTTACCCAGGCTGGAGTGCAATGGCGCGATCTCGGCTCACCGCAACCTCCGCCTCCTGGGTTCAGGCAATTCTCCTGCCTCAGCCTCCTGAGTAGCTGGGATTACAGGCACGTGCCACCATGCCCAGCTAATTTTTTTTTTTGTATTTTTAGTAGAGACGGGGTTTCACCATGTTGACCAGGATGGTCTCGATCTCTTGACCTCGTGATCCACCCGCCTCGGCCTCCCAAAGTGCTGGGATTACAGGCTTGAGCCACCGCGCCCGGCCCATGATTTTATTTTTAAATTTAGCTGAACATTATAGCAAAACTAAAATTTACAGTTTTCTCCTGCCTTCCCTGAAGAAAAGCCCAGGGAGTATTTTTGTTTTGTTTTGAGACAAGTGGCCAGGCACAATGGCTCATGCCTGTAATCCCAGCACTTTGGGAGGCAGAGGCAGGAGGATCTCTTGAAGTCAGGAGTTTGATACCACCCTGGTCAACATGGTAAAACCCCATCTCTACTCAAAATACAAAAAAAAAAAAAGCTAGCTGTTATGATGCACACCTGTAACCCCAGATGCTCAGGAGGCTGAGGCAGAGGCATGGCTGGGGTTTCACACTCTGTGGAGTTGGCAAGAGCCTGGGACAAGTGGGAGCCCCACCCCTTCACAGTTGGTGGGGTGGGAGCTCCCCAGGTGTAGCTGCAGCCACCCAAGTCATGGCTGCAGACCTGGGCCTCCCTGTGCTCTTAGGGGGCTGGAAGCTGGCAGAGGCCCCACCCTCCTGGGTGCAGCTGGCCTCCCAAGTCAGAGCTGCAGACCCAAGCCTCACTCAATGAAGCAGGCAGGAGCCCGTGTCAAAACCGCAGTTGTAGACCCAGGTATCTCTGCATTCTTGGGGGCCTGGGAAGGTCCCCTGCTCTTGCAGACTGAGAAGTGCCTGCTCCTGCTGCCTGGCTTCTCCCTGCTGTGAGCATCCACTCTGACCTCAGAGCAAGTTCAAACCTGAGCCTGGGCACTGTCACAGCCTGACTGGGTGTGCACATGCTTAGGGCAGTGCTGACACACCAGACCCCTGCCAACTAGGCCCCTTCCAGACTCTGGGCACTAAAGAGCATAAGAGGGAAGCTGAGAGGGGCTGAGAGCAGCTTCACACTGTCCTGAGGGCATCCCCTGGCACCTACAGCCTGGGCTCCAATTTCAGAAGGCATACAGGTTCCTGGGTGGAAGGGGGCAGGTCCCTGGTGAGGCTCTACCTTCAGGCCAATGAGGGCATGAAGGCTGAGAGATGGGCTGCCAGTCACATGGATTGGAAAAAAAACTTGTGGTCCCTTTTTCAGGCCCACCCATGGTCACCCATGGATCAATCAGCATGCCTTTTCTCCCCTTTGAGGCCCATAAAAGCCCCAGGCTCAGCTGGAGATGAGCAGACGTTGGAATGACCAGCTGCAGAGAGAAGCTACCCACTCCAGGGCCTCCTCTCTACTGAGAGCTGAACACACATGAGGACCACCCTGCCTGCAGAGAGGGACTACCCATTCCAGGGCCTCCTCTGAGCTGTTTTGCCACTGAATAAAGCTCCTCTCTCCTTGCTCGCCCTCTACCTGTCCACATACCCCATTCTTCCTGGACACAGGACAAGAACTCAGGACCTGCCAAATGGCAGAGCTGAAAGAGCTATTAACAGAAACAAGGTTGAAACACACTCCTTGCTTGTCGTATTGCTGGCCCTTTTGGGAGCCCAGATCTGGGAGCTCCCTGAGCAAGGGCTGTGACTCCCTCTTTGGGGCCCTGCCATTCCTGGAGTCTCCACACTTTTGGACAGCACCATGTTCCCCAGTGGCAACTGTAGAAGTTGCTTGTGGAGCACCCGGTCCAGCTGTAGCCTCGTAAAGAGCGGGCACCTGTGCTGGCACCTAGAGCTACCCACCTCACTGTAGCAGCTGGCATGCCTGACTCTGTGCAGCAGCTGGACCCCATGCTCAGTTGCTCACACACTCCTCACTGCTCCACATCTGGCTCACCCTTGGCAGGTATCTGGGACAAGTGGGATGGCAGGCATGGGATCCAGGCTGATAGCATAAGCCAAGTGCAGCCTGCCAGGCTGAATGGATGGAATGAGTCCATCTGGCCTGAGCAAAACTTGGGAAAAGGTGCCATCAGCCACAGAGGTTTCCACCCAAAAAAGCAACACCCCAAGGATCCTGTAACATCATCACCCACAGGTCATGCCCTGTCACCAGACAGGTTACCACACTGCCACCCCAACTAGGATGGCCACCTGTCCAGGTTTTAACACTGAGAGTTTCATATCCCAGAGAACCCTTCAGATATGACCTAACTGGGATGGCTGGTCACCTTACCCCCTCCCCTGCCACCCTGAGGTGGACAAATACTAATGAATCACCCTCTCTGAGCACTTGCCTGTGTGAACAGCCTGCCACCATTCCCACAACTCACGGTCAGTCAGGGGCAGAAGGAATGGTGATAAAAGCTACTTGAGACCCGAGGGTTTATCCAGATGTCAAGAAGAAAGAAGGAATAGATGCCTTGGGCATTTGTTTTTGATTTGTTTGTTTGCATCCTCAATATATTCTCCTTCTCTGTAGAACATCACTCTCATGTTCCTTTGTGAAACAAATGACTCCCGATCTCAATCCATACAGGTGGAGCTGATGCAACCCTGTGACTCCAGAGTGGGCTCACCACCCCTGCCCATCCCATTGGTGATTCCACCACCCTGCCTAATGCAAGGATGGAGAAGTAGGCAGAAGATCCAAGCCAGGACAGTCATACTCTGTTCATCTGTTTTGCATTGCTATAAAGGAAGAGCAATGCAAATGGGTAATTTACAAAGAAGTGAGGTTTATTTGGCTCACAGTTCTGCAAGCTGTACAAGCATGGCCCCACGATCTACTCATCTTCTGGTGAGGCCTCAGGAAGCTCTGACTCATGACAGATGGTGAAGAGGGAGCAGATATGTCACATGGAGAGAGGAAGCAAGAGAAAGAGGAGGAGGTCCCAGACTTTTTAACAATCAGCTCTCACAGTAATGGGGATGGAGCTAAGTGATTCATGAAGATTCACCTCCATGGTCCCTCCAGGCCCCATCTCCAAAACTGGGGATCACATTTCAACATGAGATTTGGAAGGGACACACACTCAGACCATATCACATACCAAGAACTTTTGATAAAATTATCGGGAAAGAGAAAGGTGAAGCCAGTGTGGCATAAATGTGGGGGTTTCCATAGGATGGCATTTCTCACCAGAGGGGAGAGCATGGCTGAGGATATCTCAACATAGAAGCACTGGTCAAGACATGGGAAGACAAGGTTATAAGATGATATCCCTCAAGCCACTGGATTCAGCTGTGCTGAAAGTCATCAACCCTTGTACGTTAGAGTTGAATATGCCAATATATGCCTCATTCCTTCTCCTTTTTGTTTAAACCTGTAGGGGTTAGATTTTCATCCCTGGAACTGAAACTGTACTAACAAGTAAAGCACATTTGTGGCCAAAGGAGAAGACTTGGAATGAAGATTCATAAAAGCCCCAAATAATGGCAGTAAGCCTGCAGCATGGTGGACCAGGTGAGATGAGCCTCTGTGTATCACACTCGGGGCCAAGAAGCCTTGCTGTAAGCTGGGTAAGGGGTGACGACCAAAGTGGAAGCTAAATTACTCAATGTATTCAGCGAGACAACTTCCAGTTTCCTTGGATAGATGTGCTCCAGGGCCATCCACAGGAGCCTCACTTCTCCCCAGACCGAGACCCAACTTTGTCCACTCCTGAAAAGTCCAGAATCAAAGAGCTTTGGTCAATCAGGACTCGAAGACACCATTAATACACTCACTTTTTCTTTCCTTTTGCATTGGCCAAGTATTGCATTGTGAGCATATTCTCATGGATGAAGTGCATTCTCATGCAGGTATAAGATAAAAAGTCTGGCCATGTGGAGAAATAAAATAACCTCGATTTACAAATGAGGATGGGCCCAGGAAGCTCTGTGATGCACCTATGTTGTAGTGAGGGTTCTGTGAAATAATGAGCACACAGCGAACACTGCCTAGTACTTTGCGAGTGCTCCAGAGTGTTTCTGGTGCTGGGCTGCTCACGCCACACTGTGGATGCCCGTCTGCTTCTGCAAAGGCTCCTGCATTGATCTCAGAGGACCTGAAAGGCAAGGACCATACCAATTGCCTCCTTTTCCTGGAAGCCTAGAACAGGCTCTGTGAAGAGTCCGGATTAGCAGTTTAATGAAAAGAAGAATGGAGAACAAGTTGGGGTACCAGTGTGTCAGGGGACTCAGACAGGGTCTCTGAGGGCAGATGATTGACAGAGGGGTGGCCCCAGATTCCCCCACCCTCATTCCTTACACCTAAAAAGCAAGAAGTCCAAGGCCAGCCTTGGGCTGATTATCCTGGGTCATCTGTCAGTGCAGACCTGGCCTCAGGGGCTGTGGGATCACACTGAGGTGAGAGTAGCAGGTTCTGAGGAGCAGGGGTTTCTTCTCTGCTTGCCAAAGGCCATCCTGCAGCTGGACTCAGTCATTCCTGCTGCCCCCATGGCATCTCCCTGCCCACACACTGTGTAGGTGTCCCTGTGTTCTGCATGCCCCACACTTGGAAGTACCCTCCTGTCTCTGCTCACTTTTCAAGAATCCAGTTCGTAGACATTCCATTTTCACAAAACACTTGATATCTGTCCTGCTCCCAAGTGTGAGCATGGCCTAACCCACTTCTCACCCACTCTTGCCATCATGTGTCAGCACAATCTGCCCCCTCAAAGAGGCTCATCAACTAATACTCAGCACATGTCAGCAGGCTGCTCTGGCCCTCTGGTCTTCATGCTAGGACAATGCAGTCATAAAAACCTTGACTGGTTCAAAGTTCATCTGAAATCTCTGCACAACACACCACAAAAAACAAAGCACCTTAAATGATGGCTCATGGTTTTTTGGTCTTGTTTTTGTTTCGTTTTGTTTTGTTTTGTTTGAGATAGAATTTCGGTCTGTCACCCAGGATGGAGTGCAGTGGCATGAGCTCGACTCACTGCAACCTCCACCTCCTGGGCTGAAGCAATTCTCCTGTCTCAGCCTCCCAATTATTACCAGTGCATGCCATTATGGCCAGCTAATCTTTATAATTTTAGTAGAGATGGGGTTTCACTATATATAGACATGGGGTTTCACCATACATAAATATATACTTATATATATAATGTATATTTATATAAATCTTTGTTTATATATATAAATATACATATTTAAAATATATATTAAATATATACATTATATAAAGAATAAATTTGTTTATATATCTTCATATATATTTATATATTTCTTTATATTATATATCTTTACTTCTTTTTATATACGTCTTTATACATATTTCTTTATATATATCTTTATACATATTTCTCTCTCCTCTTTCTCTCTCTCTCTCTCTCTATATATATATATATATACACACACACACACACACATATATATATATATATATATATACACACACACATATATATGGAAATAATGGCCCAAACTTCTCAAATCTGATTTTAAAATGTTAATCTACACATCAAATAAAGCCCAACAAATTCCAAGTAGGATAAACTCAAAGAGCTACACACACAGACACAGCATAGTCAAACTGCTTAAAGACAAAGAAGAAATCTTCAAAACAAGAGAAAAATGATTTATCATGCCAAAAGTATCCTCAACAAGATTAGTAGCTAACTTCTCATAAAAAACTACAAATCTCAGGAGACATAGGATGACATATACAAAGAACAGAAGAGGAAGGTTAATCAAGAATTCTATGTCCAGGAAAACTAACCTTCAAAAATGAAGAGGAATCAAAGGCATTCCCAGATACACAAGAATGAAGAGAATCTATTCCTAGCAGATCTACTGTAAAATGGGATTCCTTTAAACTGAAACAAAATGACCCTAAACAGTGACTTGAATCCACATGAAATCAAGAGTACTCTCAGGTAACTACACAGGTGGCACATGTTACAGTCTCCACTCTACTTTTATCACTATATTCCTTACTTCAGTTAATACAAGAGCCTTAGGTGTCTATTTCAGCTCTTATTCACATCCATTCCTTCAACTTCATTACCATGTCCATTCCATTCCCACTGTCATTCATTCATTCACAAAAAGATGTATTTATGTATCAAAAATATAGCCATTTGCACATTTTAATAGATAACATTTGTTTCATGGAGATATCCTGAAATCCCAAATCAAATTCAGTTAAAGTACGTCAAGGTATCCTTGTATTCTGTGTTGAATTTTAGCAAAATTGGCCATCTCTTTTAAAAGTTATCATAGTCTATACATAAATTTGAAATCCTGTAAAGGCTGTGTGCAAAAGAGGGTCTTCAAGTTGCTTATAAAATTAAACATACATTTCCCATGTAATCCAGAAATCCTCCTTATAGATATTTACCCAAGTAAATTGAATACTTCTGTTCACACAATAATATGTACACAAATATTTATAGCAGCTACATGCATAATTGCCCCAAACTGGAAACTACCAAGATGTCTTTCAATAGGTGAATACAAATGGTAATATAGCCATGTAATACAATACTGCTCAGCTATATAGAGTAACAAGTTTTTATTCACACACATGCACACACACAAAAATACTGACCTGTTGAACAAAATTAATAATGTAGTGTAATATTTACAAATTACGTAGAAGTAAAACATATAACAATAGTACAAAGGTGGGAAAGGAGAAGTGGAATTACACTGCTGTAAATGTTCTTAAAGTGAGAAACAGTATAATGTCTCCTGGGCAGACTGTGCTAACAATGTCTACTAACACTCAAGCAACCACTAAAATGCAAAACGTAGTTATAATTAACAAGCCAACACAGAAGACAAAGTGGAATCATAAATAATATTCAGTCTAAAAGAAGGCAGAGAAAGGGACAAAGGTATACAAATAACAGATAGGACAAACAGAAGTACAACGAGATCTAAATCCAAACCCAATCATATCGCCATGATGATCTCCTTTTCCAGGGAAGGAAACAAAGACCCAGAGAAGGAAAGAAGCCTGCCCAAAGTTACGGAGAAAACGTGGAGTGGGCCTGGCCTTCAGCTCAGCCTGTGGGGGCCTGTGCTCCTCACCCAGTGGGGAGCTTTCCCTCTGGCTAAAGACCTGGAAACTTCAGTTCCCCAGCATTTTGCCTACTGCTGGATCCATTGGCCCATATGCGCACAGGGCTGAAAGGGGCCACAGCAGTGACATGTTCAACCCCTTCATTTTACAGCTGGGAAAACTGAAGCCCTAAGAGGCAAAGGGGCTTGCCAAAAGGTCACATCCTGAAGTAAGGTTACAGCTGGTATCACAGCCCAGCTGCCAGCTGAGTCTCTCTCACCTCCCCAACTTTCTGCCGCTCCCGGGATCCTTCCTTCCCCCTACAAACTGCTGTGGCAGCACCTGCCCTTGGTTTTTCCCTCATGTCCCAGCAGGCATTGATAAGAGTGCTCATCATCGCCTTTTAATCATCTTGGAAATGCTCCTGAAGTGCTCTGCAGGAGCCATTTATTTGAATTTCTTCCTCCGTATAAGTACGTTCAGTCATCTGTCTTCCACAATCAGTGAACGCTGGGCTTCTGACAGTATTAGTGTCTTCTCACTTCTCAGAGGGCTCTTGGCCCATCAGAGCTGAGAAGCCCATGAGCGATCACTAAAGTATGCTGGGGAAACTGAGGTTGGGAGAGGAGGGACTTTCTCTAGGTCACCTTGCAGGTGAGTGGCTGAAGCAGAACGTGAACTCGGGTGTCTGGGTGCCTGAATTCTGCTCTTTCACTGGAGCTTGCACCTGCTTAGCCTCAAATGTGGCTTTGAGACCCAATTTCCAGGTGGGGTCATGATGTCAAGGTCACCTTTTTTCTGCCCCTGAGCACCAGGCCATCTGATTATTTTTTAAAATAGTTTCATAAAATAAATGATTCACACCGTTTGTGAAACATTCAATTCATACCAAAATACAAAGGAACCGACTGTAATGAGCATGCTGAAGCAATGCCACTAGCTTTGGAGGAAATATTCTGCTAATCATCCCTGGCTGGTTGTTCTTCACACCCTAGTTCATTCCCCATCTCTTCCTGTCCAGCTCTGCACCAAGGAGGCTGCCCTGTGTGCACTATGTCAGGGACTCTCGTGACAGCTGGCTTCTGTTGGGTTCAGCCAATGGGAGGTGCTGCCAGGAGACTAAAAGACAGGAGGAGAGAAGGTCAGGGTATTTCCTCCTGTTTTTTCCTGGATTCAACTTCATGTTCGCAGGTGCAGGCTTATGCAAGGAGCATGTAGTCATGGTCAGGGGAGGCGATGTCTCCTTCACTCCTCAGCTTCTCCCCAACATGCCACCCTCCCTCCCCTTCCCCTGCATTAGCTTTTGCAGAGGACTCTTCAGGACCTGGCATTGTCTATTTCTTTGTTCTTCATAGGTATCCCCAGCCACATTGCAAATTCCATGAAGGTAGGCTGGAGTCTATCTTGATCACAAGTGTACTCCAAGTTCCTAGATCGGCACCTCTAGGTGCTTAATAAATAACTGTGTTAAGGATGATGGGACAAATGCAGAGATCCAAACCTGGAGGAGGATGCTGGAGGATACTGGAGGAGGACGGCAAACACTCAGTAAACCATCCTATGGGTACAGGGGTGGTTTAGGGAGAAGTCATGGAGGAGAGGCCTGAGCAGAATGCAGGATGGGAAGGGGCAGACCTGGGTCAACACTCAGTCACTTCCTCCCTCCCTCAATCATCAGACATTCTCTGGGCACTTTCTTTTGTTATTTTTTGAGACGGAGTCTCGTTCTGTTGCCAGGCTGAACTGCAGTGGCACAATCTCGGCTCACGCAAACTCCGCCTCCCAGGTTCAAGTGATTCTTTTGTCCTGGGCACTTCCTATACCTTCTATGCCCCAGGCACTGAGATGGAAGTAAATGCTGGGCATGTCAGACCCTGTACCACCCCAAAGGAGCTCTCGGTCAAATGGGAGGGACAGATACTCCCCTAGGAAACTGAGATTAGGGAGAAAAGAGCTGTGGAAGGGTACGCAGTGACTGCCACCAGAGTAAAAGCAATATTTACTAAGCTACCAAATTCCCTGGGCCTTCGACTTTCAACCAAAAGAGTCCAGCTGCTTTCACCTAAGACGGAATGTAGTTGCTTGTAGAGCTGGGAGAGTCACCAGGGAATAGCCTCAGGCACAGTTGGACTCACAGGCTCCAATGATATCACTGGATCGCTCATACTCCTTATGTTTCTCAACATTTTGATTCTGTGCAGGAGCATCTTTCTCTTTGCTATGGGATTTACTCATGAGGCAAGAAAGGGAAGCTGGAAGGGAAATCATAACTACTGGCAGCTCCAAGCTTAGCTCATCCCATCTACTGACTCCAGAGGGAAGAGAGAACCGCTCTCTTATAGCCATAGATAAAGTTTCAGTCAAGGATTCTATTAGGCTGATTTTGGTCACATGTTCTTCTTGGACCAATCACTATTTCCTGGGGAGAATGGATTGCTGTGATTGGTTTAGTCTAAGCTGATACCTCTCTCTGAGGAGAGAGGTGGGATAGTCACTGACTATCTGGTCAGACTATCAGGGCCTGAGTGCAGGAAGCTTACTTTCCCAAAGGAAGGGAGACAGGAGTGATAGGTGCCAAAAACAGAGGGGGAAAGAGATGCTGGATGAACCAAAGCAGCCCAAATGCAAACTGCAGGAGATATTATGATTTCCTTTTATAAATAAATAAACTGAGTCTCAGAGAAACTAAGAAATTGGCATAAATTAGCAAGTGGCACAATAGACCCTTGAACCCTTCTCTGCTGAACAAAGTGCCCCATGTTTTAGTCCATGGACAGCAGTGCTTCCCAGG